>NC_135531.1:122200991-122508615 GCF_045843805.1 Urocitellus parryii
TAGTTTTCGGTGGATACAACATCTTTGTTTGTATGTGGTGCTGAGGATCAAACCTGGGCAGCACACATGCCAGGCGAGTGTGCTACCACTTGAGCCACATCCCCAGCCCCGGTTATGTGCATCTTAATTCATGTACAAGAAAGCTCATAGTCCCAACCTAGAATCCAGATGAACATCAGAATAAAGAATAAACCATGAAACACTTGTGCAATGGGATACTATAGGCAGCAATGAACTACAACTACATAAGCGCGTGAATCTCACAATGTCACACAGGTGTTTTATATACGTATGATGTTGGTATCAGGTTTTACTTTATTTTTTTAAAAAAATATTTTTTAGTTGTAGTTAAACACAATACCTTTATTTTATTTATTTATTTTTTTATGTAGTGCTGAGGGTCAAACCCAGAGCCTCGCATGTGTTATGCAAGTGCTCTATAACTGAGCCACAACCCCAACCCTGGTATCAAGTTTTAAAGCAGACAAACACTTAAATTTTTTTAGAACAACAGTCCCAAGGGGGAAGGATCTTTATTATTATTATTTTAAATGTTTAGAATAGAGCCTGACATATATTAGGTGCTCAGCGACTATTTCTTGAGTGACCTCAATTATATTGCTTAGGAATGTATACGTGGGAATAAAACATTATCATAAAAGTTGAGCTGGGGTTACCTCTAGGGACGAGGGAAGAAGTGTGGCTGGTGAAGTGTCCTCTAGGGTCCTGGTAATTTCCTGCCTTGAGTGGTGATTATATGAGTGTTTAATTTACCCTTTAAACTACACATTTGTTTTATGTATGCAATATTTCAAAATGAAATAGCTAATATCAGACTTAAGAGTTTATTTGGTCACCTTTTGTATAGTTATTTTGGCATATAGGTGAGAGGAAGGTGTGTGGGGACTTTGGAAAGTCATCTGGCAACCAGTTGTGCTCACTGGCACTGCAGGTACCTATGTGACATTGGCAACCATAGAGCTTTTCATTTGTTTGCACCAGAATATCTTGGTAGTGGCTTAGGGTGGTGATGGTAAAAGGTGCGACTTATGCAGTCGAGAGGGAGAAACAAAGAATGTCCACATGCTTCTGCCCTTGTCAATGCTTTATTCACTCAAATCACTCAATACAATTTTTTTAATCAAGAAAATGATAACCTTTAAAGCTAGGCACGGCAATAGACATAATCAATTCACAGCAAACAATTCTAGATTAATTCTAAGCACTGCAAACACACTTTATCACGACAGGCTCATGACAGACATTCCCTCTGCATGCTAAGTTCAAGTGTCAGATCAAAAGTCTCAACCCTTAGGCTTTAAGTCCAGCAGATGCACACTCACTCAGATCCATGGTGACCAGATCCGGAACCCAGGCAGGCTTCTCCTGGGATGGAGCTGATGGCTGGTGGAGGAGAGGGTCATAGGGAGAAGTTGCATCTCTCACCAGGGTCAAGATGTGGCTGTAGAGTTTGACAGTGGTGAGGAAAATGCAGAGAGGATCAGGCCAATGACCAAAGGTATTGACATATTGGTCCAGGTCCAGGTCCTCATCAGGCTCTCAGCATGAGGGCCTCGGTGTTGGCTGGCTGAGTTTATTTGCTCCATTATTTATACCAAATTTTGGGGGGTGACCCCCCTTTTAATCCTTATGAGCTGCCACCAGGTCTCTCAGTGACATTATTTACCTGGGATTAAAACATCTGGTCTGGTGGGCTTCCCGTCCCCCGCATCTTTTCACCTTTCCCCCTCATTGGGGTGAGGACAACCTGCCAGAGGCTTTACTCTGAGCTTGTCAGAGTGAGAAGTGACTTGTTTGTGCCTGAGAGCCTTACTGGAGGGCTCTGTTAGGCATTAGGCATGCCTGGTGAGACTGGAGTTTTGAAATGGAGGTGCTTAGGCTCAGGCCTTAGGGCATCCTTACTGGTAGGCAGTAAAGCGAAGTGGATTTCATGTCCCCCTTTAGCACTTACTGCCTATGTAAATGGAAGACTTGGAACTAAGCAGTTTCCTCAACTGTGAAATAGGTCTCCTCAGAAGTACCTCATAGGGTTGTAGCGATTAAATGAGGATTAAATAAGATAAACCATAAATGGCATTTCCACTGTCAGGGCTCAGCTGTGGTGCTTTTGTGTGAATTGGGAAAGGAGCCTTCCTGCTGTCAGAGACTGCCTCAGGGATACTCAGCCTGGTGAGCAGATGACCCTATTGGATCAATTTAAAAGGGCATCTCTTGCAGGCAGAGGTGACCCATGATTTGGGCCCTTACTCTGCTGAGCTGAGTATGTGGTGTGGTGAATGAGCTGCAGAACCACGCAGCAGCCTTGGTGTTTGCAAATAGTAAACATTTAAGATAATTTCCATGACATGGATCCCAATACCATCCCTTCAAAACATGAGCTGTGTTGAGGGAATTGGCTGAGCTGTCAAGGTAGAAATAGAGCCTTGATTCCTCCTGTTGGGAGAAGTTCAACTTTTTATACCAGCCAAAGGAATCATTTTATGTTGTTTATATTGTGTTTTTAATATAACTTCACTGGAAAGAGCCATGTTTTGTGACTTCAGCTCAGCTCTCAGAGCTGGGTCTGAATGGTAACTCAAGATCAGTTTCCTTAACTTCAAAATGGTTTCTGTACCTTGCTGGGTGAAGCCAGGAGTGTTTCAGAGTTAGCAGAACAAGAAATGATATGGGGGAGGTGGTAATGAATGGATAAGCTGAGGGTCTCCCCCCACCATCCTTCCAACTTACAGACAGAATTATTTTTTTTTAAATTTGAGATTCTGGGTAGCCTTTATTTATAGGCAGGTTTCACTGGACCCTGGTTTCTTTTTCTTTCTTTCTTTTTTTTTTTTTTTTGGAGGGGGTATCTCTCTCCTCACCACACCACACACCGTCATCCTACTCGAGAGAGATTTATTGTCAGAGCATGGAGCAAACTGACAAGGCAGTCCCTTACAGAGCAGCTTTATAGCCTACAAGAGGAATTTCACAAGCATGCTTTAGGGGTTATGTTATGGGCTGGGGTGGGGTCCACCCTTTAGCAGGCACCTGTTCTATGGGAAGCTAAGCAGCAGTGCCTCAGGATCTCTAGATAAAGTGGCTCCTAAATCAAAACTTAGGAGTCCCTAGTTAAAAATGGCATCCAACCTTAAATGGCGGATCTGATGTCCATATTGATCTGATGCCAATAGTACCGGAGATTGAACTCAGGGGCACTAGATCACGGAGCAACATCCCCAGCCCTATTTTGCATTTTATTTAGAGACAGGGTCTCACTGAGTTGCTTATGCCTCACTTTTGCTGAGGCTGGCTTTGAACTCATGATCCTCCTGCCTCAGCTTCCCGTGGATTCTGTGGTCTATATACTCTAACATTCCGACTCTTATGATTTACCAGTGACAGCAAATTATAGAGTGTGGGGGTCAGGCTCTGCTCCATTCCTCCATTTAAAAGAAATGACCTTATCAAAGGACATTTAGAAACACCATTATTGAGGGTTTGAGGCTGTAATTTAAGACACATGGTTTGAGATTAAAGGAGTTAAGTTTTATATATATATATATAAAAGAAAAGAAAAAATGACCTTGAGCAAGGTATTACCTCATGGAATTCAGGGTTGCTATGAAGGAAAAATGAATAATTCATTTAGTAGAAAAATAAATGCCCCCCAAATATTAACTATTTTAATTGAGAATTGGATGGAGCCCTGAATCATACATTTCAACTTTACATAAACCTCATCGTTACACTCCCAAGATAGTTTTCCCAAAGAGCAACCTGACCTTGTCCAGTAGTTTGCTGAGGAACCTATACTTATGCAATTTTAGACATGAGGGAAGAGCCTGCTACTCTGGAAAAATGAGACTATGTGTCTCCAAGTATTTGGGAAGTAAGAGGACTCTGTTCCTATGATTCTCCTAATTAAGCTTAATTAACAAAGTCCCCATCCTCTCTCCTTTGATCAGTTATCGGTGACAAGTTCTGCTTCCTCACATGTTAAAGTTTGAACACTAGAGAAGCACGCTGAGGCAAGAATATAAAGTAGGGTTTATTTAAAAGGGGGTAACATAGACTTTTCCTGGGAGGGAGAAGGGGGCCATGGCGGGTATCCTGGTATCCTAAGAAGGGAGATGTTCTGCCCTTTTTATATATCCTAGGCTTCCTTTGTTCTCCTGCTCTCTTCCCCTTATCTCTCTCCTTCCTGAGTTCTTGACTAGCCCAGGAATGCTCAATGGGAAGGCCAAAAGGTGGGAAACAGGTTGGCTGAAGGGGGAAGGGCAGGATGGAGCAGCCAAAGACACATTAATTAACAACCTTATAGCTCCCTGTGGGGAGGGGCAATTCCTGGGATTGGTTACCTTAGCAACAGGTTGGAGCAACAGCAGGTTCTTGGTAAAGGTGGAGGAAGGGCTCTGAAGGAATTAACATTTCAATCCATCTGGGAATGGTCTCCAACTTCCCCGACTCACTCAAAATTGGCCTCCTTAATCCGACCGGACTTGATTCACTTATCTATACTGACTGTTTAATTCTGGCTTCACTTCCCTACTGTAGAATAATCCTGTGTTTGACCACATCTGGAAATGTTAGGCAAATAAGCTCTTCCCTTTTAAACCATAGTTTCTGGATGAAATTTACTTTTCCCCCCTCCCAGTGCCGGGGATAGAACCCAAGACCTCATGCAAAACACTGAGCCAAAAATACACTCTTCAAAAAACAATGTGGAGCTTTGTTTTGGTGGCTTCTTGATAGGCAGACTATAGCAGAGGCTGATGAAGGGTTTGAGCTTTGCTTACAGAATTAGTCACATTGAAAGATGTAAGTTCTAACAGCTCAGGCAAAAATTAGAACTAAAAAAATTACTTTTGGGGTTTAAAAAAAATAGTTGGTGATCAGATCTTCCACAGCCCCTAAGTGAATTCTGGATGGCTTCTAATTTCATGTACTATTTGGATTTTTCCCTTTAATTGAACTAATTCCCTAACTGGGAGTAATAAAAGCAATAATGAAAATCAGTTGTGTGCAAATGGAGAGTAGATTCTAAATGAGAGTATTGCCCTCTAGTGCAGAAATGTAGCCTAGTCAGGAGCACCCCAAAATCATATCCAAACACTCTTGAGCTTTCCATGTTTGCCCCAAAGACCTAGATTATTGTCCTGATTTTGATTTAGTTGTGGGTCCTCAAAAGCATTAACCATATTACATGGTGTCAGACAAACATGCAAGTAACTATTACCCTTTTGAGTAATGTTTGGAAAACCTCCAGCAACTATATTTTTATGTAAGTATGAGGTGGTGGCACCCTTGGAAGTAGCTGCTGTTTTTAATGAAGAGGTTTGGTTCACAAGAATTTCTTTCACATGTGTGGTAAGTGGTTGCTTACCTTGTTGTGTGAATCTTGTCACTAGGATGTAGAACTCATTGTCTTTCATAGACAATATCTTCTTATACCTTTTATGTACCTTGGCTTTAAACTGGTTTAAATTATGGATATAATGTCCGGATATGGATTCATTGCTTTAATTCTGCAAACTTGAACTTGTCCCATGTGCCAGATAAAAGATTTTTGGGGGGTTTTGTTATCAGGGAGAGAAAGTAGGTTAACATGGCTCCTCTTCTGGAAACTATTGGTCAGGGTCCAACCAGGAGACAAAAATCACAAGGAAGAGTTAAAGTATTAATGATTTCCAGAGATTGGAGTAACAGGGAATTGCTACCAAGGAGTCAAGAGGACTTTAAAGAATATAGGAATAGAGAATATAGGAGCTCAGTCTGTGCTCCAGGGCTGAGAGAGAGAGCACCAAGGAAGGAGCAAACCTCAAAGGACCATTCCCAAACCCCCTGCCCTAGAAACTCTATCAGGTTTCCTCATTTAATTACAGAGGGTGCAGCCCAGCCCTTTTGATCTCATCAATGGTGGGGGAAATGTTGAGGTGCCATGTTGATAGACCTTGTTAGAAATAGACCTGAGATGCTAAGGGAGGCTCTTCAGCAGGAGGCTAGGGACAGAAATGAATGTCACAAGAAGCTGCCTACAGGGAGTCGCAGGAGACTGTAGGCTATTGGCTGCCTGCTGCCACATGCAGCCTAAGCCAAGTCATGGAAACTGAATGTACTTCAGGAGGTTTCTGAAGAGCATACCAGAATCTAAACCAAATCCTCTTCTTCCTTCTGCAGAGTTCCTTTCATGCCCTCTAATGAGAAAGTTTAGCATAAAGCTTGCAAGCTGGCAAAAGAAATATGCATAGGTTCCTTTGTTTTATTGTGGAGCAGGCAGTGAAGGGTGAATTGGGGTCTGAGAGTCAACAATTGATAGATAACTGATATACCATGTTTTCTACATTGTTCAATATTAGAAAGTTGCCACTTTTGAAGAATGCATTCAGGGGACAGACCTGTCATCCTGGCAATACAATCTCTACCTCACTTCTCCTCACTGCCCCAGTTCACAGACATTATGAACTGAAATCAAACATTTTCTGACTTCATTCTCATAGATTCATGGGGAGAAGAGCCCCCTCAATGAGTAACTAATCCTAGACAGAGGAAGCCCACTACAAGAGAATGGGACCTGGGGAACCCTTTGGGAAATGGGAATAGCATGTGAAAATGAGTAAGTGAAAATCTTTAGGAGGTTGGTGAGCTAGTAGTGCACTAAGGCTGGAAGGCTGATGCATGCTAGGGATGGTGAGAGGTGAGCCTAGGAAGACAGGGAGGGAAGACCTCAGAGGGCTGTAAGCAAGGGAGTGACAGGGTGTTGTAGAGGCCACTCTAACAGTATGTGGAAGAGGATTACTTCAAGAGTCAAGGGTGAGAAATTTTAGAGTCTGGGTTGGGGTTGCTCTGGATAGAAGAAGCTGGGCTAGGAGGACCCAGGAATTCTGGTGAGAATAGAACAATGAGTTTTCATGTTGTAGGAGAATCCACTGATTCTAGATGATTTAATGTGCATATTATACTTCACTCTTATTTTTAGCATTTTTACATGTTCTTTAATTTTATTGTTTGCTTTGTAAGAAAACTCATTGCTATTCTTGCTTGTTTTTGTGGTGCTGGTGATTGAATCCAGGGCCTTGATCATGCTAGGCAAGTACTCTACCATTGAGCTACACCCCAGCCCCTGAAGATTGCAGCTTTGTCATTCTCAAAATCTTCAGTTATTTCCATTTGTCCCAATTATGTTTATAGAACTTAAATTTAACATAAGTATCAATCATTATTTTATAAAGATATGAAAAGTAGCTATCTCCTAACTAATTAACACAAATAAATAAAGATGTCCAGGGATATCAGTATGCCAAAGACTAAGGGAAGTTTAGTATGAAAATCCATAATGATTGAATTCTTCTTGTCCTTATTTTCCCAATTAGTTATGGAATAAATATTAAGATTAATAAGTATGATTCCGTCTTTTCTGCCATCTCTGATTATTAAAACTGGCCTCATAAAGTGAGTGGGAAGTGTTCTGTTCTATGTTCTATAAGAGTTTTATGTAGGATAAAATTCTTTCTTTATTCATATTTTAAAAATTTTTTTGGTGCTAGAGATTGAACTGAGACTATGGAGTCTCAGTCATGCTAAACATGTGCTCTGTTACTGAGCTATACCCTCATCTTTGTATTATTTCTCTTTTTACATTCCTAAATTCTCCTAAACTCTTTAGGTATTTAGTAGAATTTACCAATAAAATTATCTGGATCTGAAGACTTTTTTCTAATGGGAAATTCAGTTTATTTAATTGATATAGTGATATTTAGCTTATCAAATACTTTTCCAGTGAGATTTAGTGGTCTGTGTATAGTAAGATATATGTCCATTTCATCAATTTTTAAATTTATTGACATGTTAATATTCCATTTTTTGATTTTTATAATATTTGCACTTTTTTATTTTTGCTAATTAGTTGTACATGACAATAGAATGCATTTTGACATATACATAAATGGAGTATAACATCTCATTCTTCTGGCTATACATGGTATAGAATTACACCAGTCATGTAATCATATATGCACACAGGGTAATAATGTCCAATTCATTCCACTCTTCTTACCCCCACCAAACCCCATCTCCCTTCTTTCACTCCCCGCTACCTAATCCAAAGTAACTCTATTCTTCCCTAGCCCCATTCCTTTATTGTGAATTAGCTGTACATCAGAGAAAACATTTGGCCTTTGGTTCTTTGGGATTGGCTTATTTCACTTAACATGATATTCTCTAGATCCACGTTATGTCATTTTGTTATGTCATTATGTCATTTTCATTTACCAAATGAAATGACATAATTTCATTCTTTTTTTTAAGGCTGAGAATTATTCCACTGTGCATATATGCCACATTTTCTTTATTCATCTGTTGAAGTTTGGTTCTATAGTTTAATTATTGTGAATTGGGATGCTATAAAAATTGATGTATGCTGATTTTAAGTCCTTCGGGTGTAAAGTGAGGATAACTGTGTCAAATGGTGGTTCTGTTCCAAGTTTTTTGAGGAATTTCTATATTGCTTTATAGAGTGGTTGTGCCAGTTTGCACTCCCACCAGCAATGTATGCATGTACCATTTTCTCCCACATCCTTGCCAACATTTATTGTTGCTTGTATCTTGATAATTGCCATTCTGACTGGAGTGAGTTGAAATCTTGGAGTAGTTTTGCTATGCATTTCTCTAATCACTAGATATGATGAACATTTTTTTCATATATTTGTTGATCAATAGTACTTCTTCTTCTGTTAACTGTTCAGTTCCTTAGCCCATTTATTAATTCGGTTATTTGGTTTTTTTTTTCTGGTGTTACGTTTTTTGAGTTCTTCATCTATCCTGAGGTTAATGTTCTACCTGAGGTGCAGGTAGTAAAAATCTTCTCCCATTCTATAAGCTCTCTCTTCACATTATTGATTGTTTTCTTCGCTGTGAAGGAATTTTTTAGTTTGATTCATCTTGCTTGTTGATTCTTGATTTTACTTCTTATGCTTTAGGGATCTTGTTAAGGAAGGCAGTTCCTAAGTGATATGGTGGAGATTTGGGCCTACTTTTTCTTCTATCAGGCACAGAGTCTCTTGATTCACTTTGAGTTGAGTTTTGTGCAGTGTGAGAGATAGAAGTTGCTAAGGATTGCTTTGGACATTCTGGGTCTCTTATTTTTCCAAATGAATTTTATGATTGCTTTTTCTATTTCTATGAAGGATGTTATGGGGATTTTAATAAAAATTGCATTAAATCTGTATAATACTTTTGGCATATGGCCATTTTGACAATATTAATTCTGCCTATCCAAGAGCATAGGAGATCTTTCCATCTTCTAAGGTCTTCCTCAATTTCTTTCTTTAGGGTTCTGTAGTTTTCATTGTAGAGGCCTTTAACTTCTTTTGTTAGATATATATTCAAATATCTTATTTTATTTTATTTTTTGAGGCTATTGAGAATGGGGTAGTTTTCCTAAATTCTCTTTCAGTGGATTCATCACTGATGTATAGAAATGTATTTGATTTATGGGTATTAATTTTATATCCTGCTACTTTGCTGAACTCATTTATTCTAGAAATTTTCTGGTGTGATTTTTTTTGGCTCTTCTAAATATAGAATTGTATTGTCAGCAAATAATGATAGTTTGTGTTCTTCTTTTCCTATTCATATCCCTTTAATTTCTTTCTTCTGTCTAATTGCTCTGTCTAGAGTTTCAAGGATGATGCTGAATAGAAGTGGTGAAAGAGGGCATCTTTGTCTTGTTCCATTCTTAGAATGCTTTCAATATTCTCCATTTAGAATGATATTGGTCTTGGATTTACCATATATAGCTTTTATCATGTTAAGATATGTTCTTACTATCCTTATTTTTCTAGTGTTTTGAGCAAGAAGAGGTGCTGTATTTTTGTCAAGTGCTTTTTCTGCATCTATTGAGATGATCATATGATTCTTTAAAAGTCTACTGATGTGATGAATTATGTTTATTGATTTCTGTATGTTGAACCAACCTTCTGTCCCTGGGATGAACCCCACTTGATCTTGGTGCACTATCTTTTTAATATATTTTTGTATGTGATTTGCCAGAATTTTATTGAGAATTTTTGCACCTGTGTTCTTTAGGGATATTGGTCTGAAGTTTTCTTTCCTTGATATGTCTTTGTCTGGTTTTGGTATCCAGGTGATAGTAACTTCATAGAATGAATTTGGATTTTGAGGAGTATTGGTGTTATTTCTTCTTTGAGTATCTTGTGGAACTTGGCTGAGAATCCATTTGTTCTGGGGCTTTTCTTAATTGGTAGGCTTTTGATGGTGTCTTCTTTTCATTGTTTGAAATTATTATATTTAAATTGTGTATGTTCTCCTGATTCAGTTTAGGTAGGTCATACATCTCTAGAAATTTGTTGATGTCTTTATAATTTTCTATTTTATTGGAATATAAATTTTCAAAATAGTTTCTGATTATCTTCTGTATTTCAGTAATATCTGTCATAATATTTCCTTTTTCATCAAGAATTTTATTAATTGGAGCTTTCTCTCTTTTTCTCCATTAGTGTGGCTAAGTATTTATCAATTTCATTTCTTAAATTTTTCTTAATTTTAATATCTATAGAATTTTTGATGACATCCCTCTTTTTATTTCTGACACAGGTTTAGTATTTCTAACCTAAAAATTCAAAATCTAAAATGCTTTGAAATCTGAATTGGATTTTAAAGTGTTTCAGATTTTGAATTTCTGGATTAGTGGTGCTCAACTAGTAAAATCTATGCAAATATCCCCAAACTTGAAAAACTCTGACTCTGAAACATTTCTGGTCCCAGGAAATTAACTAAGAGGTATTCAGTTTGTACTATCTCTTCATTTTATTTTTTTTCCCATCAGTCTGGCTATGGGATTATCAATTTTATCAATCTCTTCCAACAGCAAATTCTGGTCACACTGATTTTCTCTATTTTTTTTGGTCCACTTTTTACTTCATTGATTTTTGCTCTTTTCCTTGTAATTTCATTCCTTCTAGTAAATGAAATGTGGACTTAATTTTCTTTTCCCCCCAGTTTAAGCTGGCAGCTTAAACCATTGTAGACCTTTTTTCTTTTCTAATTTAAGTACTTATGCTATAAATTTCTCTAAGCACTGCTTTAGCTACATTCCATAAATTTTAACATGTTGTGTTTTGACTTTCATTCAGTTAAAAATATTTTCTAATTTCCTTTGTGATTTCTTCTTTCATCTATTAGTTACTTAAAAGTGTATTCCTTAATTTCCATATATTTGGAGATTTTCCAGTTATTTCTTTTAGTAATTCCTAGTTTAATTCTCTTGTGGTAAGAGTATATACTCTGTATGATTTTAATTTTTATATTTCATTGAGGAATGTTTCATGTTAATTGAAGAGAAAGTTGATGGATGGAATATTCTATAGATTTCAAAAAGGTCAGGTTGGTTGATAGAGGTATTAGTTTTTGTATTCCTATTGACTTTCTATCTACTAGTTCTGAGAATTACTGAGAAAGGAGTATTGAAATCTTCAAGTATAATCTGGATTAGTTATCCTTTCAATTCCATATTCTGAGCATTGTGCAACCTTAGAAATGCAGGTTCTGATTCAGGAGAGATAGGGTACAGTCTGATAATCTGCATTTCCAACTTTTAGTCTGCTATTTTCCAATTTCCCTGATGATAAGAATTGCTTGGTTATTAACATACAAATTTTGGGGCCTTACTGCAGGCACATCAAAGCAGCATTTCCGAATGAAAGCCCTGTCTAATCAGTATATGATAATCAGATAAATGTGAGTGGGTAGAAGGTAATTGTGTAGTTAATTCCCATAAATATCTATTTTCTGTTTTTTTTCTTGATTATGTAACTGCCAGTTTTTCTTTGGTATAGAGATAACTATTCCAAGTTTATCAGACTTCTTGTTTGATTTGGGCATTCTACAATTAATTTATTTTTCTGTAAGGTATTTGGCACACCAAAAGTTAGGAAGGCACAGAGGCCTGGTTAACTGAAGTTAGTTGAAAGTTAGCATGCTCATCTGAAATTCAGACTCGGGCCATTCTTCCCTTTGCTCTAACAGTGTATGCAACTCTGAGGCTGATCAGAGCAATCCAGGTGCCCACATCAGCTGGACCACTGGGAAAACTACAATGTTTGAAGCCCAATGGACTTGAAAACTAGAATCGTTCTCCTTGGTCTCTGATATTACTGGATGTTCCCATAAGATTTTGATTGAATAGGTTCTTGTACTAAAACAAAATCAGATAACAACAGCAACAACAATGATTACAATTTAAAAACCTGTGCTAGAGCTTATTAAAATACAATTATTTTCTTTGTCCATATTGCTAGTACCGAGTAAGTCTGGCAGGCACCAGGAAAGGCTTTTCTGGATGCCCAGTTGCATTTGGTTTATTTACCGAGTTCTCATGCTATTTATCATGGAAATCTCTGGAAGATGTGATAGCCAAGGACCTCCACACAATTGGTGAGGATCATTCTGTGTATCATTTCCTGGTCATTCTTCCTTATATTTTCTTCTTTAATCTTGCTTTTCCCATTACCCATCCCTTTTCTTCCTAGACTACACCTTTGGAGCACTGTCCATACTTGCTACTTCTTTTCCTCCCAATTTCTTAAACATATTTAATTCTAGTTTTCACCTTCTCCACTGAGATGGATGTTGGTTTTGAATCTTGAAGCTTTTACAGGACAATTGTTTGTGGGTAAGGAAACCTCTTTTTTTTTTTTTTAAAGAACTAGGTGCCCCAGCTCTTTTTTTTTTTTTAATATTTATTTTTCAGTTCTCGGCGGACACAACATCTTTGTTGGTATGTGGTGCTGAGGATCGAACCCGGGTCGCACGCATACCAGGCGAGCGTGCTACCGCTTGAGCCACATCCCCAGCCCCCAAGGAAACCTCTTAAAGATGATCAAATTATGAAAATAAATATGTGAAATGATAAATTAAGTCATAATAAATTTTGAAAAAGCTGATAAAAGTCACAAACATTATAAAAATCCAGAAAAATAACTGGTTATTTTTTATTAAGTGCCCGGCACACCTCTGAATAGCTTTTCCCTTACATTTCCTGACTGTGTGCTCTGTCTTGTCATATGACAAAATTCTATAATATAGAATGAAAAGATGATCTAACCTTTCCTCTAGTATAGTTGACCAAAATGAGTCTTTTATTATTGGTAATTGAGATACATATAACTTTACAAATGTAAAGAAATCCTTTTCATTTGTATTACTGTTACACATCTGTACCTAAAAACAGGAATTCTAATAAACCATGTTTTACACAATTATCATAAAAAAGGGAAAAAAATCATGTATCAATAATTGAATTCACTACATTATCAAGTGTTTTCTTGATAGGAGGGAACTTCAATTTTGACAATGGGTTGATGAGAATAATTATGAATTTTGCATAGACTTCTTCTCACTCCATCAATTAAGTCTCTCTCTCTCTCTTCCTCTACCCATCTAGAAAGATGGCAGATACCTTGGGGCATGTTCATACAAATAAGACCTCTGGTCCAACATTTTTGTCACTGTACAAGGTAGTCACCACAAGGGGTGGTAGGGGTACCACTAGAAGCCACGCATATTCCAGAATAATGGATAGTAGCTATTACAGAGGAAAGAATTATGAATCATATGCATACTCTGTCCAGCTCAAAGTAAATGTGTCCCCAACACAACTTACTTTTAGTCAATTCCAAAAATGTCCTTGGTCACTACAGTGTCACTTGACATGAGGAGGAAGTGAGAAGGGGAGGGGTGAGAAGAGATAGCTGTCTTATAATGTATTTTTCCTTTGAAAATTTTACAAAAACATATGAACATTTAAGCATACTGTTGGTGCCCTTTCTAGGACCTCTGAAGCTTCATGCAAGTGTGGGGCTGTAGAAATTGAGCTTCTTAGCCTTATGGTAAGTCTACCTCTGGCTACCAATTCACCTAAATGGCAAAGTGTGCTGGTTGCCAAATCCTGTGGTCACTCTCAGTTCTTTTTAAATTCTAAATGTCATCAGAATTGGGTAAGTCCCTTTCTCCTCCTTTCTTCTCCTCCTCCACCTCCCTCTTCCCTCTTTCTCTCTCCTTCTACTTCCTCCTCCTTTTCTTTTGAACCCAGGGCCTTACACATGTTAGCATAAACTCTACCTCTGAGCTACACCCTTAGCCCCAGTCACTCCCTTTTTATGGAAATGTTTTTTTTTTTCTCTTGGTTTCCATAACCTGATACTCTCCTGGGTTTTTCTGTTTCATAGCCTCTTCCTTCTCTGTCTGTTCTGTGTGCCCCAGGGCCCAATGCTTGGTCTATTTCTGTGTTCACACTCACTGTAGTGATCTCATCTACCTCATCATATACACCACATATTAAGTGATACTGCCCAAATTTATACCTCTGGTCTGGACATCTCCCACAACTTGAGATGTATTAGTTGTCTGTCTACTCATTACTCCACTCGAATATCTATGGGAATCTAAAAATTTAGAAACAATCGTGTTCAAAATCAAACCAAGAGCAACAATTCCTCATTTGTGGTTTGGAATTTGTTTTCCAAGAGTAACAATTCCTCCTTTGTGGTTTGGAATGAGGAAGAACATTATGTGCTTAAAAAACTCAGTTCAAAGCAGTCAAAGCAGTTCTTTTCCTGAGGTGGTCACCATTTGGTGACTTTACATGTGCTTTTTCCTTTTCTGGGAAAAATGTTCTTGCCTTTCCCAAGGTGGTAATTTATCTGTGACCAACTCTGCCTTCACTGTTAGAACCCAGCAAGTCATGCAAATACAGAAAGGGCATGCAAAGGCTGTGGGGAAGGTGGAGTCCACCAGGTGCAGATGTCCATCCCATGGGCAGCATCATTTAATACCTGGTGTACATAATGATGAGGTTACCATGAGCGTGATCACGGAAGTAGACCAAGCACTGGGCCCTGGGGCACACAGAGCAGACAGAGAAGGAAGAGGCTATGAAACAGGAAGACTCACTCAGGAGGGTATCAGGTTATGGAAACGGAGAAAAAAAAACATTTCCAAAAAAGCTTCTGGCTTTTTTTTTTTCTTTTTTTTTTTGGACTACTGAAATTAATTCTTTGGGAAGTTTCTGTGAGATGGTGGGTTTCTAAAATGCTGGAGAGGCCCCAGAATCCTAGGCAGTGAGTGGAAGAGATCTGCTAGGGCCAACTGTGACTGAACCTTTCAGCCAGGTCTCCTCAGGGGCCTTCATCCAAGCCACTGACACCTTAGCCTATTTTAGAACCCGGGTGTGTTTTTCCCCACCTCTATGCTGTTCAACAGCACCTGTGAACATGTGTGGCCGGACCGTGCTAACTTTGGCACCACTGGAAAGGCCAGACTGATATATTCACCCTTCATAGTCCTTTTGTTTTTTCTTTTTTTAAAAAAATTTTAAGTTGTAGAGGGACACAATTTCTTTATTTTATCTATTCACTTCCATGCAGTGCTGGGGATTGAACCCAGTGCCCCACATGTACCAGGCCAAGGCTCTACCACTGATCCACAACCCCAGCCCGACAGTCCTTTTCTTTTAGGGGGACCCCATCACGGTCTAAACTCTTCTTCCCCAGGCCTTGAAAAACGTCTTCCCCAAAAGGTGATAGTTAGATGCCCCTCCCGCTGACCTTCAGGATTTCTTGAGTCGGATCTTTCAAGTACCCCCAGGCCAGATGTCCAATGGGAACTTCTTCGCAGCTCCTCAGCCTGGCCCTGGGGCCACTGCAGCCTCCAAACCCAACAGCACAGTACCCAAGGGAGAAGCCAAACCGAAGAGGCGGAAGAAAGTGAGGAGGCCCTTCCAACGTTGACGCCCCTTCTCTTTTTTCCTCAAATCATTGTCAGGGAGTCAAAAGGGCTGTGTACAGCACAGGATGGTGTTTGATTTGATTATTTTTAAATATTTTAAAAAGGGAAAATGTTAAGCTTAAATTGTTCACTCAGTACTTGTAGGAAGCCCCTGAACCACTCGCCTTCCTCCCCCAGCACCCAGGAACTGAATCTTGTCTTCTGACAATACCAAAGAAATAGGGGGTGGCTAGAGCAAAGAACCTAAGGCCTGGACCTAGGCTGGACAATGTATCCCTTTGAGGTATGGGAATTGGGTATTTCCCTGGGGCCTGTATGCCTTTGTCTTGTCATTTGCTTTTATAGCAGATGATATTACCCCACCCCTGCTTTTTAAACTGAGTCTATCTTATTTCTTGACCCATTTCAGGGGGAGGCCCCCTCCTTTACTCTGATATACTAGTTAAAAGACAGAACAAGAAAGCATGTAGCCCTAATTTTGAAGATGCATAGAGTTCAAAGAGTGTAAACTGAACTTTTCCTCTGACTTTTACCTTGTGGGAAAATCATCCCACTTCAGGCTTATTGCTGCAAGGATGGCCAAAATTAATAATTTTTAAGAAGCAGACTCATGCCCTGTGCCCTTGGGTGAGGGGAAAGGATAAGGGGTTCCTAGAAGCCCTCTTGTGATCCAAGGGTTTGTATTTTTTTAAGTTTGTTCATATTTGTATGTACATATCTATTTAAAGCCAGGGGATTATCTTTCTATAAATATATAACTGGCAAAAAAAAAAAAAGGTGATAGTTAACGATGACTTTATCCTTGTCTCTGATTGCTTTGGCAGCCGAAGGTGACTTGAAAGTCACCTGCCCTTTGGTGGAGGAGGCCAGGGGCATGATGTCCACTGCAGCCCTTTTTTTTTTTTTTTTATTGGTTGTTCACAACATTACAAAGCTCTTGACATATCATATTTCATACATTAGATTGAAGTGGGTTATGAACTCCCAATTTTACCCCAAATGCAGATTGCAGAATCACGTCGGTTACACATCCACAATTTTACATAATGCCCTATTAGTAATTGTTGTATTCTGCTACCACTGCAGCCCTTCTAAGGTCCTTAACTGTAGCTTTGGCAGCTTTGTTCTTGTGTGGCTCTCAGTCCCCCAGGAATGAAAGGGATTCCACTGATTTACTTTGCTCTTTGTGAAATCTGGGCTTTTGTTGTTTCTATTTTTTATCAAAATTAATTATTTTATTATAGGATTTTTTTTTCAAGCTTCCTAAAACAAACAAGCAAAATACCCAAACCAAACAAAGAAACCAAATACTCCCCGTGGAATTGTCGAAACATTAACTTGACTAAAACACAGCTACTATTGAGTGATTCTTCTTTTCCCTGCAGCTTGCTAGGACTTTGTGAACCTTGAGGAAACTCCAGGTCACAGTATTATAATTCGTTCTAGAGTTTAAACCTGCCAGTTGAGCCCTAGTGTAGCACTTCCCTTTCCTTCCTATGCTCAGTGTGAAACCATGGAGCCCAGGGCAGGCTTTTCTCAGATTCCTCTACAATTTCTAGCAGTTTCACTGCCATTGATAAATGCTGATTTCTTTAACCAGTAAAGCATTTAAATTTTGCTCTAGAGTCAGCATAGAATTTCAAATATCTGCTAAGAACGGACAATCTCTTTCATGGCAAATATGTTGGTGAAGCTTGTGAATAAAGATTGCTAACCTTTGTCTCCTGTGTTTATTTATTAAGGATATCAACCCTTTGCCATATATATTTATATATTACCAGGCTTTTCTTTTAACCTTGTTTATCGCTTAACTTTTTTTTTTTTGTAGTTGTAGATGGACAGAATGCCTTTATTTTATGTCTGAGTAGGTGATTTTGAGGTAAGTGCTTTCACATGCATATAAAATTTCATAGTAAAGGAGTTGTATCACACAATTTGTTTAGTTTCAACAGAAATGTGTTTTATCTAGTATTTTTCTAGAAAGCATGATTTTGGTGTGTGGAATATGGAAGCTCATCAAAACTAAAGGCTTAGGATCCAACTAAGACATTTAATCACTTAAAGAAAAGTCCTGAACACCAGATTGGACAGGGAGAGATCAGGGCAAGGGAGGGGGTGGATGGGAATGGGAAAGGCAGTAGAATGAATCAGACATACTTTCCTCTGTTCATATATGAATACATGGCCAGTGTAATTCCACACCAAGTACAGTCACAAGATGAGAAGTTATACTCCATGTTTGTATGCTATGTCAGATACATTCTACTGCCACGTATAACTAAAAAGAACAAATTAAAAAAAAAAAAAGATGAGTTCTGAAGCTAACAGAAGAAAGAGGGCAATGCCACGTGTATCTATCTCTTCGCTAAGTTTCTGAGTCTCTGTGAATTGTTCTCTACTGCTGAGTGGTTAGAAAATCTGGGCAGTCTTTTCAGGTGGGAAGTTTTTGGTTGGTTTAAGCTAGAGAAGAGTGAGTGAAGTCAAAGGGTTAATTGCCTCTGGATGACCAGAACAAAAGAATTATAAAGCACTAGATTAGCCACCTCCTCACTTCCTCCACTTCCCATCCCTGCATTCTTCTTCTGCCTAGGGCAAACTTTCACTTTTTCACTCAAGAAAGCACTTACCTCTCATTGGCATATCCAGATTGCCAGCAATATGCTCCTTGCACTTTATGTCATTATTAAGGAAAATAACGGTTGTTTGAACACAAGCACTATGATCCCACATTGGCTGATCCTGATAATAGAGACAGCTACAAAGTGGCTAATGGTCAAGCAGCATAGATGTGCTGGATAATGGGGTGGTTCATGTCCTGGGAGGGACCCAGAGGGCACTGAGAAATTTTATCATGCTGCCTAGAATGGGGTGTGATTCCTTGATGAGTTGTTTATTTCTAGAATTTTCCATTTAATATTTTTAGATCTCAATTGACCAGGGGTAACTGAAATCAGAGAGTAAAAGTTTGAAGAAGAATGGACTATTGTATGAGTTTTTTTTTTTTAAAAAAAAATAAACAACATCATATGTATTTATTGTGTGAATATGGAGTTTTTACTGCTGCTTTTAATGTATCAATTTGATATACCTATAGACCTCTGTGATAGCAATTTAGATTTCTCCTCTTCCCTATTTTCACTCTTCTAATTCTCCTTGTATTTATTCCACAATAGATTAAGTCAGCAATGATTGTGATAGAATTTCAACTAAGCAAATGATTAGTGTCCATGCTCTTTGAGTCCACAGTGATATACAGACCTGGCATCTGGGCGGGGCAGGTGAAAGAGATGGTTAGGTTCATTCTGAATCCTCTTATTGTCCTTTCTTAATTTTTTTTGACCTGATGCTTCTTGGGTGCCATTCTGCTATGATTGGTATCACAAAATTTTGAGTGTCTCAGGTTATTTTTCCCAGCGAATGACCTCAGTTTCTAGGGCAGGTGTGGTGGGGTACCCAATGTTGGGTGAGAAAGGTCTCATCTGACTCTATAGGAATGGGTGGCAGAAGGAACCTGGCTGCCAATGATTCTATCGCTATACTTTCAACCATTTCCTTTTTCTCCAGCCCATCACCCTACCATTGCCCCCCAATTCCAGGTGCTTCCAGGTTCTTAAGGCTGAATTCATGTATTTCTCAATAGCACCTCTCTCTCTCTGGACTTTAGGTAGAAATGCCATTGCCCTGTAAAATTTGCCCATCCGGGATTTCTGAAGATGAGTTTATATCTCTTGTCTGTTAGTATCTTCATTCCCAATCTCTTTGCCTTTGTGAGTAATGTCTTTTTTAAATTACGTTATTGTCATTTTGAGCGTTAGGCAATCTGTCATGATTAATTTGAAATTTACCCACTTTTAAAACAGAAAAGACCCCAAAGTCGAAAATTTACTTAAAACCCATCTGGCATATTTTATCTCCCACCCCCAACTTCTGACAACTGACAGGGGCCAGAAATGAGGAGGACTGGTTGGTCTTTATTCTTTATTGTTATCCATTCTCACAATGTAGAGAAAATTGAGGTACAGCTAAAGCTTGTAAAAGAGCCATTTTTGGAAAGGCTCATTGTTTTGTGAGAAGCTTATGATGTGAGGGTGAAATTAAGACATTGAAATAAAATTTTCATGATTTGGTTTTGATATATATTTAATATTTTAAAATTGTATAATTTCATATGAGCTTGGTAAGGACATTATTACTTTTAGAAAACTTTCCAATTTGAAGATTGTAAAAAAATGTTAATAGTGGGGTTTAATTTGGGCTTTGCATGTTTTAACATTCAATCATTTGGACTCACAGGTTCAAGTTCTGGGAGAGAGCCGAGAGCTGCTGTACTGCATGCTTTGTTCTCAGTCAGTGGTGACACTGTGTGCTCCTGTGCCCTTGATGTCTGCTGACAGACTGAGTTGAGACACTCTTCCTTGTCTGTCTTTGGGAATTGCCACTGGGAAGTTCAAATTTGCTCCTTTGCTCGGATACTTTTCCTTTTCGTATGGTTTCTTTTATTTTTAAAAAGCTCTTCCTTATTTTTCCAGCCTTTCTGAGGTATGATTGACAAACAAAAATTGTATCCATTCAGGACATACAGAGTGATACTTTGATATATGTCTGCCTTGTGAAAAGATGACCACAATCAAGCTGATTAACATATCCATCACCTCACATAGTTTCTCCCATCCCTGCCATGGTGAGAATACTTGAGATGTACTCTCAGCAGATTTCAAGGATATAATATAACACAGTATTATTAACGATGGTCACCATGCTGTGCATTATGGAACTAATTCATCCTCCAGTGTCTTAGTGGAAATTTCTGTCCATGAAGGGCATAAAGACCATTAGTTTGTTCACACTGTCTCTTTAGGGAGATAAAGACATGGACAGTGGCTCGGGGTGAGCACCAATTTTGCTCCCAGGCTTTCTGTAGGTGTGTGGAAGATCTGGACCTTGAGAGATGAACCTTTATTTAGCAGAGGGCAACTGTCTTGTTCAACCCCTGCCATTCTTTTTCTGTGTTCTTGCTCCTGGATTCTAGCTCCTGCTTTTTGCCAGTAGGTGGCAAGCTAGGCCTGAGAAAATCAGCCAGGCCTGGAGAGTGCTTTGATCTCACAGAGTCCTGTTCCCCTGACAGCAATGTGCAGAGGTCTCTGAAGCAAGCAAAGGGTTTCCTTGTAGGATTCTGCTCAGTTTGGACCAAGAGTCATCTTTTATTAGTTTTTCTATTTTTTAAAAAAGATTTTCATGTGTATGTGTCTATGTCTAACATACTCATACATCTTTAATATGAAAACTGCACGAACATTTCTTGCATACCAATTGTTTCAGGCACCCAGTTGACAAGATGGGGTTGAAATACAATATTTTATTTTTAAAAATTTTTTGTTTATTTCTTTTTTTTTAACTCGAATTTGTTATATATGACAGCAGAATGCATTACAATTCATATTACACAGTAGAGCACAATTTTTCATATCTCAGGTTGGAAAAACAATATTTTCTAGCCCAGACACATTTTTTCCCATTTAGGAGAAAAACAGAAATAGTCAAAGAATTCCCAGATATACTTTTAAGTAGAATAAGGAAGCTACGTAGTGGAGGGAAGATACCAGCGAAAAGGCCATTATTTCCCTCCTTCTTGGCTTCCCATCTGTTTTAGTTAGCTTCTGTGTCTCTTGTGACCAAGATTCTTGATGATAACAACTTAGAGGAGAAGTTTATTTGGGGCTCACGGTTTCAGAGGTCTCAGTCCATAGATAGCTGATGCTATTGCTTTGGACTTCAGGTGAGAGAGCATGTCCTGGGGGAACGAAAGATGCTCAGCTCATGGCAGAGTCAGGGCACAGAGAGTGAGGGCGGCAGAAGTCACACACTCCTACTGACTCAACTCCTCCATACATGCCCCACTAGCTACAGTTACCGCCCAGTCAGTCCGTTCAAACTAGGATGGACTATAGATTACAGCTCTCTTAATTCAATCATTTAACCTCTGAGTATTCCTGCATTGACAAAGGAGGGTTTTTTGCAGGTACCAGGGATTGAACTCAGGCTCACTCACCACTGAGCCACATCCCCAGTCCTATTTAGAGACAGGGTCTCACTGAGTTGCTTAGTGACTCACTTTTGCTGAGGCTGGCTTTGAACTCTCGATCCTTGTGCCTCAGCCTCCAGAGCTGCTGGGATTACAGGCATGTACCTCTGAGCCCAGCTTACACAGGAGCTTTTGAAGGGACACCTCACATCCAAACCATAACACCATCCTATCTCTAGCTTCTGGGATGAACATCACCTATTTCACCCACATACCAACTTAACCTGGGAAGGTTTAGAAATCTCAGTGGATGGAATTGTTTTTCTGTGCAAGTATGTGTCATAGCCAGCCCTTAAATCCTTACATTGACTTGGAATATAGGAATTCTGGATTTTAAATCCCACACTGCTAATTCCATTGTGTTCCAAGTTGTTGATATTCTTCAGTTAGGAGCAGACAATGAAGGTCAACCTGAAACTTCACATATTTAGGGGGAAACTTGGTTTTCCTCCTGTAAATCATCTGCTGGATGGAACAAGTGGGCATCAATGAGACCAAGAGGGAGGCTTCTACTCCTAACAATAGCCAGTTATGCTATTGTTGTTCCATGACCATGGACAGGGTCCTCCTGAATCCAGACAACAGAGGTGTGTGGTTTGATCATAAAGAGGCATGAAGATGAAACTACGGGAGGTGAGTTCAGGCCTCACGGAACAGTAACTGTGACAAGATTCAAGACACGTTAGTTGTGGTATTTATTTATATGAAGCCTAGCACCCTCAGTTAAAACACAGTCTTTTACATTTCCTATTTACTTTTAAAATGTGATCATATTGAACAAGTTCTCTGAAAATGTCACTTCATATCAAACCAAACTATTTATGGTTTGAAAAGGAGGTGATTGCTGATTTTTGATGTAAAAATCCTGGGGAGAATTTATGAAAGTGGCATTTCTTTTGTTCTTTAGACCAAAAACTCAAATGGCAAAGTTTCTGATAAGCTAGAATATTCCTAGGTAACTGCTAACTTTGGTACAGAATTCCCTGAAACCATAAGAGAACTTGAACTGGAATGTTGCTTCCCAAGTTTTCTCTCACTAAACTCCCTTTTTATTACTCTTTGACCCCAGGACCTTAATGGGAAACTATATATATGAAAGCATTTATTTTCTTTTCTGTTTGTTCAAATATCTTCAGCTGCATATGTAGCTAAATAGCAAAAGGCATTAAATATACTTGTCAAATACACTGATTATATTTTAGTATCTTTGCAGCTGTGTGATTGGTAGGATATCTACTGAGATTTTACACACACACATACACACACACACACACACACACTATAGGACTAATTGTATTAATCTCTAAGGGTTCAGGAATCTCAGTTTGGGGAACTACCATGTTCAGTAGATGCTGTGTTCTCTTGGTTCTTCCCACAACCTCTAGCAATAAATACATTAGTTACTAAAACAACACTTTGGATTCATGATCATAAGAAATTTGAAATTGAGATTGTCTTGGAAATTCTTGGATTTGTGATCATGTTAACCAAAGTTAACATAAACCAATGTTCATGAAAACATCAAGATGTCTAAGAATCTTAACCATAAGCTTTATCATTCTTTATTAATAAAAGTAATAATGACTATTGCTGTTATTATTGAGAATTTGATAAATGATGGACATTTGGCTGAATCTTTTATATATTTTAATCTAATATCTTACAGTACTTCTACAGAGTGGAGGACAGTTTCATTTTCCTGAAGCAGAAACTGATGCTTCAGTCCCCTTGGTAAGCAGAGGAAGAATTGGAAACCAGTTCTGCCTAGAGAAGGTATACTCTGAGCTTGTCCATGGTATTGCTTCTACACAAGTGGGAACCCAAGAAATCTCAGGTTATGAAGAGGAACTTTTTTGCTTTTGAATTTATTTCTTTCAAAAGAGAGGGAGGAAAAACGTCATTTGTTTAAGTGTCCTTCTTAACTTTTGGATCTGCTTTCTCCTCCAACACTGAATCTTCGTCTGCCAAAGCATCCCATCAGGGTCAATGAAGCCTGTTGATGGGAGACTGTGTTATTCTAACCAAACACGTCCTGCCTTAGGTGGCTGTTGGATTTTTCATCCAACAATATTTGAGAAGAAAAAGATTTCCCCATGAAAACCTCTGGGGAAGCATGGGAGTGCTATTTGGTTTGGCTTCAAGTGTTCTCCACCTGATAATATTTGAGATGAAAAATATTTCCCTCTGACAGCCTCTAGGAAGTAGCTCTATGTTACATGTTAGGATTCATATGTTCCCCCTTATTTGTCTACAAACTTGCAGTAATTGTTTTCCAATTCTCTGCTGATTCTGGGATTGAAGATATATGTACTTAATATCAATGCTTCCTGACTGGAAAAGTGTCACTGTCTCTCTTGTCTCAGAGAAGGCTGATCCAATATTACTTCCCATGACAGAATTTATTTGCTGCTTAGAGAGTAGGGTCAGAAAGCAATACTGACGTCTGGATGATTCTGAACACTGGTGAATTACTCTTATTTGAATCAAAGTAGCTTCTTACATTGAGACTAGTCATCTTGTCTCCCTACCCGCATCTTGTTGCCTGAAGGACTGGGTTGTGGCTGTCCACTTTCACATGGCCTTTTTATTCTCCTTTTGGAAAATCCATTCTGTTGTAAGGGATTTTCTGTGTCTTTTGTGTGGAGAAATGGCTAGTTGGAGGGTCAGGGAGAGAACTGTGGAAGGAAAAACAAAGGAAGAAAAGAGGATGTCCAAGAGCGGCAGAGAAACAAATTTCTGTTTCTTACAACCCATCACTTCTGCCCTCTCTGAGACAACTGGACTTATTTTTATTTAAATAGGGAGTAAAAGAGTTTCAAAAGACTTTGATCTTAGTCCTTTCACTAAATAGATGAAATAATTCTTGGTTCAGGGAGTTGTGCTGGAAAAATAAAAGTGCAAAATGGCACCCAAAATGGTCAGACTTACCAGCATTGTTCCCAACCACAGAGAACTGATTTTAAAAAAAGTCCAGGCTCTAACTGTAGGGCAATTGCTTTTTATTGATTTTTGTTATTTTTTTCTTGCTGTTTTTGCTTGTGGAGCCCAGTTATTAAATTTAGAGACAGATGATGGACTTAGTTCATAGCTTTAAAAATCACATTACAGGTTTCACAACTAAGAAAGACAAGAGTACATTAATTGGGATAGAACTGTAAGGATACTTATCCTACTTTCAGCATCAAGTGCTCATTTAGCTCTAGAAAAATCACCAAGAGTCCTTTTTCTATTCTCTGCGTAGTTATTTCTATCAGGGGTGTAGTATGTCTCCTTCCCCATCTTTACTACAGACCCTAAACCAAGAGCAGTAGAGAAAGGCTACAAAGCAAAAGATACCTCCATTGGCAGGAACTGGACATGGCATAATGTACACAGAAGTAGAAATAGAGTCTCATGTTCCTTGAGTATGAAAACCACCAGCAGTTTGAAGAACTGTAACCTTCCTGTAACCTCTTTGCATTTTGTGTACCCATACTAATTGTCAGACTTTCTCGTCACTGCCTTTTTTTGGGCAGTTTAGGGTGGGAAGCAAATGCCTGTCTGGGAGTCTGAGAATATCCTAATGATATTTTATGAAAGTGAAGTATGTTGCACCCACAGTCCAAAGATGCTTTTCACCCACGTTGAGTGCAGCCTGTACTTGGCTTTTCCAGCCATAGTGCCCACTCTAGATGCCCACCCACACCTAGGAACAGTGGCTCCCAAGGCCAGACCAAGAGCAGGGTCATGAGTACAGAGTGTCTCAAAGAGCAACAGAAGATCAATGTTCTGAAGAAAATGTCCCCTGTGGTCCTGGTTTCCAGCCAGGCTGTACAACTCAGACAATTTTGTCATAATTGATACCCCAGCTCACAACTTCATTGAATAATATATGTGTACGAAGAAGGAAATATGGAGAAACTACTGTAGTTTTAGGGGCCTAGAAAAGTTTGATTGAAGATTCAAATGTTAGACTAAAATAGAATTTATGATGCCAAATCTAGCTAACAAATATGGCTTAAAGAACTCCAATTACCCGAGACCTGCACATTGCTTTTTTTTTATAGTTTTTATTTTATCTTTTATAAATTACTTTTGAAGGCAGAGACTATAAATAGAATAAAATATTGTGTCTCCACGATGCCAAATCATCTGGATGGAAAATAAAACAAATCAGATGGGCAAAGAAATTTCAGTCTGCTCAGGACAGATATTGGTGTTTTTTACTTTTGTAATTTTCTTATCTTTGGTAGCTGGCCAACTACTGAGTTCATTGTTCTTCAGGGAATGCTGAAAGTGGAGTTGATTGGAGTCAGGTTAGGCTTATTATGTTTTTATTTGTCTTTTGCTGTGGGAAAGGAGAGTGTATAGGGCAAGATGGGAGAGTGGATAAGTTTATCAGAATGATTTCGAATTTTAAAATAAAGCAAAATGCAACATAATTCTTCACTGGGAAGATGAAGAAACTGTTCTGTGGGTACACAGGTCTGTCTGTTCCTGGCTTTCCTCTGTGCTGGGTTGTTCAGTAGGCCTCTTCTATGGAAATCCTGAGGCCAGGGGGCAGGACGGCCACAGACATACATGGATTTAATTTGTTTCAATTCTTAAAGCTTGAAGTGATCAGAGACAAAGTGATGTACTCAAGGTCATATGATGAACTTGCAAGTCCAAGTAAACTGGTTTAGCATCTCCTTTTCTCCACCTTGATGAAAATAGCCCTATGTAGACAAGGATCAGCACTGTGGTCCAAAAGACACCTTTTCCTGAAAACTTTTCCTGAAAGTATTGGTGAGGTACCAAGTACTTAGGGAAAAATTCAGCACAGTCTCTGAGGCAATGGCATTACAATTTAGGGTATAGAGGGAGTCATGATGATGATAATACTAAATACAAGAAAAGTGCCAGATAAAGATATATTCAAAAATGATGTGAGTGCCTAGCAGATGTAAGTGGTATATCTTTGTTGAATGTGTTAATGAATGCTGAATTTAGGCCATTAGTAGAGTTGGGTTCTCTGGGGAGAAGGATCTGACATGGGAGGTTTGAAGGAAAAAAACTTGGCTAATTGGAGAATGAGAGAATCTCATCTCAGGAAAATTCTGTGCATGCATCTATAAGCTCTAATGTATAGATCTGGTGAAGATACAGGAAAATATAGGCTATTCCCTTAAGGGGCACTTATTTATCATGAAGACAATTTCAAGCAACTTATACTCTGGAAATAGAATTTTTGAAGAAGCTGCAATACTGCGGTAGATGATACTACTTGCTTTGGGTGAAAATTCAGATGTCAGGTCTCCAGCAAGCAAATTTGGAAACCTGAAATAGAGAATGTTTTAGCAATGAGTGACCAGGCAAAGCCAGTGCTAATTAAAAAGCTGAATAACATTAAGTCTTCACATTTCAAATAGTAATAAAGGCAACTAAATCTTAGGGGAACATTGACTATGTGAAGATGCTGTGCCACCTTTATTCATGTCCAATGTGAATACATGATGAGTGAGTAAAATACCTTATTGTACAGGTGATGAAGTTAAGACCAAGAAAATTTAAATTACTTGTCCAAGGACACATATTCAGGGAAGCAGATCATTCACCCAGATCATTCTGTTTCCAAAGCCCATGCTCTTGAACTCTTCTCGTCTAGCCTCTTGCAGATCAGCTACTAGAAATGAAGTCTCATGGCCACCACCTAGTCAGGACCCAGGAAGTACATCTTCTTCAAGATGGGGTGGGGTCAAAACTTTTCTCAGTTATTCGCTCAGAGGATACACTCACTTTCCCTAATTTCAGGTCTGAAGTTCCCAAAGAAGCACACTCTCTAAAAAAGAGTCAGGCCTCAAGTGAGCTTATTCTTCTACCTTTATTTGAATTCCAAACAAGTCCTCTCTATTAGCACATTTATTAGCACGTTTGATGCAAGGGAACAAGCCTCTAGCTTCTGCTGTGCTGGCGGCTTTATTCAAAATCATCTGGCTTTTGAAAATAATTGCTAAGTGGTCTGTTTTAATTTAGTCCCTATTCTCTCAAAAATGATTTTCCCATTGTATTTTATTTTAATTTTTTTCAAAAATAGGAAACCACTAAACATTCATTTGAGCTCAGAAATAGCTTTCAAAATTGTCACCCTGGTGTGTCACTTGTGTCAGAAAGGGCATTGCAAGGAGGGCTTGGAGTATAGCTGTGTTTACCAGGCTCTTCTGCTCCGGAGAGGACCCGTGGTCCTTACTAAACACACAGGCCCAGGCCTCTGGAGACCTGGATTCAGTGAATGCAGAGTGATGGCCAGAAATCCATATTTTCCCTACCAAGTTTCCAATGACACTGTGTTAGGCAATATGAGAACCCTGCAAGGTGCAGAGGCTATGGAGGAAGCTGGTGAACTTGGGCAATCTGTTTTTGTCTCTTTCTTCCTAAAATTATCACCATTTTAAGGGCCCCATCCCCATCTAGAGACCTGGCTCCATAGTCCTCCGATAAGCCTGAAGAATTTTGATAATCAGCCTCTGAGTGGTTTTGAGGAAGACACATCCAGAGTTGAGGGCTTGTTTGCTCCTTGTTTACTCCTCCATCAGGTGTCTCTTGGGTCCTTCCTAAGCTGGGGCCTCTGCCCCTACTGCCGCGCCTCCCTTGGCCTTCCAGGGCCCTCTCTGTGCTACTGACTCTCTGTGTCTACCAGGACAGTAACTTTGGCACATCCCTCCTTAGTTCAGCTGCCTTTATGGACTTATACAACCCCGAAGTGGGGGTCAATGTCCTCACAGAAGGACTCTATTTTTTCTTCATTTTCATAGTGTTGCAACTTGTGCCCTGACTTTCAGGAGTGCCACTCTCTGTGTGGATGTGAAAGCTGGAAACTGGTCCTACCCTGGGAGTCTTTTTTTAAATTCTCTGCCAAGGAGTCTCAGGTCACCTGGCTTAGGCCTACTCACTATTCAAGTGTTAGGAGCCACAGCAAAAATATTGATACAGGCACCTTTGGATTTTATTGACTGCCAGCCAGCAATTCACATTCATATGATAATTGGACTCATGCTGTCCAGCTGGGCCCATTTTCAGGACTCAGGTTACTCATGTCACTCTTGTAATGGGAGAGTTCCCATTGGTTGGGAAAGGATGGTAGGAGGGTGTTCCGGGGGAAGGGGAAACCCCCCGGCTCAGGTAGAACACACACGTGGCGGACCCACCTGTTAGGGGACGCACACGGCCTCTCTCTAAATAAAACTTTGTCTCAGTTTGACTGGCTTGTGTTTTTGTGCCCAACCGGGTTGCAAGATTGCAAGCCCGTGTGCACTGACAGCTCAGGAGGGGATCGCTCAGCAGGGGTGCCGCAGGCAGTGCTCGGCAGCAGGAGCGGGACTCAACCGGCCCGGGGCCGGGCAGTTTGCGGCATTCAAGCAGAGGAGACTTCTGTCCTTCCCTTCCTTGTTTATTGTCACAAGCCAGCAGATGATAATTGTGAACCCGAGCCCACTCAGGTTGGGTCATTTCAGTCCAATGCTGTTACTGACATTTTGCTGTGGTGACTGGGCTAGAGAGATGAATGCATGGTCCTTGTCCTTGAAGGATTGATGAGCACAGATAAAAAGCATAAACTTTTCAGGACAGTCAGTTCTGAGTTTGAATGTCTGCTATTTCTAGCTGTGTGACCTTGAAAAATTTATCTGACTTTTTTGAGACTCAGTTCCTTCAGTTGTGTTGTGGGAGTAATGAAGGAAACTACTCTTCGGGTTAATTGTGAGAATTAAGCAACAATATGCCGATGACACATGTAAAGAGTGCCTCACATGCAATGGGACGTGATCACTGGGATTATAAATATTGGTACGATGCTCCAGAGGCCGGCTCTCAATGCCTCTGTGTGAACTACACAAGATTAAGATGGAGCTCAGAGGCCTTGCTCAAGCTAAGGAGGGTTCTTTTTCCTTTTATTAAATTTTATTTTAAACCATTGGCCCACTGACTTTTGACTAACCAGCATCTTCTAGCATTGCTGCCCTTTCACTTTTATTTACCCTCTTCTATTACTTTCTTCATTGTCAGGTTGAGAAAACATAAGATTCTCCCTAAATTGATCTTCCCTGGGAGCATAAGCCTTCATCAAACTTAAAGAATAAGCAAAGGAGAATGCATAAAATTCATGTTTGACCCATTGCTTGGTTTCCCTTAACCCCCAAACATGTAGTACCGTGTTTTAATGGGTGCTCCCCAATCCCACGCTACCCGGTGACTTATTGCCTTGGCTTGGTGTGATGGGAAGTGTCAATGTAGACAAGTGATCTAGCTATCCAGGCAGAGCCCTCTGGAATGTAGCTTGTGGATTTCTTGGAGCAACTCTGTTCTGGAGTGGCTTCTCCATTGCTTTGGGGATTGGTAAGAAAAGGCTCAGCTAGTTGACAGCACGGGCTACTAAGGGGCCCAGAAAATTGGCCCTCTTTGTTGAGGATTGAGGAGGAGCTGCAGTATGTATGTGTCATCACCGGATGTGCTTCATGAAACATTATGAACTAGAAATAAATTGAGGTCTATCTTCTTTTATGATTTTTTTTTTGACAGAAAAAGATGAGCAACTTTGGTTCAAAATATAAGTTAGGCTCAAGGAACTTAAAATGAATCTCTACATTCAATTCCTTTGGGAATTGAATGAGGCTTCATCTTTATTTTATTATATTTTATTTTGTTTGAATTTGATGAAGTGGCACCTTCATATAGTTTTTGTATCTTTCCCCTCTCTGTTTCTTGAGCAGGCCTGATTTTCTGTAAAAGAAAAGATTTCATTGACCTTGACCTTCCCCTGCAGTAGTCTGGATTAGGCTGAGTGTGCTGTTGGGATTCAATAGCAGAAGGGCTCATGGCCAGCTTTTGCTGCAGCCCTGAGAGTGGGAAGGAAGTGACCCCTGGAAACAGAAGCTGTGCAGGTTCACTGTGGTGACTTGCTTCGCTGTACCCATTAGTGTCTCTGTCCCTGAAACATGATGTGAAGATTTAAAACTGACTAAAGGGAGAGATAATACCGCCTTTCAAGAGCTTTGAATCTCAAGGTCTGTTCCTTTCCTAGATTCTCTTTCGTCTTTGAAGGATTGTCTTGAAGGATTTTTCCCCTTGAACTTTCTTCATCAGTTTAGACGTCACTCGCTGTAAAGAAAGTGTCCTTCACATTTCTTTTGGTTATTATTGGAAAAGCTGTAGTTTTTTGGCCTTATTCCTGAATGCCACTCATGACATTTGAGAAAAAAAAAAATCTAGGTGCTTGGGGGTTTCCAGTGAGTGGTGTTCTGATCAAGTTTTGCCAGCAAAGTAGAAGTGTCTTTCGGACATTAATGTAGTTTATGCAAAGACAGGAGGGGACATGACTCCAGCTTCACAACTGGGTTGCTAAATGTTGTCACTGGGCAGTGGTTGCCTGTGCTTTGACTGTTTCTTCTTAGGCTAACTCTGTCCTCCTGCTTTATGATCTGAACCATATACTTTGTATCAATTCATAATAAGATAGTCTTAGATAATACCCACATTTGGTGTGAATGGAACTAGGATGGGCCCTGGGTGGTGGTGGTGGGGGAGAACTAGGTTTCAGATCCTGGGCTGACTATGGGGCAGTGAGGAGCTCTGTTTGGCACAGGTCACAAGGTCCAGTCTGGCAGGAGGTGGCAGCAGGGATAGCACTTGGTGGTCTTGGGCCCCAGGTGACCTGATGAGTCCATATCAGATCCTTTGCCATTTCCCACCGTATTTACTTGGCTCTCCATTCCAGCTCTGTTGGCTTTCAGTTAGTTTTTTTTCCTAGTTTTTTTTCTTTTAAAATATTTTTTTATTGATTTTTAAAAATATATGACAGCAGAATGCATTACAGTTTATATTACACATATGGAGCACATTTCTTCATATCTCTGGTTGTATATAAAGTTTTTCTATTGTTTCAAGCTCTGTCTCAGAATCTCTGTTCTTGATTCCTATAGCTGTACTCTTTGATCTCCTCCCACCTTTTCTCTTAGCTTTCTGATTACCTCCTTTACTTCATGCCCCCCACATCAGAACCCCTCCTAGCATTTATGCACTTTTTCCTTCCTGGTGTGTAGAGCAGTTGGTAAGTGTGTGTTAATTTATTTGGTTATTTGTGTCTATAAATCCATATGGCAAAGACTGCCAGTTTCATCCCCCTTTGTAGTAGGAGAGTGCTTAGTGCATAGAGAGTATTTGGCAAGCATTTGTTGACTTTGAACAGACAATGGGAAGGAAGAATGGCTCCCTTGGTGGTCACAGTCATCGTGATGGCAGAAACCCCTCATGCTACGCCTGTGTCATTCCCGTGGCTCAGCTGCTTGTGTGTTCAGCCACCCGCAGTGGTTTTGATATTGGTCAACTCAACTGGAGAAGTTATATTGTAGAAGGAAAATATAGTAATTTAAAAAACTATTTTGGCCCAGATATACTTCCAGTCATTCCCATGAACTCCCGGAGAGACTTGTTAGTTTAAAAGCTTCACAGATGGAGGAACTGCAGCTCAGAAAAATAAGTTGAAAGGGTAAGAGCATCTAGTTTTCAAATTTCAAATGGGATAACCCCAAAAGGGTGTTCTTTGATCCTAGGTTCTTTTTATCTCCAAAGCACGGGGCAAAGGACCTGCATCTTAAACTTGGAGGAACCCCGGACCCCATCTCATCTAGCTGCAATACTCTGCCTTTTCTGCAGAGCTGGGCCTTTGAAGAGGACTGTTGTTCTTCCTCTCAGTGCCCACGAGGATGAGATCTGTCTTGGAATGCATTTCCCAGAAGTGGACCAAGAGGAGGGGTCTGCATGCAAGGGATTTATTAAGGAAGTGATCTCAGAAGAAACCAGTAAGGAGTGAAGAGGAAGGAGCTGAATGCCTCAGCTTGATTCTACAAGGGAACTCTGGAGTCTAACTTAACCTCTCAGAGTCAGAGTGCTGGGCTTTCATATTCCTTCATTAGTCACCACTTGGTAAAGGAATTCCTGGAAATTTCTGGCTCCAGGAGTTGTAGCCTCCTTCTAAGAGCGCTACAGGTGCAAACTAGGGAGGCCAAAAGAACACAGAAGCCAGAGGAGAGGCCCTTGTTAAAGTAAGAATCTGTGATGATCTGGGAGCAATGCACAGTGTTCACCATGAGAAATATAACAAGAAGAGGTAAGAAATAATGCTAAAATGTAGCCATACCCCAAATGGGACCACTTTGTTGTTGTTGTTAAATTAATTCTAATAATAGATACTATTTATTTAAGGCCTATTCTATACCTAGCATTTTGCAAGTACATTACATGTATTACCTCATTTAATCCTTACAACATCCCTTTAATTATAACTATTATCTTTATTTTACAGATAAGGAAACTGCAGTTTTAAATAAATTGAATGGTCTAAATTCTCACAGTTATGAGGTAGCAGAGCCAGTATTTAGGGCCAGGCTTATATGGTTCTAAAACTATGCTTTAAAGAGATACTTTAGGACATTCATTACTTTCCCAGGCAAATTTGGAAGGATATGGGTGGACATTAGCAAACCTACAGAGGATCGATGATAAACTGGTGACTTACTCCTCCAGATGACTTCACAGGCCATCTGGCTGTCCATTCACTGAGCGTCTACAGGACTTGAGACGCTCTACTTGATCACAGAGCCCCCCAAGGAAGGCCCCCATCCTCTCTCTTTCCTTTTCATCCTTCCTGAATCAGGACCATAGTATCATCAGGGTATAATGGTCAGCAAAACTGGACACCATTGATAGCCTCACAGAACTCATCATCTCATTTTGGGAGACAAACATTAGCCAAATAATCACCTAAATAAATGTTAATTTGTGCTTTTAAGAAGCACTGGAAGGAAGCTACAAAGAGCTCTGAAACTCTATAGTGGAGGATTTGCCTTATTTAGCAGGGGTCAGGAAGGCTTCTCTGAGGACGTGGAAGGTGAGGAGATGTTTCCCAGGTGAGGAGAAAGGGACAATAGGTTCAAATGGAGAGGACTGATGTAAGCAAAGACTATGGTGTGAGGGTGTGTAGGCAGAGTAAAGGGAAATGGAGGTGGGATGGGAGGCCAGCATGGTGGGAAGGAGAGAGAGAGAGAGAGAGAGAGAGAGAGAGAGAGAGAGAGAGAGAGAGAGCCTGATTTCAGACAAAGCCAGAGAGCAAGGCCCAGACTAGGCCACATGTTAGATAAGGAGGTGGCAGTACAGGTAGAATTTACTTTGCAAAAATGTTACTATGGTTGTTTAGGGGGGATTATGGATAGGGGCGTGCATGAGACATTTGGACTGAAATGTCCAGAATCCCTGGAGAATGAGGTGAAGGCAGGGTCAATGCAGGTTGGAAGGACAATGTGATAGTCCAGAGAAGTGGCTGGGGATAGGGATGGAGGTGGTGAAGATGTCTGTTTATTCTAAAAATTCATTATATTTCTTGTTCTGTGTAATCTATTTGCTATTTCCATATGATAATGCTTTTTAAAAGTAGTAATCTTTGAGAAGCTGAGGCAGGAGGATTGCAAGTTCAAATCCAGCTTTAGCAACTTAGCAAGGCCCTAAGCAACTTAGCTAGATCCTGTCTCCAAATAAAATATAAAACAGGGCTGGAGATGTGGCTCAGTGGTTAAGCAACCTTGGATTCAATTCTCAGTGTAAAAAAAAAAAAGGTACTAATCTTGGAGTACCCCAGAAGGATGCTTTGGGCATGCATACTCTGGGGTAATAGAATCATGTGCCAAGGAGATGCAGTTCCAGGGCTGCCACGGGTAGTGGCGTTGTTTCCCTGGGCACATTCCATTTGAGCAGTGTAGCAATAAACTTATTACAAGTTTGGAAAAAAAAAGCAAAACAAAACAATATTTGGAGTGAATTGACAAAGGGGTTGGAAATGATTTCAGTTTTGAAAGTATGTTTATGATGTGCCACTCAGACCTATTTACAGTAAAGGATTTGCATCTCTGGTCCTAACACACCACACCACTTAGATGGTGCAGACAAAGAGAGCAATGGAAAAGCCTCTCAAAAGCATAGTGATAACACTAGCTCAGAGATAATAGCTTGCATGTTGGACGTCATGTTCCAGGATGCAATGTATCCTAAATCTGCAATCAGTATATAGTGCTGCGTCCCTTGGAAGTAAAATACCTGGGTCTGAAAACCAAGAGGTAGAAGTAAAAGGTGACTGGTTGTTGTTCTGTGTAATCTATTTGCTATTTCCATATGATAATGGTATTTAATCATGCCTGGTCCACGTTGGGGAATCTACATCTTGTTCCTGACACCCTGGGCTTTAAGCAGTTAGAAGTCCTGGACTCCAGAATGGCATGCTTGCATCAGGATACAGAAGAGTCTCTTAACTTTCAAGCCATGGCTACTATTTAGTTAGCTCAGGCTCCTTGTGCTAAGGTAGTGTGAGCTAGTCACCATCCTGGCAGGAGTAATGGCCTCTGGTCATCAGGAGGAGGTATGGATGCTCGTAACTCATTTCCCCCTCTTGCAATGGATCACAGCCAACTCCCCAAGGATTGCCCTAGGCTGAAGGGAGCTTCCTCTTTTAAGGCTATGCCATTTCCTGGGGGTAGCCTACAACTAAGGGCTGGGGGATCTGGAGGTATAAAGACTGATCCCTGTTACTGCAATTTGGGACAGATTTGAGGGGTCATCCTTGCTCCCTGTGGGACTGACTGACCTTCACTGTGGCTGCATCACAGTTTAACCTCTCCATTGGCCCCATCCTATAGCCTTCACACCCCCTCCACAAGCTGTTCCTAAGAGCACCCCCAATAAACCACCCACACCCAAATCTCCAACTTAGAATCTACTTCTCAGGGAATCTGAGCGAAGCAAGGTGGCTCTGGGACATGTCAGATAAATAGCTGAGAATATGGGCTGGCATTTAGAAGAAAGATCTGTGCTGCAGATACAGACTTGGAAGTCATCCATCTAAAGACAGTGGTGAAACTGCTTGGATGAGATTGCTCAGGGAGAATGATGATTCTGATAAAGAAAAGGAGGAAACTGGTTATATTAGGAGAGAGGTAAAAGTAGTATGCGGATCTACAAATGTTTGTATTTGGTAAGAGGCTTTGTAAACAGGAGGGAGATAATCTTGTAGATCTCAGGACTTGACATGTTTAATTAATATCAAGATCAGTTTCTCAAGATGATGAATGAAAAGCTGAAGAATACATGAATTCTTGTGACCTTAAGGGTGAAATAAGTAACAGTCACATTTGAGTGAGGGCCAGAAAGGACAGAGGTCTCTCTCTATGCAGAGTAGGTGATATGGGCTAGGTTCCTAGCAAGCAGGGTTAGAGATCTTTTACCTTTAAAAAGATATTAAAATGAGTAAGCCAAATAAAAAAGAAAGTAAATAATAATTAGGAAAGGACAACATTTGCTGCAGCTGGCACCATCTTGGAGAAGGGTCTAGAGAGGAATTCATTGGGAGGGATGTGAGGTGTTGAGGAGATCGAAGAGGTGACGGCCTTAGAGCTGTAAACAAAAGGCAAGGCAGTGAGCTTTCAACTTCTTGTATATACTGTTATCTTCCTGTCTCTTGCTGATTTGACATCAATGAAAATAAATTTCGTGTTTTTGTGTGTCAGTGTTGTGTTATCTTTTGCACTGGTCATTTTTGTTGCAGGAGATGAAACCCCAAGATGAGGAGAATGTGGAGGTCCTTTTCCTGCTGTGGACTTGGGAATTGATTTCAGTCAATGATGATTATAGTCTCCTTGTCCCTTGTTGCAGCCAAGGAGGGTTGAACCTTCCCAGTGGAGTGAGGTTAAGTGGAGAAGAGTCAATAAAGAATATGTAGCGTGAGAGGAGCAGGTGGCCAAGGATGGATCTCTGCGGTTGCCTGGGATCACTAGCAACAGCTGAAACTTAGTTTTTTTCTTTTTTTTCCCCCATAATAGGAGAAACTCTTGCCCTAAACCTAGTTTCTCATTAAAACAATCTTGTATTTTCACTTTCCAGTAAATTTTCGATGCTAAATTTTCCATTTCTCTTTATTACTCCTCTCCTTTTTGACCATGCCCAACTTCTACTTCCCAGGTCAATCAGAAAAATTTGAAGGTCCATAATTTTGCTGAGAAACCTCCTAGGTGAAAGGAAATGCACTCAGATGCTGCTGCCCCATTCCCCCCACCCCCCAAAAATAAAAAGCACTGGGCTGGTGATACCACTAGGCTGGCTCCTATGGAATGTCACCAGTTTAATGATGGGGCAGTGCCCAATTTCCAGTTCCAGACAAAAACAATTCAGGGAATTTAGGAAGATTCTACATTCGGCATGTATGGGGATGGAACTTAGGAACTTCCTGCTCAAGAATTCTGTGGTTCTGCCACGGATTCTCCCAATAAGCCAGAAACACAGCCTGATGTGGAAGTTTTCCACAGAGCATTAGACTGAGGTTACATTCCTGTTCTGCTGGTTTCACAAGGCTCTTCTCACTGACCTATTGTTTCCTGGTTTAACTTGAGGGTTGTTGGCAGCGGGGGTCTCTGATTATCTACCCACTCCTGTCTCCCTTCTAATCCCCTACTTCTGCCTTTCTATTTTGCTGCTGAGGTTTAAATCTGAAGTGACCTCTGAAGTCCCGTGTGTTAAAGGCTTGTTCACCAGCCTTGGGCACTCTCTGGGGATGGTGAAAGGAAGTTCAGTCATTTGGAGTGTGCCCTGGAAGGAGATATCGGGATGCTGATTTCTCTCTCTTTTTTACTTCCTGGCCTCCATGAGGTGAAGGGTTTCTTCTATCATGAGCTTCTTCTCTGATGTATGGTCTCACCACAGGCCCAAGTGACCATGGATTGAAACCCTTCCTCCTTTAAGTTGATTTATCTCAGGTATTTCCATCACAATGATGGAAAGCTGACTAAAACGCTGGCTTTGATCAGACTTCGCCTTATGCGAATCAAGTTTGTTTATCGAAAGTTTGAAATGACTCAATATTGGGATAGCAGCAGTATAATCCTAGGAGTTCGTGGGGCTAAGAGTCTAATGAACACTACAAAGATAATTTCATCATACACATGCAAGACTGTAAATGAGCAAATAGGGGAATTTATGTTGTCTTAATTTACACTTATATCCTAAACTTTAACCTAAAATCTTCTACCTCAAACCTTTAGTAACTCTTTCTTTGGTTTCAGTATTTACTTGAAGGTATTTAACAATGCTCTTTCTGTGAGAACAGATTGATGCTATAATTCAAGCTGCATCCATTTTTTTGGTTAATAAGTTTTCTTAATTCTCACAATAAGATTGGATATTTTACAAATGTTAAAAACACATTTCTGTACTTTAAGCCCAAACCCAAAGACAATATACCATATGGACGAGTCTACTCATTTTGAGTTGCAACCTTGGAGTTTCAAAGTTGAGCTGCTTAAAAAAATTATTTTTAACTGCTTGAACTACCTTTTCAGTTGTCAACAAAGTAAAAACTTCTCCAGATGCTTAGGAGAAAAGATGCCCCCTTCCTTTTGCATATTTGGTAAAATAAGGAAAGGCTTAAAGCTTGGTAGATTTTATTTTGGGTTGAGAATGACAGATTTGGGTGATTAAGGTACCATATACAGATGAACATAGTCTAGCTTTTAATAGGAGGAGGAACCCGATACCCCTGAGTAGAACTTTTCTGAAGATTGGATAGATTTATTTCATTTCAACCATACTTTTTCATTTGAGTATTTTTTGGGCCCAAAGTATGCTTTATGAGGTATCCACCTCATGTTAGTGTGTGAATTAGCACAGGCTAAATTGGCCCTGGCATGTCAGGTAATATCAAATGTCAGATGTCAAAAGACATAGTATGTACCCAACAAGGATAAGCGGAGTGAAGGGACCTCTTTTCCTGGTAGTTACTCAGAATCAGGCTGATGGGTGTGCCCCGTCATTCTGTGGCTTTACTGGATGGAACAGTCTAATTAGTTATTAAACATTGGGAAGAGGGGAATGGAGGATCATGCCAGATGATTTTAAGAGCCAGAGTTAAAAGTTTCCTGCTTTCCTTTTGAAAACATCCTGTTTGCTAGAACTCAGTCATATTGCCTTAAGCAACTGCAAGGGATGCTGGGAAGTGTGCTCTTTCTACATGCTCAGGAAAAAGGAACTAGAATGACATTTGGCAAAAACATGACATCGTCTCTGCTCCATTTGCTTTTCCAGTGATCTTTTCACAACAGAACATAACATCTCCCCAAGAAAAATCAATCTAAAGACAAACCCAGTCATGCCACCCAGTCCAAAGTCCAGGATTTATGGGTGACTTACAAAGTTTCTATTAGTTCATATTGACTCCTTCTTGATCCTATATATTAAAGAGACAAGATATTTGCTTCTTACCCCTGTTTATAGCTGTGAAGGTATTTTATACTTCTATTTGGAAGATGGAAAAATGGTAGACCTACAATGTCACTGGTCCATAGCAGTTCTGAAATCACACTGAAAACTGTGAAGTCTCTCTTACTTTGGAGGAGGATATCGTAACTTAAATGGACCCTGATATTCTTGGGTAATGTGTCTCTGGAGTGTTGGCTGTACTCATTTGTGGAGCTTTTAGTGCAGGTGAGAAATGTCATTGGCTTTATGCTTCAGGAAGTTCATGCTGCCTGCAGTGTACATTTGGATGAGTGAAACACGTTGGGAATTTATTGCAGAAGTTTAAGACATGGATAATTATCCTGGAATCAGCATGGTGGGCAGTGAGAATGAAAGGAACTGATAAATATATGAGGCATGTTGGAGGTCAAATTCAAAGAGCTTGCCAACTGGTCGGAGCTCTGACTCTGATGCCTGCCTGACTCTAGAGCTTCAGAGATGATGAGAGTCATAGGGCCGTCAAGGGTAGGTGCTGACTTTGAGGTGATACGAATTTGGTTTTGGCCATAATTTTGTACCTTCCTCACACAGAGGAAACGAACTCATACCCTCACTTCATTAATGCTCACGAGCTTCCAGGTTACAAATTTTAGTGAAAAATATTCTTCAAATGTGGGAAACTTTAAATAAATGAATAGTATAATATGAAAATCAAGTATTCATTTAACAGTGTACATGACTAACTATGCTGGATGCCAATAATATCACATTATTATTAAAAGGACTTGATGTAGTGAAAAAGAAAATGAAAGGCCTTGGGTGTGCCCTCCTGGGGAAGCCTTTCTTGTCACCAGAGTTCCTTTAATGCTATGGGGTTCTGTGTTTTACATGGGAGCCTAACTGTTTTCTGGGAAATTCTACTTGTCAATAACTTTAACTTGATATTGAGCTGAAAAAGTTGTTCCCCTGAAGCTTCTACTCATAGTAACAATATTTCATCCCCAGGACTACACAGGTCTATTCAGTATTTGAGAATCTAGGAAGTAGCAGCTGGGCCCTATGCTTCCTTTCTTTGTGTTAAACAAAAATAACTCTTGTTCCATGAGTCTTTGTTTTTATGTGATTTATAACTGGTAGGAACCTCCACAGGCTGCTGCTCGAGGTCTTGAAGAGGTGGCACCTGCAGAGGCTCATACTTGCCGTCTGGGAGGAGACAGCACTGCGGGTCCTGATGTTGGCGGACACCATACATACTTTCTCCCGACCTGAAGGTCTCTCTGCTCTATGGTGCTCTGCTTGAGAATATTTGATGAGAGACCTTTTGTTGCAAACCTTCCTTTAGAAGTGGGCTCTGAATTGAATAGAAATCTACCACTGAGAACATATTTCTTTTGTCCTCCCTTGCATACAGCGTGATGAATGAACATCTGCGGCAGGCACTGTTAGTAGTCTGCCTACCCAGGACCGGTTTCTCCTTTCTTTTTCCTAACAGAGCACTGCGTTTATTCAGGCATCCATCCCACTTTCACAGGTCCATGTGCTCCAAGAAGCTGTCTCTGCTCCTAACCTCAACAGTGGATCCTGGTTAGTCTTTGAAAAAAATGAATGAATCCCAGTCCTCTTTCAAGTGGCTGCTTTCAGTGTGGTTTGGATACTCAGGTTTGGTTAATCAGATTGAGGGAAGATTTCTAGGGGAAGAGAAACCTCTGGGAGATGTTTTATCATTCCCAAGTAGGAGACTCCAGGAGAGGTGACACTTTTCTGCATGTGAACTTTCTTGCATCTAGATGTGGAGCCTGGACCACTCAGCTCTATAGCTACTGCTGGAGGAAGAAGCCGACTCACAGAGAACAAAGTCAAGTGCATAACTAGGAGTGTTGGATTTCTGAACTTCTTGTTTTTTAAGTTATTTCATATTGAGGTAGTTTTGGTTGGAGTTTTCAGTTTCCAGGAAATGAAGGCATCTTAACTGATATGGTGGCTCTTTTAAAACGAGGCACTTGGAAGTCAACACAGTGCCAGGACAAGATCATCTCTGATGGTTCATACATTATACTTTAGGAAATGGGAGAGCCCTGTAAAATTATTTTATTTTACTTCATTATTTTTGGTAACTAAGTCACACATTTCATACTTACAAGTCTTAAGGAAATACCCCACAAATTCCTTTTTTTTTTTTTTTTTGGTGTAAGACTCCTGAAAACCCCTTTGTTTTTGCTATAAAGTCAGGGAAATGGTTGGGAGTGCCCAAATTTGTGATAGATCAAGTCTGGAAGAGAACCCAATTTATGGTATTCTGCACAGAAGTGAACCAATAGAGAAGGGGCCACTGACTACTTATGGAATATGCACATGCGGAGATGCAGTGGCTGCCTCCAATGCCTCTAGACACAGGAGCTCTGTCCAACAACTGTGAGCTTGTCAGGGAACTGCAGGCCTTCCCCTGCACCCCTCTTTCTATTTCAATCAACCATGCAGCCCCTATCCCGGACAGATGCGAGCTGTGTTACCCTTCCTAGGATCTGCCTTACACACCAAGGTGTACTAGGATGTGAACAATTTCTTTCCTGTAAACACTGTCAATCTGGGATCCTTTCAGATGAGCGTCCTCTCCAGCCTGCTGGTTTCCCCTCTGCAATGATCTCCGTTTTGTCAGGACTTGGTGCGTTACTCCATTCCCTGAGCTGGTTTTTCCTCGTGAGCAGGTGTCTGGGGGCTCCGATTCAAGGCTACAAAAGCATTTTCTAGTGTATGAAGACAATGAAAGAGGTGACAAAAGAGATCAAGTTTTTGACTCCTTCCTTGTCTTTTTAACTGAGAAGCTGTCTGCTGTTAAAGACAGAAACTTCAAATCCTTTTATCCCTCTCTCCTCTCCCAGACCAGGAATGGGGGGGCTTTGATGATTTTGTACAAAATTCAAATACTCATTTATTTGTATACTTGCTATTACATAACCCAGATAGTAGTGAGTGCCCTGAAAGAATCTCTGCAGAATCCTTCAGCACAAGCAGTAGAGAAATCAACAGCCCCTGGGTTCATAGCCAATTCTTGGAAGCCCTATCAACCATCTTTTCTGCTTCAAAGCCTGGGTCCTTTCTGTGAGAGACAAAAGGCCTCAGAATGGGAGACATGTCTGCAGGCATGCTGGACACACTCCTGTGACTGACTTGTCCTTGCTCTGGCATTATTGTGCAGATGGTGGTGGGAGGACTTCTTGTAGGAAGCTGCTCAGTGGAGTAGCTACAGATGGGTATCTAGTGGCTTTTAAGAGTTGTTTTTGTGTTTGGGGATTGTGGCTCAGTGTTAGAGCACATGCCTAGCACATGTGAGGCATGGAATTTGATCCTCAGCATCACACAAAAATAAATAAAATAAAGTTATTGTGTCCATCTACAACTAAAAATTTATATATATATATATATATATATATATATATATATATATATATATATGAATTGTTTGAGTTGTTTTTGATTCTGCATAGTTGTTTTACCTGCACAGCTTCTGTGGCTTAGCCAAGCAGCTGGGGGAGGTACATGTCCTTTTGGGAACTATAATAAATAGCAATGATAAAGCACTTTTGTAGGGAGGAGGAATGCACCACTGCTTATTGTTATTGCAAAGAGTGGAGTGTGTCAAAGTCATTAGGTCTCCACTTCTGACATTATGAAAATTGTGCTTTCAGTACGAGTTATTGGAATGATCCCTTGGGTTTATGTGGCGGCTCTTTTTCCAAAGAAGTCAAATCTTTTTTGCATGTTTTATGCCCAATATTATTTTATATTCCCAGTTGAGGTCCAGAGCATCACGTTTACTACTTGATTGTTAGAGGTGATGAATTAATGTGATGGGATGCAAGCATGTCCATAATCCATGGGCTGGGGGGGTAGCTCAGTAGTAGAGCATGAACTTAATGTATGCAAGGCCTGGATTTAATCTCCAGCACCAAAAAGGAAAAAAAAAAAAGAAAGAAAAAACAAAAAGAATGTGCATAATCATTTGCTTTCCCCAATAAGTTTTTTAAATAATTATTTTTAGTTGTAGATAGATGCAATATCTTTATTTTATCTATTTATTTTTATGTGGTGCTGAGAATAAAACCCAGTGCCTCACACACGCTAGGCAAGCACTCTACCACTGAGCTACAACCTCAGCCCTCCCCATTACATTTTGGAGAAAAATAAATTTAATACACAAGAGGCAATGATCTCCAACTAGAAAGCAAAAGACTACCTGATTTTTTGCTTTTGACCCAGATACCAGCTTCTGGGAAGCTGGGCAGGATAACCTGGATGCATCTTTCCAAAGCTACTGAGGTGACCCACACATAAATTTTCAACCTGGCCACCAGGGCAGACCATTCAACATGCTTGTTACCTGGCTGGAGAGAGTCTGTGTGGCACAGAGGGAATTGGTTTAGGCTGCCTGAGAACCCCAGCTCTTTCCCACAGGGCCAGGCTATGTCACTCCCTGGGGTGATTAGATAGGGGCTTAGGCATCTGCAAAGCTGGGGTAAAGAGAGGAAAGTCAGGTTTTTAAAATATTCCTAGGAAAATCTAGAAGGATGCTTTTAATATAAGCATGTAATAGATCTTGTTTCATTTTGAAAAAGTTATTAGTAATTTTTGTAAAAAGAACTACATAGATATTATACACTATTATGAGTGAGTAGGCCTTTTAAGATCTTGCTTGGTCCAGCTAAGATATTCTCTCCATCCTGTGGAGAAGAATGAGAACATCTACGAGGGAGTGCTGATGGCTTGCTACTCAGGATTCAGGGTATTAAGAGGGGGAGAGAACCATACTTAGGAACTGAGGTGTGGTGTTTGTTTATTTGTTTTTTAAGTGCTGTGAATCAAAGTCAGGGTCTTGTGCATGCTAGGCAAATGCTCTACCACTGAACTACATCTCCAGCCCTGAAGCTGAGCTTTAACATAAAGAAACTTCACCTACTACTAAACATGGCTTATCCAGCGTTCCCAAGTCTGCCTAATCCACACCAACTTCTTGGTGATAGAGAGATTGAAGGGGCTATGTTATAAAGGACATTATGAGGAGAATAGAGATCCTTGAGTTCTTCTCCCTAGAATAAATCTTAATATCTTAAAATCCACTTGGAAAGCTTGTTAGAATAGAGATTTCTAGCCCCATTTCCATGGTGTCTGATTCTGTAAATTTGGGTTTGGTGTGCTTAAAGTCAGATATCACTTTTTTTTAAATGCCTGAGCCCCAAAGCATTTCCCTCTTAGGATTTGCCATTCTGTCTAAAACCAACAAAGTCCAGCAGCAGAGGTGCCTGGAAGTTGAAGGCTCTTCTCTTGTGCTATCCTACGCCAGAGAGGGATCAAAAGTTTATTTAATGTTGGAGAAAGAATCGACTTTGTCTTGACTACTTGTAAAGACTACTTGTAAGCTTGCCAAAAGGAATTTTGTACAATGCCGGCAGTATGTATCATAACCTCTTATTCTAATAATTTGCCTTTTCAATTATTTTCATAGGAATTGTACTTAAATAAACCACCACGTTCTTATCACATGTTTCAAGACTTATTGTACTTTAATGATTATCACACAGAAGCAGATTTCACAGAATAGTAACATAGCATGCTATTTAATAGGCAATTGTTACATTTTATTTTGGCATCTCTGCTATAACTATGATCACTAGTCTTTTCTGGGTGTTTGGCACTCTGCTTCTCACTATCACACATTCATCTTTGGTCACTTGTCAGAATTTTGTCAACTCCTTGTGGATCTCTAGTTACATAGCATAAAGTTTAATTGAAATGTAAATAAATTTGGGCTATTTTTTTTATTTTTTAGCTGCACTTATGTGGAATTGTACACAGAAGATTTCCAAATGGCAGCAGGTAGACTTAGATGAACTGACACATTCCTTGCCCTCCCCGACGTTGTCACTGTTGTCTAGTGTAGTATTTCAGGTTGGAGAGTCAGTGAATGGAGCAGAGTTCTCTGTGTGGAGTTGGGGGGGGGGAGCTTGCAGGGGTGCAGAATGCCAGTATCTTGATTTCTCCGTGGAGGGTACACAGGGAGACATAATGCTGTACAGACTCAGCCCACCACGCCTTTTCCCTGTCTCCAAATTGGCTTAGGCTCTGCTTTTGTCATCCTGAGCACTCAAGATTATGATCTTTCCCCAGGCACAACCATTGTTATGGGTTGGATCTGGAATGTTCCCCAAAAGCTCAGGTGTTGAAAGCCTTGTTCCCAATGTAACAGGGTTCAGAGGCAGGGATTTTAGGCAATGGATGGATCATGGAGACTCTGACCTCATCAGTGAATTAGTCCATAATGGATTAGATGGATCAATCTATTGATAGCTAGATGGACTACTAAGAGGTGGGACCTCCCTAGCTGGAGAAAGTAGGTTCCTGGAGGCATGCTCTGGAAGGGTTTATCTTCTCTCTGTTCCCCCCCTCTCCTGCCCCTCTCGCTTCTTCTGAGCTACCATGAACTGAGCTGTTTTCCTCTGCTACACCCTCCTGCCATGATGTTCTTCACATCAGCCCCAGAGAGTGAAGCTGACCAACCACAGACTGAGATCTCTGAAGCCATGAATCAAAATAAACTTTTTTCAGGCTGAGGTTATAGCCTAGTGGTAGAGCGCTTGCCTTGCACGCATAAGGCCCTGGGTTTGGTCCCCAGCACCCCATAAAAATAAACAAGTAAAAATAAAGATATTGTGTCCATCTACAACAAACAAACAAACAAACAAACCTGTTTTCTACTCTAAGTTGTCCTTGTTGAGTATTTTAGTCACACAGACAAGAAGCTAACATGGCAGTAAATGTCTTCATCCCTTCCAAAATGGGCAGTCTAGCATTGGGCAGCAGATTCTCACCATTTGTGACAGGAGTTTATTTTTTCCTGAGACTTCTGGGCCTGATGGAATAGGTGCTGGTGCTGTGGACAGCGACATGGCAGTCTCTTCATTTCCAAACCGCCCTTGCACACAGACTCATCAGTCACCATCACAGAGCAGCCCTGTCTTGACATTCAGTCAACAGCCATCCTGTAGTGAGAGCACGGCCCGGGCCTCATTTAAAAGGTGACTCATTTGCAGTTCCTTCACATCATCTTAGGTCTAGTTAGTGTGATATTTGTTTCCCTGACAGATAATCCAAGACAGGCAAACCTTGGAATAAATATTTATTAATTCCTAAGTACAAAGGTACTGCGTGCTTACTATAAAAATTCAAATCCCCCAGACATCTACAGTGGAAAAAATAAAAGTTCCTTATAACGTCCTGCTCACCACAACAGAGGTCTCAGTTGTTAACAGTTTAGTGAAGGAGACTCCGCATTGGTTTTCTTCCATCAACCCTCACATTGGTTCTGAAAGTGTGGTACATGAAGTTCTAATGGGACATACTAGATATGACTTTAAGTGATAGAGGATTGAACATTTTTTTAAATTTGGTATGGAGGATTTCATATAAGGTCTTGGGTTAAGCATGTACTCTACCACTGAGCTATAACCTCAGACACATTTTTTTTTTTATCATAGTATTCTTCATTTGTTTTCAAGTATGTCAGAAAACCATTAATATTGAACTCAAGATTTCATGAGTATTGTTACTTTTCTGTTAAAAATCAACTCATTGATGTAAAAATATTTGCTTATTTTAGGAAAGTAATTAGGCTGTGAATGTGGCTCAGTGGTGGAGAGCTTGCCTAGCATATGTGAGGCCCTGGGTTCCATCCTCAGCCACATAAAATTAAATAAATAAAGGTATTGTGTCCACCTACAATTAAAATAATAAATAAAAAACCCAGAAAAAGTAATTAATGGCATAATTGGTCCTCTAATGCCTGAAGCTATAAAATTTTATGCAGATATTTATCTTATTTTTAGTGTACTCATTTTGTGCAATTGTTCTATAATAATATTTATTTACATAAACTATATTGCCCTTGTTTCTATCTCAGAAAGTATTTCACTGTCTTAATGGACATATGGAATTAGTGCATGAATGCACCAAAAATCACCTAACCAGCACCATGTGATGGGTATAATGGTTATTTCCAATTTTTTTTGATAACCTAACTAGTGGCATCATGAATATGTTCTATGTACATGTATTTTATACATTCATACAGGTGTTTTATAATAAACAGTTAATTATGGGTTGGATTCAGACTAATTCCTGGAAATGAGAACAAAAAGATATTTACTATGTTTTTGGATATTGCCAATTTTCTTCTGAAGGTGCCATGTGAATTTGCTCCCATCAATAAAATGTGAGATTGTCTATTTCTCTACACTTAACCCAAACCAGAAATGGTCAGTCTGGAGTAAAAGCAGAGAATATTATTTTGATATTATTTATTATTGAAATGGCATATCTTCTTATGTACTTGTATGGACAGTTCTATTTTTGTGATTTGCAAGTTTACATCCTTTGCTCATTTTTCTCTTAAGTAGTCCAGGCTTTCTTTTATATATCAAGTAGAGTTTTATGGATTTCTTCATAAAACACCAGTCCATTTATTGCTGTATTCAGTCCCAAATAATCCTTTTAATTATTGATGCATACATTGTAAATTATTGTAATTTTGGCAAAATTAGAGATGGGACCAATAAAACTAGATGGTTTTCGCTAGAAGAATTTATCTTGGTGTTGTTATCATTTTTCAAGGGGATGGATTCTAGGAATTTCTGTATATTTTGAGTCTAGAATCAAGATTTTACCAATGGGGGGGGGGGGAAGGATTTTACCAATGTACCAAGAGGTGGTAGTTTTCTAGAATAGCTTTACTCAAATTCCATTCACAAGTGACTACTGAATAAACTAGAGCATCAAATAAAAATCCTAGTATAATAATAAGTACCAATATGTAAATAATAAATAAGATGTAAATACAAATAAACATTTATTGAACATCTACTATGCTCTGGGCACTGTGTTAAATGTGGAGAATGCAAAGGAGGTGACTAAGAAGTGGCACTACTTTCAAAGAGCTAATTCTCTAGGAGGAAGGAGACATACATTTCTATATGTAATTGCAATTGAATACTGTAGAAGTTAGGGTCTGAGGTGTGGATCATTGTGTAGATACAGTGTAGGGAAGGGTTCTTTCTTCCTATGGTGACAGGAAAGGATGGTAGTCAGGAAACTTCAGAGAAGTGTCTCTGAGGCAGAGCCCTGGAAGATGGACCAAGGCAGGAATGTGTGAAACTGCATGGAGACTCCAGGGTGCAACAAGAGGTTTGGTGTAACTGGGAAATGGATAGGTTGATTGTGGGCAAGGAGGACTTAGAGAGTGGATTTTTTTAATGCCATCAGTTTGGAATATTTCCTATAGCAATGAGGAGTCATTGGAGGCATTGAGCAGGAGAGTGATATGGGGACTATTTGAGTTTTAAAGGGACTACTCTGACTTTAGGTGGTGGATGGAGGGATATCAGGATGTAGCATGGATGAGTTGAAGTGATTTGGAGGTGAGGGAAGAACAGAGCCCAGAGTCTTCATTGGGTTGGGTCATAATAGCATCAAGCTGCTTAGAGAAGAGAGGAACAAATTTTTTGGGGAAAGATAGCAAGGTTTACTTCACATATTAAATGTAAGATGCCTATGAGAAGCCAGGTGGAGAGACCTTACCATCTGGTCCTTGCCTCTTACCTCTTAGACTAAACCAGGAGCTTCAAAAACCCCTTAGCCATATATATATATTTATATATGCATATGATATATATCATATACATTTTATATATATCATATATATTTTAAATATATTATATATTTTAATATATAATTAATATATGTAAGAATTTAACATATATTAAAATTTTATATATATAAAAATTTATATACATATTAAAATTTTATGTATATATTAAAATTATATATACATATATATGTGTATATATATATATATATATATATATATATATATATATAAAATTCTTTTGGTACTTTTAGACATTTCTTGGGTAACCAATATCCTTTATATTTTTTCCTTTTCAAACTTTATCCTCTCCTTATATGTTCACTTTGCTTTTTTGTGAACTGACCACATACAATACAGAAAAGATAGAGGAGTAAACTTATTTATTACTAAACTATACATTTTCAAGTTTGAAGTTCATGCTTCACTTGCTTGTTTCAGATACATCACTTGGAGTGGGCCTACACATTTTTCTCTTAGAGGCTTTCATCCCAGATGATCTTAAACTGTACTAGAAATCTTCAGAGTTTATCTAGCAGTGTTAAGAGGTGTCATAAAAAACAGACATCTATCTGAATACCCAAGGAAACTTCCTGTATAACTTTTGTTACAAATGGCAGCATTAACAATGATGTTTAACCATTTAATGTGTATGTATGTGGTCTATTGGGGACATTATATCTGAGTTATATCCATGTGTTATCTAATTTATAAAACAATCCTGTGGGGTACTATTGTTTGCATTTTATGGAGGGATATTTCCCTCTTGTATCTCTCTAGAAGGCCCCCCCGCCCCGTCCCTTAAATACTCATGTTTCCAGGTCATTCTTCTTTTTGTATACCATTTCTGAACAGTTCCATCTGCTGCCTGCCTTCACCCATCTCTTGAATGCCAATGACTTGTATCTGTGTGTTATGCCCAATCTCTGTTCTGAGCTTCAGACAAGTTATCCACTGCTTATTGGTCTCCTATACTTGTTGTGTCATTAGCACCTCATTTTAACACATCCAAAATTGAACTCCCTGTCCTTCCAAGATATGCACAGCCTCCAGGAGTTCTGCTTCTAGGAATGACACTGCTGTAGAAGCCAGAAAACTGTAAGTAGTTTCTTCCTGTCTACTTTTTACTCTTCCATTCAACTTGTCTCCAGGTTCTGTTGACTCTGATTCCTAATTCTCTCCTGTGTATGCATGGTCTTCTATGTCCTCACTAACAAGGTCTTTATCTTTTCAAGTCTTTATCTTTTGGAACAGCCTCACAACCAACTTCCTTTCCACAAGTCTCCTTTTCTTCCAGTTTCTTCTATACACCTATGCAATTGAGCCTTCTCATACAAACATCTGGTTGTGTTTTTTTCTCTTCTACCCAGTGGTTTTTCTACCTCATCTTCTGCCAGGGTCTGGTTCTAGGGATTGAACCCAGGGCCTTGAGCATCCTAGGCAAGCACTCTACCAACTGAGCTATATCCCAGCCCCCCTGCCAGGGTCTTCTTTACTTGATACCTTTCAGCCACATCAAACTTCTGCTGTACTCTCTCATCCTTTGAGTTTCTCTACATTTCTGTCCTCCACACTTGGAATACTTGGAATATTCTTCTATTGCTGGATTGCTGCCCAACTCCCATTTCTCCTTTTATGCTTAGCCCCTGTGGTATGTTTTCTGGGGGAGCCTTCCTCTCAGGTCACAAGAGGTGCCCCTCTGTACTCTTAGAACTTTCTTTGCATCCCATCATCAAGGCACCTACCATGCTATGCTTGAATTCCACAAAGGCAAGGAGGGAAGATATCTTGCTTATCGTTGCAGCTCTAGCACTCATTGAAACTCCTGGTTTTCATGTGGTTGAAGCTCCATGCTTGCTGGATAAGTATATAATGAATGAATGAGTGAATCCAATAGCTTAGGTTAAAACCAGATCAGTATATTTCTTAAGTCCACATTCTGTCTACTTCCTGCATGGTTTATTTAGAATCTTCTATTTTACAGTCTTTCTCTGGACATAAGAGCAGCAGGGAATGGGAGGATGAAAATTATGTTACTATAAGGTGTCACGTATGAAAATATAGCAACTCACTATGACTCACTATAAAATGATGTTGCCCTGCACTTTGTAAAAAAAAAAAAAAAGGATAGAGCCTAAAAAAAAAAAAAAAAAAAAAAAAGAGCTGGATGTGGAACTGGATAGAGCCTTAAACCCAGATGTAGATCTTTCACAGGAACCATATCAGAATCTCACTTCTAGGCTTGGCAGTAAAATGGCTCTACAGTCATTTAAGTAATTTCAGGGTAATTATAGAAGGATGTGGAATATAAACATTAATACCTTAAGCTCATTTTATAAAGTAAAAAGGGATAATGTTTATTAGAAAATGAAAGTCATGTGAGCAGCCTGGGAGATGGACTAAGAATTAGTGTTGCAGCTGCATTTTGAACCAATTATAAGCTAGAAATAGAAAGCAGAGGAGGAGCTGCTAACAGGCTATGACAATAATCTAAGCATGGGTTTTCTCTGGAGCACAGGACTGATTTTTTCCAGAGGGAAGAGTAGCTGTTTCTGAGTGCAGGACACTGGGCCACCCTGACTGTGCTGTGCTCGGTACCCTCATCACTCGCTCTTGTCTATCAGGATCCCTTCATTGGACTTGGTTTCTCCTGCTCTTTCCTTTCTCCTGTCTTCCCAGCCAAGCCTACTCTCTTCCAAGTCAAAACTGTGGAGACAGCTACCAAGCACTGACATATATTTATTTTCTCTGTCCATCTCATGCTTCCACATTTTGCAGCCGAGCTTGCTCTAGACAAATTCCTTCTTTGGCAGACAGTAAGCTGTTCCCGTGCGGTCACTGCTTCATTCATCTTTGTATCTTCAGTGCCTAACCCAGTGTTAAATGAAACTGAAACAAAAGGTTCATCCAGACATCTTGATTGGAAACAAGCCAAAGCTAAGCTGACAAGGTGGAATGCAATGAAGCAATGGTTTCTATCACAGTATTTAGAATTTGTACGCATCGGTGGAGCTCGAGGACCCTTTAAGCAAGTCCAGACAAGGAGACACAAATTATGTAATCAAGTTTGAAGTTCTTAAAGGTTGTATTGAAATGGTACCTAGAAGAGAGGGAAATTGCTGAGAGAAGATGTGTGATATGACAAGTGTACAACTAGGTATCAAATGAATGATGCAGACAATATTTGCTCCAAGTTCAGGGGCCAGACCATTTTGGGAAAAGGATTTATGGGAAAGGATTCAAGTGGGGTCAGGAAGAGTGGACAAATTTGGGTGGAGGGAAGCTGGTGGTGTAGCTCAGTGGTAGAACACGTGCAGCACAGGCAAGGTCCTGGGTTCCATCCCTAGCATGAAGAAAGAAAAAAGACAGGTGAAGAAATGGAGGTTGGTGACAAAAAGGTATCTCAGATTAGGAGTAAGGACAAAAATTTTGTGCTGATTAAACCTTCACCAGTATTCTAAGATCATAGATATAAACAGGCCCTGTGGTCTTTGAAAGCCTAAGGTAATGTAGGGAAAATGCAGTAAAATTTGATGTGCTTTAACTTTCCAAACACAAAGGTGTAAGGATTTGAGCATCTGTAAGATGAAAACTGATCAGAATGTTTTAACATAATGTATAATGTATAAGGCAGTTCTTATTTTCCTAAGAGATCATCCTTTTTTTTTTCTTGTCTAATTGTTGACTCTTTGTAACAGCTAAACTATGTCTATACAGGTTGTATTTCCTGTTTGGCAGAAGTAATTCCACATTTTGTTCTGTATGGTTTATTATTTATCATCCTCATTCTGCTTTTTTCTTTTTCTAATACTTTCTGGAAAGAATGAAGAGAAAAAAAAAATTAGTGGATTCTTAAAGCAGAAAAATGGATCCTATTTAGCAGGTCCGGGCCTGGCCTTCTTTTCAATTAAGGTTGGAATTTTCAAGATGCTCTTTTGACCTTTGAGCTACTGTTGTGACTCAGCCCATGCATTCCAAGTATGATTCCAAAGGACCCCAAGAAACAGCTGATTTCTCCCCCTTTACATTCTCCCTTGATGGATTGTGTCAAACTTTCAGTAAATAGTTTTGAAAAAAATAAAACTATATTAGTTTGTCTTCTGTTGCTATAAAAAAACACCTGTACTTACATAAAAAAAAATTATTTAGCTCACAGTTTTGGAGGCTGAAAATCCAAGATTGGATAGTCTTTTCTGTTCAGCTTCGGGTGGGGGTTCCCTCAGCTGTATCACAACATGGCAGGCTACAGAAACAAGGGAAGCAGGCTGTAAGCAGAGGGGCCAAGCATGTGGGTGGCCTTGCTTTACAACAATCCACTTTCTCAAGAACTAGATTGGGTCCTGTGAGAACTACATTGATCCCTTCTGAGAGTGGCACCCTTATGACATAATTATAGTCCACCAGGGCTCTTTTTTGTCACTTTCCTCAACTAGAAGCTTTTTAAATTTTTTTAAAAATTTGAATCATTGCATTATAATCATACATAATATTGACATTCATAGTGACATTTGTACATGCACGTAACATAATTTGGTCAATTTCATTCTCCACTGCTCCCCTTTCCCTACCCATCTCTCTCTCCCTGGCCCTCTTCCTGTAGTTTACTGGTTTCCATTTTATTTTCATGAGATCCATGCCCCACCCTTTTTTCCCCTCTAGCTTGTACATATGAGAGAAAACGTATGACCCTTGACTCTCTCAGTCTGGCTTATTTCACAACATAATTCTCTCAAGTTTCATCCATTTTCCTGCACATGACATAATTTCATTTTCCTTTATGGCTGAATAAAACATTTGTTGTGTATACACACCAGATTTTCTTTATTAATTCATTGGTTTATGGGCACCTGGGCTGGTTCTATAACTTGGCTATTGTGAATTACACTGAATATGCATGTATCACTATAGTATGCTAACTCTACTCCTTTGAGATAAATACTGAGGAGTGGTGTAGCTGGGCCATATGGTGGTTACAAAGTGTTTTTGAGGACACTTCATACTGATTTTCATAGTGGTTGTTCTAATTTATAATCCCACCAAATGCATATTAAGTGTTCCTTTTCCCCCACATTCTCACCAGCATTTATTATTATTTGTATTCTTGTTGATTGCCATTCTAATTGGAGTGAGATGAAATCTCAGTGTAGTTCTGATTTGCATTACCCTGATTGCTAAAGATGTTAAAAATCTTTTCACATATTTATTTTCGGTTTGTAGTTAGTTCTTCTTTTGAGAAGTGTCTGTTTGGTACACTTGCCCATTTATTGATCGGGTAGTTTTTTGATGTTGAATTATTTATATATTCTGGATATTAATCCTCTGTTGGAAGAGTAGCAGGCAATTTTATCCCATTCTGTAGGCTCTTTCTTCATGCTCTTCTTTCCTTTGCTGTGCAAAAGAAATCTGACTAGGTCCCACCTCTTGAAGGTGTCACCATTTCTCAACATTTCAACACACTGAGGACAAGCTTCCAGCACATGAAACTTTGGGGACAAGCCACATCTAAACCATGGCAAAAACAACAAAACCACTAGTCAGTGCTGGTATTTTTTGGAAACACTTTTTTTTTTTTTTTTACCCTTTCTATTTCACACCAGCAGTATTAACTAATTTTTTTTTTTTTTAGGCCTCCCCTTTCCCAAAGAAGAACCATTACTCATCGTTCCCCATGGAATGAGAGGTTTGTGAGATGCTACCATTATAGTGACTGTTCATCTCCTTACCAGAATACTACATTATCTCTCCTGGAGTCTAAAATCTCCACCAAGAAGTCACCCAGTTTTCTCATCTGCAAGTGAACAATAGGCATTCTGTCTTTGATTATATAATTGTTCTCTGAGTAGTGGTTTCCTAAACATCCCAAGTCAAGTGCACAGCATTTGAATTTCTGTTACAGGATGATCCACTGATTTGCTATAAAAATCGAATCCAGAGGCTCTCAATTGTATTACCTGGAAGAGTTGGGGTAGGCGACTTATTAAAACAGATAGCTGGCCCTTCCCCCTGAGTTACTAATTCAATATATCTGGGGTAAGACAGGGACTGCACATTTCTGCAGATTCCATCATCCTCTGCTGCTGGTACTGTTGCTCTGGGTATCAGACTTTGGGAATCACTGGTTTCAAATTCACATCTTTTTTTTTTTTTTTGGTAATCAGAACTGAACTCAGGGGCGCTTGACCACTGAGCCACATCCTCAGCCCTATTTTGTATTTTCTTTTGAGGCAGGGTCTCACTGAGTTGCTTAACACCTTCTTTGTGCTGAGGCTGTCTTTGAACTTGTGATCCTTCTGCTTCAGCATCCTGAGCCACCGGGATTACAGATGCACCAGGTTCCTGGAGTGTATTTTGATATAGTTTTCAAGCTTGAAAGATCCTAATCTTTTATTTGACTCTTTTTTTCGGGGGGAGCTCCCATGGATAAAGCCAATGTTAATAATCTAGCTGGAGAGATCGTTCCTAAGTGAAATTCTTGGCACTGTTTCCTGGTTTCTCCCAGAAAGAGGCACCAGTGTGAAATTATGTTCCCTGGTAGTCTTGGATCAGAAACTGGAATCTGATAATATTTGAACGTAGATAATAAGTTCATAAATAAGATGTGGAAGTTAGACCCTTCCGAAAATGCTTAAAACCTGCAGTCAAGTAAACAGTGTCTTTAAGAGTTCAGGAAAACTACCATCCAAAGCCTGTGGAATTGACTTCTACGAATGGACTACCAACTTTAGATCCACTAGCTCCAAACCACTGATTGAACAATGTGTTATGCATGGATTTGAGATTTGATCAAGCTCAGTTGGTGGTGACAAGATGGGACTGCTTATAAGCCTACATATGACAATTCAGAAAGATTGAAATGACAAGATTATTAATCAGAAACAGTTGTTGAGGTCACGTCATTTAACAACCAAGGAATTTAAGGTGAGAAATTGTCTCAGCTAGAAGTGGGTGGGAATGAGAATTTGACTTAATACAATCTGAAACAAAGCTAAACAACAGGACCTATAAAATTAGGTTTAATGAGTCAATCAAGAAGTTTTTTGGAATACTATCTAAAGCAAATAAATGGTTTTACTTTTAGATGTAATTGGAAGTCCTTTTAATGGTCCTAAATCAACTTTAATTATAAAAATGAAATGCATATTCTAATACATGTAAGGCCCTCCCCCGTTTTCAGTGGGGGAGGTACTTGTGTTCCATCCCAAGCCAACCTGCCCACTTTGCTGTAGGTCCCAGCCCCTCTCGGCTTCAAGGTTTTGCTACTTCAGGTACTTTCCTAGTCTTCTGTGAGCCCACCACCTCCTTTCTGGCTTTTTTACTGATGTAAACCAAAGTATTTCTCCCTAAAAGATTTAGGACAGATGAGTTGAAGAGACTGAAATTGCAGAGGGACTCCTATCTTTTCCTCTTTTTGCCTAATGGCAGGGCAGTGATTCACAGAGACAAGAGCTCTTTCTAACTCCCCTCCTCCTTTCTCACCTAAAACAGCTAAAACATTCTGTCTTCACTGGAGGCAGCTCAGGGCCATTATCAGCTTGGCCAGAGGGTTCTGGGAGCAGACTTTACTAACTTCCCACAGTTTTTTTGACTTTGGGTGCCTGAAGCTGCTTGCTTCTTTGTCTTGCCCTTTCCCCTAGGATTTATTGTCTTTGTTAAAATGCTATTTAAACAGGACTCCTAAGTCACTAAGTTGAGAATTACTCTCCTGAGAGAATGACTTTTCTTCTACATGATATTCACTGCATGCAATGAAATTATTGTTTTTTTCTTATTATTCTGCATATTGATAATAGGAATCTGTCTTGGCTGAGAATTTATGAGGGTTGAGAAAAGAAATCACATTTGGGCTGGGTATATAGCTCAGTTGGTAGGATGCTTGCCTCACATGCACAAGGCCCTGGGTTTAATCCCCAGAATCACAAAAAAGAAAAAAAAAAAAAAAAGAAAGAAAGAAAGAAAAAGAAATCACATTTTTCTCCCCTTCACTACTGAGCCAAACTTTTCAAAGGAAATGTCTACTTTCTCCACATTCTCATCTTTCATTCAAACATTGACCCATTTCTGCTCTACCACTCCACGTTGACCTCTCTGCAACCTTGGTAGTTTCTCATTTTTGCTTTCTTGTAGTATCCTTGTATCTGTGATCTTCTCCTATATAACAAATTATCCCAAATTTAGTGACTTCAAACAATACTTGTTAGCTTTTGCAGTTTGTGATGGCCAGGAATCTAAGATTGGTTTGCTGGTTGGTTCTGGTTGAGGTTCCTCAGGAGGCCAGGGCTGCAGTCATCAGAAGGCCTATAGCGGTGACAGGATCCACTTCAAGAAGGCTCATGGCTGTTGACTGGCGGTCTCATAATTTTGCCATATGGACTTCTCTGCAGGGCTGTCCAGCTGTCCTTAAGACATTGCAGTTGGCTTTCCTTGGAGTGAGTGATCTAAGAGAGCGAGAGAGACAAAGAAAATGACAAAGAGAGAAGCTGCAGTGATATGTTATGACCTATTTTCTGAAGCTACAGTGTCACATCTGTTTAATTTTATTCATTAGAAGTGAGTCACTGAGTCCAACCCACACTCAAAGGTAAGGAAATCAAGTTTTACCTGAAGAGAACAGAATCAAAGAGTGTGTGGATACGCTTTTTTTTTTTAATATATATATTTGTTAACTTTGGAACTGGGGGGTCAAACCCAGGGCATTGCCGATGTAATGCAGATGCTTTGCCACTGAGCTACGACGTTCCAGCCCTGGATACCTAGATTGCTTTTCAAACTATCCAGTCCTTGTCTCCTAATTTTGGTTATACTACTCTGCTAGATTGTCTTCCGTTTCTTGAGCAGTTCTTCATCTCTGCTGCGCTGGTCTACCCTTCCATCTGGACCCTGTCCTCATCATGTTAAGCATTTATTACAACTTGGACCTGGGCCTGTCTCTTCCCTCTTTTTTCTCCCTCTCCCCCTTAGGCCCACTCTTCCCTTAGTGACTTCAAACGCTGTGTATTTGACAGTGCTCCCAAGTCCCCAACTTCAGTTCTGGCCTTTTTTTTAGATATTTAGATTCATACATTTGGTTATTTCAGTTTGCCAATTGGAAAGACTTTACATTTCTAAATCTTAATTTTGGCCTTCAAAACTTGCTTCTCCTTTAGTCTTCCCCATCTCTGTAAGAATAGCACCTCAATCGACTGTGACTGAAGCCAGAAATATAAGCACCACTTTATTTTCTTCCTCCCTTTTTCTTTTCCTCACTGTTTATCTATACTCTCTCATTTCGGGCATTTTTTTTTTTTAGTTTATTATTTCCTCTCTTTTCCCATTTCCTTTTACTTTCTCTTTTTTTCTTTTTCAAGCATCAAAGAAGATTAAAAAAACCCTTTCAAAACCCCAAGTTATTTTTATTATATTTGCTTTCTTTTTCAAGTTTTATTCTATGTTTTATTTGATAAATCATGTTGTTATAGTTTACATAGAATTATATGTTCCACTTTCTTTTCTTTTTGTTTAAACAAAAATATAATTTAATTTCTTGTGGTTAAAAACTCAGGGGGAAATGGCCTGGCCACAGACTGCAGGAGGAGTTTCTCCTTCTTCTTGTCTTCGCTCTGCCATTTTCCCATTGACTCCAATCTTAGGCTGCTTCCATGTGAAGGTGGCTCCAGACGCTCTAGGTTTGTTCCTCCCAGCTAGGTGAAAAGCAATTTGTTTTAAATTCTTTATTGTATTATGTTATTTTTAGGTTTAGTGTTTAAAAAATATCATTGATAAGTGTTAACAAGGTTCTACTGGGTGCTAGACATCCTCAGTTTTAGTTTATCTAAAAATGCCTTTATGGTTGGTTAGTTGAGTCAGTTATAGATGAACAGCTTTGGAATGTTATTCCACTGGCCCTTACCTTCTATTATTGTTGGACAGAAGTTAGCTGTCAGTCTAATTATTATTGGTGTTTAGATGATCTGTCCTTTCATCACTTTTAGGATCTTTGCCTTTATTTTCCTTCATTTCTACTGTGATAAAGCAGGAGGATGGAAAGAAAGGGGTGAGCCAGTAGGCATAAACCCAGGCATGATGGGTTAGCAAGGTGAAATAAAAGTCTTTTTCCAAGATGAGTTCTGCAGAAATCTTTCAATTTTAAGTACACATTTTGTTTTATGTATATAATGATATTGGGATGATTTATTTTCAACAACAAATAAAAGGAAAAATGTTAGTGCTAGATATGAGCATCCTAATGGGTAACATGGCCTAATGTAAGCATAGACCCTTAATTCTTCTTCTTTTTTTAAAGTTTACTGGTTCTTTTTAGCTACATATGACAGCAGAATCCATTTTGATAAAATTATATAAGCATGGAATACATCTTATTCTAATTAGGATCCCATTCTTATTGATGTACATGATGGTGGGATTCACTGTGTTGTTTTCATATGTGTACATGGTAAAATTATGTCAGATTCATTCCACTCTCTTTCCTTTTTCTACCTCCCTCCCTTCCCTCCATTTCCCATTGTCTAATCTACTGAACTTCTATTCTTCCCCTCACTCCTCCTCTTATTGTAGGTTAGTGCCATGACTAGCACAGCATGAATTCAGAAACCTGTGAGGTGCGATGAAGCATGAAAAAAAAAAGTTAAATAGACACATATAGAGGAATAATCCTGGAGCCAGGTGGGTAGCCAACTTCTGATGGAGTTTGACTCAGAGCTAGCTTGGCATGTTTATTATAAAGGTTTTGTCATCAAAAGCTTTAGAAAACAGGAAATCTGAAGGACCCAGCAAAACTTGCAAGACATCAAGTTCAACTTGTTTTGCCCCAAATGTTCTACCCAGGAAATTGGTGCCTGAGCTCAAGGATCCCACTGATATAGCTGCATGCCTTTGCACATAGTCTCCTTTGGCTGTGCATCACCATAGCAACTGGGCCATTTTGACCTGCACCTTGGCACAAGAAGTTCCCAGTGCAAATACAGTTATGAGGGAATCAAGTCACTGCTCCCTACTGTTTAACTTCCACATTTCAGAGAGAACATTCAACCTTTAGCTTTTTGGGACTGGCTTATTTTACTTAGCATGATAATCTCTGGATCCATCCATTTGCTGGCAAATGTCATAAAGTCATTCTTCTTTATGGCTGAGTCATACTCTATTATTGTGTATATATACCACATTTTTTTTATCCATTCATCTGTTGAAGGGCACCTAGGTTGGTTCCATAGCTTTAACTATTGTGAATTCAGCTACTATAAACACTGATGTGGTTGTGTCACTATAATATGCTGATTTTAAATCCTTTGGATATATATATATATATTTTTTTTTTCTTTTTCTTTTTTTTATTGGTTGTTCAAAACATTACAAAGCTCTTGACATATCATATTTTATACGTTAGATTCAAGTGGGTTATGAACTCCCATTTTTACCCCAAATACAGATTGCAGAATCACATCGGTTACACATCCACATTTTTACATAATGCCATATTAGTAACTGTTGTATTCTGCTACCTTTCCTATCCTCTACTATCCCCCCTCCCCTCCCCTCCCATCTTCTCTCTCTACCCCATCTACTGTAATTCATTTCTCTCCTTGTTTTTTTCCCATTCCCTTCACAACCTCTTATATGTAATTTTGTATAACAATGAGGGTCTCCTTCCATTTCCATGCAATTTCCCTTTTCTCTCCCTTTCCCTCCCACCTCATGTCTCTGTTTAATGTTAATCTTTTCCTCCTGCTCTTCCTCCCTGCTCTGTTCTTAGTTGCACTCATTATATCAAAGAAGACATTTGGCATTTGTTTTTTAAGGATTGGCTAGCTTCACTTAGCATAATCTGCTCTAGTGCCATCCATTTCCCTGCAAATTCCATGATTTTGTCATTTTTTAGTGCTGTGTAATACTCCATGGTGTATAAATGCCACATTTTTTTATCCATTCATCTATTGAAGGGCATCTGGGTTGGTTCCACAGTCTAGCTATTGTGAATTGTGCTGCTATGAACATCGATGTGGCAGTATCCCTGTAGTACGCTCTTTTAAGGTCTTCAGGGAATAGTCCGAGAAGGGCAATAGCTGGGTCAAATGGTGGTTCCATTCCCAGATTTCCCAGGAATCTCCATACTGCTTTCCAAATTGGCCGCACCAATTTGCAGTCCCACCAACAATGTACAAGTGTACCCTTTTCCCCACATCCTCGCCAGCACTTATTGTTGTTTGACTTCCTAATGGCTGCCAATCTTACTGGAGTGAGATGGTATCTTAGGGTGGTTTTGATTTGCATTTCTCTGACTGCTAGCGATGGTGAGCATTTTTTCATGTACTTGTTGATTGATTGTATGTCCTCTTCTGAGAAGTGTCTGTTCAAGTCCTTGGCCCATTTGTTGATTGGGTTATTTGTTATCTTATTGTTTAATTTTTTGAGTTCTTTGTATACTCTGGATATTAGGGCTCTATCTGAAGTGTGAGGAGTAAAAATTTGTTCCCAGGATGTAGGCTCTCTATTTACCTCTCTTATTGTTTCTCTTGCTGAGAAAAACCTTTTTAGTTTAAGTAAGTCCCATTTGTTGATTCTTGTTATTAACTCTTGTGCTATGGGTGTCCTATTGAGGAATTTGGAGCCCGACCCCACAGTATGTAGGTCGTAGCCAACTTTTTCTTCTATCAGACACAGAGTCTCTGATTTGATATTAAGCTCCTTGATCCATTTTGAGTTAACTTTTGTGCATGGCAAGAGAAAGGGATTCAGTTTCATTTTGTTGCATATGGATTTCCAGTTTTCCCAGCACCATTTGTTGAAGATGCTATCCTTCCTCCATTGCATGCTTTTAGCCCCTTTATCAAATATAAGATAGTTGTAACTTTGTGGATTAGTCTCTGTGTCCTCTATTCTGTACCATTGGTCCACCCGCCTGTTTTGGTACCAGTACCATGCTGTTTTTGTTACTATTGCTCTGTAATATAGTTTGAAATGTGGTATCGCTATGCCGCCTGATTCACACTTCCTGCTTAGAGTTGCTTTTGCTATTCTGGGTCTTTTATTTTTCCATATGAATTTCATGATTGCTTTCTCTATTTCTACAAGAAATGCCGTTGGGATTTTGATTGGCATTGCATTAAACCTATAGAGGACTTTTGGTAATATCGCCATTTTGATGATGTTAGTTCTGCCTATCCATGAACAGGGTATATTTTTCCATCTTCTAAGATCTTCTTCTATTTCTCTCTTTAGGGTTCTGTAGTTTTCATTGTATAAATTTTTCACCTCTTTGGATATATATATATACTGAGGAGAGGGATAACTGGGTCAAATGATGATTTCATTCTGAGTTTTCTGAGGTATTTCTGCAGTATCCTTTGATTTTAGGGATCCTTAAGTTTTCTAAGATGGTGGAACAAACTATTGAAAGTGATTTAAATAGAGGTTTATTTTGATTGAAGACAAGTGATGAATTTTAAAAATCATGTTTAAGTGTCGTTTTCATGACATTTCTCAGAACATCAGAGTAAATATATTTTTTAATTGCTTTGTTTAAACTTGTGTTATTCATTTACTTTAGTTTGCATTATTTACGTAAAGGTGAACCTGTTTTCAATCCTGGGGATCCTGACAAACAGGAATATTTCATTAACAGGCTTTGTTGTTGAGGGTATAGCGAAGGTGCTACAAAGTTGTTTGTCCTAAAAAGACTTCATATTTCAGAGACTAGGCCTCTAGAAACTCATTTCATCTGATTCTCCTAAAGATGTCAGGTATTGCTAAAGGATCCCTTTCTTCAATATCTGTAAGAAAATCATATCTTGTCTTCCATAATTTTCAGTAGATCACAATTTCTAACAATATCTAATAATTTTTTCTGCTGCAAGCTGTTATCAGTGTTAAAAAATCATGTCCATGTCACTTTTATTAGCTTTTTATCTATTTAAAGAAAATTATTAAGTTTCCCCTGAGCCTTTTCTTTTCTAGGTTAAATAAGCCCCACTTCTTCATATTTCCCTCATGGGGGAATGTTTCCTAATTTTCATTCTCTTTTTCTGGACCGTCTCCAGATTTTCAGTATCAAACTTCAGTTGTTGAGCCAAAAAAAAAAAAAAAGGCAATTAATTAAAAACTTGACCAGTGCTGAGTGGGTTGGGAGGCTGACCCAGGGTTCTTACAAGGCTAATTTTAGATCCTGTTCACCATGTAGTGCCTATTCTTCATTACGAGTAATCTCATTCCAAACAGCTAAAAATTTTATTTCTTTCTTCAGAACCTTGAAATCATCTTCTGTTGTAGGGTAGGCCCCAGATTTCATCATTTAAATAATGACGATTTATTACTGGAAAGGTGAGAGTTTTTGTCAGTAAAAAAAAAAAAAAAAATCACCTTATTTTAGATTGATTTCCTGTTCTTGAAACATTACATTGCTTTAACTGATTTTGTTATATGTATATATATAAACTGGGATGTTTAGGTGTGTCTTTGTTTACTTATTTTAGCTCCTGTTTATTCTTTGTCTGAAGGTTAGGAAAAAAAAAAGGGAAGAAAGAAAGAAAGGAGGATATGGTCTTCGTTCCTATGAGGATGTATCCGGGACTTATATGGCATTTCTTAGATCTCAGCAATGCACCGGGCAGCTGGGAGCTTTGCCCAACAATGACATTATTTCATTTCATACCATCCTGAGCAACAGATCTGGGAAAAACTGGGATTTTCCTCGATTGTCAAAGTCTTGGACAACTTGGAGGGTGAAAGTTTCCATAGCAGTGTTTCCTCAGAAAAGATCTCTGAAATAGTTGAGTTAATTGAACCCTCTATGCTCAGCATGCTGTCCACAGAGCTTTTGTTGTTTTGGTTCCTGAAGGTTGCTAAGATTCTAACATGAACACAATTCTATTAGCCCCAACTCACCTATTCTCTAGAATGGTCACTTCAGAAAAATTAAACCACATATTATTTGAAATAGTATGCAGTCACTCCTCACTCTTCTTATTGGAAAAAAAATAGCAACTCTGTTAGCTCAAGCTTAAAACTGATGACTGCTTTCATATCCAGCAATGGCACAACTCTCATTTTCCTCCAAGAGTTAAATTCCTTGCTGTAAACTCTGCTCCAAGTTACTGCTGTTTTAGCATCTTTGTATTTCTGGAACTCCATGTCTGACACTGCTGGTGAGATTATCTGCAAACAGCTGGGAAAGAACATCTGCCTCATAATTTGAATGACTTTCTTTTTTTGATGAGCTAAAGTTCCTCATTTCAGATAAAAGCGTTATTATTGATCTTTGGAATAATTTCTCTATTAGCAGAAGCTCCTTATTGTTGAGGGAGAACTAAGAAGCAAAGTGTATGCATTGTGATAGGATTTTCTTTCTTCATCTCTTTCTCTCTCTCTCATTCTCTTTTTTAAAAAAGCTTTATTTTTTAGAGCAATTTTAGGATCACAGCAAAATTGAGCAGAAAGCACAGAGTTCCTACATATGCCTGTTTCACTATATGCACAGCCCTCTATTCTCAATATCCCCCACAAGAGTGGCATTTTTGTTAAGATTGACGACCACACAATATTACATTATTATCATTGAAAGTCCAGAGTTTACATTTGGTTCACTATTGGCATTATGTATTCCATGGGTTTTGATAAATGTATGATGACCAATCTATTGTTGGAGGACTGTACAGAATAGTTTCGCTGCCCTAAAAACTTTTGTGTTCTACCTGTTCATTCCTTTTAACCCCCTAATGTCTGGAAAGTACTGATCATTTTATATCTATTTGTTTTTGCCTTTTCAGAATGTCATATAGTTGGATTTACACAGTATGTAGTCTTTCGTAATTGGCTTCTTTCAATGAGTTATATGTATTTAAGCATCCTCTATGTCTTTTCATAGCTTGATAGCTCATGTGAATTTATCTACTGACCTTCTGAAGGACATCTTGGCTGCTTTCATGTTGTGGCAATTATGAATCAAGTTGCCATAAACATCCACATGTAGGTTTTTGAGCATAAGTTTTCAACTCATTTGGATAGATACTAAGGAATTATTTTAGCACTTTTTAGGTATTATTTTCTTCCTCTGCAAGTTGCTGGCACATATTGAGGTCTTAACATGAGAAGTTTCAGTGCATTATGTCATCATCATGATTTCATTTTATATATGAAAAAACTGAGGCTTAGAAAAGTTAAGCAATCTTTTCAAGGTGGCATTTAAACAAATTGAAGATTTAATCAGAAAAATTTCTCAGATTTCTTCTACTTTCTCTAAAGTAAGTCAGTGCTGGAAAGGACCTTATCAAGGTATGATCTTGAGCAGACACACCTCTAACATTTCTGGGGTCTTGGGGAAGAATTTGCATGGAGGATCACAAACCAATTGTCTAAATATTTAAACGTGATGACTCAAGGTAACCAACCATTTGAGTGTGAGATGTTCTGGGGACCTACTTTGATGAACTGCCTTCACAGCAACCAGAAAGCCTAGACTTGAACCTGGAGTTCTCTGACTACTCATTGTTTAATACCAGAAGATGGTGGTATGGAAGAACAGTCTGCTGTCCCCATTCCTTATCTTCCCTTAGTCCTGCACTACAAGGGACCTTGCAGGGACACACATTGATTCACTGAACCTATATTCAAATTCCAACCATTCTCTTGGTCGACAGTTGTTTTTTTTTTTTGGACTTGGAATTGAATTTAGGGGCACTCAAACACTGAGCTACATCCCCAGCCCTATTTTGTATTTTATTTAGAGATAAGGTCTCACTGAGTTGTTGAGGCTGGCTTTGAACCCACAATCCTCCTGTTTCAGCCTCCAGAGCCACTGGAATTACAAGTGAGCACCACTGTGGCCAGCGACAGTTGATTTTTGGACACCTTCAGGCCTAGATTACACATGATGGGGTGTGGACCTCTTGAATGAACAAACCCCCAAAAGAGGTCTGCAGTAACACTGGAAGCAGGATTATGGCTATTTGGCCAGGAAGTTTGAGGGTAATGGGTCCACAATATGATTAGAAAGTAGAGGATGTAGGTTCCCGATAGGTAGGTTTACTTGATCCCATGGTCTCCCAAAATGAGAGAGTATTGATGCTGGTAATTTAGATATTCTAAAGAGAAACTATAAAGTGCTTCCTTTAGGTATCATCTCACATCCACAAAAAGAACAATGAGTATACTCTAATAAGATATTGAGAGAGAGAGAGAGAGAGAGAGAGAGAGAGGGAGAGAGAAGAGAGAGAGAATGAATGCAAGAGCGCATCTATATACCTTTTATTATGGTATTTTGTTATAATCTATTTTATTATTCTTTCTTGCTTTTTTGAGTTTTTTTTAAATTAACACAATAATCATATAGTGTTATATTTTAATATATGTATACAATGTGTATCAGTTAAATGAAATAATTAGAATTTATAATTTCTTTATGTTTAGAAATTTTGAGCTCCCCTCCCTTTGACTTCTTCATAAAATATGTAATAGGTTATTGTGAGTTTAGTCACCCTACTGTGCGTGCTGTGGAATATTAGAACTTACTATACCTATCTAACTCTGTTTTGGTATGTGTTATCCAACCTCTTTCTTTCCCCCTTCTTCCTACTCTTCCTAGCATCTGGTAATTAATATTCTACTTTTACATTTTATTTTTTTTTTAGCATTCACATATGAGAGAACAAGTGGTTTTTGTCTTTCTGTGTGTGGCTCATTTCTCTTGACCTAATATCCTCTGGTTCCAATTATTTTTGCTTCAAATAACTGGATTTCATAATAAGTATTGTTATTAATCTCTTTCTGTACCTAATTTATAAATTAAACTTTATCACAGATACATATGTATAAGAAAAAAATGTAGTATATATAGTTTTTGGTACTGTGTTTAGTTCCAGGAATCTGCAGAGGGTCAGAGAATATATCTCCTGTGGATGAGGCGGGACTATTTCATGTGCATTTATATAAACTCATTCCAGGAATCCTTTTTACTAAAGAGCTTAAAAACCTGCCATCCGGTATCATTTCTACTCAGTCACAACCAGCTGCTCTTGAATGAACAAACAACTATTTACCATTTTAGGTGACATTACAAAGCAATCAATACCTCAAGAGAGTTCTAAAGGCTAATTTGAAACTTTTGGGGACATTAATCACAGAACAGTTCCTAAATAATTTCCAATTATTTCCTATAGAGGTCAGTTTATCGATGTGCTTGTATGAGTTAACTGGCTCACTAAGAAACCACAATTAGAAATGTGATCCACATAAACTTAGTTGAAACAACTAGCAGATGTTTTCAATGATTTGCATATGAATTAGTCACCAACTTTAGAAATCCAGCTTATTAAGGGTGGAGATTATTTCATACATTTTTCCCTCCGGTTGGAATGTGCTGAAGGAAACCTTCTGCTTATTAAAAGGTCATGTCATAAATGTCTTCCAGTATTCAGGTTTTCACTCTGTATAGGAAGTTCTTGATACTACATGCTTAAGCATTTATAAATGTCACTATAATATATATATACACATACACACACACACACACACACACACACACACACATATATATATATATATATAGAGAGAGAGAGAGAGAGAGAGAGATTTGAACTTTATTTTTTATAACATACATAGAATTTTTATTACCTTACATACATATTATATTTTATCCTCTCGGATCCTTACAAATGCCCATCCAGGTAACTTGGACAATAGTGTTATTATTCCAATATATTTAGATGGGGACACTGAGGTGGCTCTCACAACTAGTGGGTGCAGAGTTGGAGTTTTATCATAAATCCTGCACATTTTCCATTATGTCAAGTGCTTCCTCCTTGTGGAAGAATCTCAATTACTCTTAAATCCCAGATCAGAGTGGCTTTACTCTCCAGGCATTCTGTGAATGCCCCCTGAACCAGCTGTATCCAAAGATTTATTTGCTTTTGTGAAGCTTGTCCATACCTCACTCCCTATATTTTCATTCAGAATGGATTTTTGAACCTCTTTTTTTTATAATCAGAAGTTAGTAAAACACATGATACATACTAATAAAATTTGCTTTTAATTTAAATAAATATTCATTATTATGCATTTCATCCCTTATTATGTAATTAATGGATTTTTAAAATTTGTCACTTTTTTCTTTTCCAAAGTTAGAGTAAAATTGAACTTATCCATGCCTGATGTGAGACCAGGTGTTTTTCAACAATGATGTAATCAAAAGTGCATAAAACTAGTGATAGGAAACAGAAGGACAGATGGGGAAAGTGTGGTCCTTAACAGGAAACATTTTTTTTTTGTGCGTACATTCAGTGAAAAAATTTAATCATTCATACCAAGGGTCAGCAAACATTTTTCTGACGAGACCAAGTGATAAGCATTTTCATGCTGTGGACCACACAGTCTCTTCCATGACTCATAGACTCTGTCGTGTGCTAAAGCAAGATATTTTTCAAATGAGCTGTGTTCCAATAAAACTTTATTTATGGTAACAGGCATCAGTGTAAATTTGACTCACAAAATATCATGTGCCACCCATGGGTTTAATATATTCACACCTGCCTCTTCGGCCTATTTGTAACAGTCTCCAAAGGATGCTGGGCCCATGGTGGGGTGGTGGATCCTGTATCCCTGTTAGTTACCATTGCTGTCCTAGATACAAACCCATCTTACCCCGCACATACTTTTGGCTCTCACCTACCCTTAGTCTGTCAGTCTGCTTAAACTTTGTCTCTTTGTTTTTTCCTAATAGTGCTGTGCTAGTGATCTGCTGCCATAGTAAGGTTTTTCCAACAACCTCTGCCCCAACAAAACCTCAGTGGCACAGAACACTTTATTTCATTATTGCTTTTGAATTGGAGGTCTGAGGGACCAGCCAGTAGCCCGAAAGCACTTACTGCCCTGAGAGTGTGCTGACCAGGATGGTGGGTGGCTTGGTTCCCACAGACTGGTGTAAAGGCATTTCACAACAAAGGCAAAGATATAGAAACAGGCGAGGCTTCTGAAAGTCTGGCACACTCTGCCTCCTGTAGGCTGAATCCAGATTCAAGAGGTGAGAAAACACATTCTACCTGTTCAGAGGAGTGACTGCAATTTCCCATGGCAGAGTGTGGACAGAAGCAGGGGGGAGGTATTGGTTATTAATGTCCATAACTGTTATCTAGTCCAGTAGGTTCTACTTTCTCGGTCTCTCCAGGGCCATCTTCCTTTACTCCTCTTGCTGCTTGGTCCAGCTCTTGCCGGCTGAGGTAGAGGTAGAACCATTCTCCTCTGTTACACTCTCACTACTCCAAGGCTCAAACACTTCCTCCTTATGGCTGAGCTCTGGTTTTATCAGTTCCCCCATTAAAAACATTCAGTGTCTACCCAGCTACATCTCCTGGATTGATTTCCTAAGAGCTCTACCTTTTAGCTCCATTTCGCCTTCCCAGTTTTATATCACTGTTATCTGGGTTTATCATTCTATAGCAGCAAAGCTCACAACTCCCCATTCTCAGATCATCCCTTACTTCTTTTTTTTTTTTTTTTGATATCAAGGATTGAACCCAGGGGAGTTTAACCACTGAACTACATCCCCAGCCCTTCTTATATTAATTAATTAATTAATTAATATATTGAGACAAGGTCTCACTAAATTGCTTAGGACCTTGCTAAATTGCTGAGTCTGGCCTTGAACTTGTGCTCTTCCTGCCTCAACCTCCCAAAGTTGCTGGGATTATAGGCCTGGGCCTCACTTCCTTTTTTTCATCCCAAGTATTTGTTCGAGTTCCGTTTCTTTTCAGGTTGCTCTTACTGCCTCTGCTTGTAGAAATTGTATTCCTCTTTCAAGAGGCAGCTCAGGGCTGGGGTCGTGGCTCAGTGGTGGAGTACTTGCCTGGCACATGTGAGGCACTGTGTTCGATCCTCAGCACCACATAAAAGTAAATAAATAAAAATCTTGCATCCATCCACAACTAAAAATATTTAAAAAAAAAAGAGGCAGCTCAGATGCTTTGTCCTTCCAGAAACCAGCTCAGATCCCTCTCCCTCCTGGGCTGGAGGAAAACCAATGCTGTCCCTCTACTTTGCAGCAGCATTTGGTAGTGTATCCTGATCTGCGACTGATTCAGTACTCTCAGCAGATACATGTTCTTTCAGGATAAATGGTGACTGTTTGACATCCATGGGTCCCTGGCCCAATACCTGTCACTAAGTTTACAGAAAGATTAAATGGCAAGGGAGCAAGGAAAGAGGATGCCTCTACCTTCAAGTTGGTATTTTGTGGCTCCAGAGTGGTTGCTTCCATCTTTTAAGGTTCTACTGGGAAAGGAACAACATGTCCCGCACACTTCATTTACAGCAAACTGCTGAAGCCAACCTGATGAAGAGTTCTCATATTGCATTTGAGCCAGAATATTTCTTTTTGTTGCATGGTTAATATCCTCTTCTTCTAAAAGGACTCCTGGCCTTGGGTGGAGAGGACAGATTCTTGGTAGCTGTTTGTACTGGTGCTGGATGATTTTTATGCCATCAGACTGAGACTCTGATACATTCCATCTGCCTTTTCACCCTTGCCACCAAGTCTTTAAGGACTTCTGAATGTTAGATGTGATTCTTCATGGATTCTTTCCCTTACCCACTCCCTGCCTGGAAAGTCTTTCTGTATCTTGATTTTTTCACTATTGATGGTTAGATGCAGACTTCACCTCTTTACAATAGTACAACAGGAAAAGAAGCCAGTTTTATCAGATTATCCTCCTGTCTTTGAGTGGTTCTGCACTGTTTTTACATTCTGTCCATCATCCTGTTGGGCCAAGGTTCTTGTGCTTTTCAGCATCATTTCTACATTTGTTCCTTTGTTAAGTCTAGATTATATGTGTTTTCAGTGCATTGGTCATTGGCTCATTTTAATTTTCCAAGTTTGAATCATGGGACTCATACTTATCCTATAGTTAATTTGTCTTTTCATCCATGTGAATGCCTTCCCAGAACTTGGTAGACCTGGTATTTCCAATTTGACTTTGTAACCTGTTTTTCCATATGTTTTTTAAAAGAACTCTTTTAATTAGAATCAGGATATATGGCCATGATTTTCTATTTAATTTTCTTATTTCCTGTTTTGCCAGAAAGGTAAGACTAAAGAGTGGGTCATTTCTGTGTGTCATGAAAACTTCTGAAATTATATTATTTTTTTGAATTTCTTTTGTGAGCTAAACTGGAAGAGGCTTTTATTGATTAGTGCTCATTATTTTTTAGGCATAATTTATAAAGGTATACCAGAGGTTTTCAGACAGTGAATAGATTAAATGGCCACTGGGTATGGTGACCTAAAATTTTAGAGTGAAGATTCTATTTGCTTTCTGGCTAATTTCTTTTATTTTCTTGAGTGTATAAACCTGTAAGAAGATAAGACATTTATTTTTCCCATTACTCTCCCTCCATCTTTCACTAAATGGCAGTGTAGTGTAGACTTAGGAGCTCAGGTGCTATAGACAAGAGTCTCTTAGTCCCAGCATTATCATTTATTAAGTGTAGGATTTTTGGAAAGTATATCTCAACCTGTAACTCAATTTTCTCATTTCTAAAAGAGTTTGATGTGTGAGTCAAGTATAGTTTTATATAAATGAAATGCTTGGCATAGTTTATGAATGCATTAAAATAATAAATTTCCTATTATTCTTCTTTACTGTTATTATTATTATTATCATTATCATCATCATTATTATTTTAATTCTTTTTTATTAGAACAATATAGTTGTATATAATGGTGGGAACTAGTATTATTTTAACACTTCAATTTTTGTCAGATTTTCATGTGAGCAAAAATCGTATCCAGAATCTTGGTCATGTGACAATATTGGCATATAAGGGTAGAATCAAAATGTTATTGATAGAACTAGGTAGAATTATTCCCTATAAAATATTAATCTACTTGGATAGTTTTGTGGAGGAATTGTATTTTTTTCACCCACCAAGCATATGGTTTTATTCACGAAATAATGAGCATGGACATGGTAGATTACCACTTTCACAAAGCAAATACCCATTAAGTGCTAGGAAAATATTCTTTTTTTTTTAAGAGAGAGAGAAAGAATTTCAATATTTATTTTTTTTTTAGTTTTCGGCGGACACAACATCTTTGTTTGTATGTGGTGCTGAGAATCGAACCGGGCCACACGCATGCCAGGCGAGCGCGCTACCGCTTGAGCCACATCCCCAGCCCTAGGAAAAATATTCTTCATGAACATAGACTTCCTTTCTTTTGGTCAGTCCAAAGTGATTTATGTTTAATATCAAGAATCTTTGCAAGCTTAAAGTGAAGGATCTGTGTTTTCTGCATGATTTGCTAAGGAATGCTAAATTTATTGTTTGCAATCTTAAATTGTAAAGTAAGAGTTTGATATTTTTGATTACTGGAAATTTTACACATGCTCCTAAGAATAGTTGTTATTTAACAATAATTTTTTGAAAATATGATTTTTTATGCCCACCATAATTTTGCATTTTATGAAAGAAGCATAATTTTTACTATAGTTAGCCACTGCCCCAATTTAGGCTCTTTCCTTAGGGTCAAGGTTCTCTCCCAAACCAGATATTACCAATCAGTACATAGCAATTAGGAGAAGTTGCTGTTCTGGGCATCATGTCAGGGTTTTGGTCTTCGGGGAGAAACGAAGTGCACAGACTAATCACTTTGATAAAGAAAATATAAATTTTTGTGAGATAACCCCATTTCTTTTTAAATTGTGAATTTTTAATGGAGTCCTACATTAGAGTCTATTACTGAGACACACCTCCCCCGACTTCTACACTTTAAAACTGATCAAGTGGAAAAACCATCTGATTTGGTTTTCATCTCCAGAGGGGAGTGGATTTTCTAAAAATAACCATCGGCTGCATGATGCCATTTTTCTCTGGCAAGCAGCTGAAATGGGTTTTTAACCTACTCTCTTCTCTATTTTTGGTTAAGAACTCAGGAAAAGTACAAATGCAAGCACAACGTAGGAAGTACTGGAAGGTTAAGGGGTTTTGGAGTGCCAAGAAAGAGTTGGAAGTTGATTATTCTTTCTTTAAGGGATTCTATCTGTAATATCATGCTTCTTCTCTACTTTGGATTCTTTGAAACATTTGACTGTTGTCCCAGTGTGTCCCCCCCACCCCCCAGCATCCAGGAAATGTTGTATTATATTCAGATTCTCTTCTCTGAGAATTCTCAGCTCTTTGTTACCGGCCATTCGTAACTTGTCATACTAGAGTATATATGAAATCAGCAAACAACAACAAAAAATAATCTTGTTTCCCTTTGATAGTCTCTTTGACCTTGGAAAACAGCCACAAGTATGAGAAGACACTGTGGAACTGAAAGACATGACCTTTGCATTAAAAGCTGCTTAACTTTTCTTCCGAAATAGGTGCTTCATGCTGTGCTCCTCAACCTCCCTTGCAGGTAGGTTTGGTCATGTGATAGAGTCCTCTCCCACAGAATGAAAGACTGGTTTGTGAAAGCACAGGTGACATTTTCTGGAACAGTTTTTTTTCCCCACATAGGCAAACATCGACACCCCTATCAGTGCTATCTTCTAATCTTAGTTCATCTCTCTGAAGAAAAAAGTATAACTTCCCTTATGCCTTGTTAGGGGCCTTTTAAACTCTAAATACTGATGATTTCATAAGTGAGCTCAAAATACCCTTTTGAAATGATTCGGTGATTGGAATTAAGGGCATCCAGGTTAATATTTCTAGGTATATAATTATATATCTGTGAGAGGCTGGGGGACATTGGAGTTAACAATTAGGACTCTGGAGTCACATTCCCCAGGTATAATTCTCCCATCATCAATTTCTGGCTTTGTGACCTTGGGCATATGATTTAAACTCTTCCTGACTCCATTTCCAAATAGTAGGATAGGGATAATATTAATCCTTCGTTAGGTTGTTTTGAGAATTAAATTATTATGTGTGTATTAGTCAGCTTTTTGTCACTATAACAAAATACCTGAGAAAAGAGCAAAGTTTTTTTTTGACTCATAGTTTTAAAGATTCTATTATCGATTGGCGCTGTTGCTTTGGGGCCTGTAATGAGGCACCAAAGCATTGTAGGAATGCATGGTGGCATGATGGAGCAAAATCCCTCCCCTCATGGTCAGAACATGAAAGAGAGAAAGAGGAAGAAAGCAGGATCCCATATTTTCCATCAATGACCTGCCCTCAATTACCTAAAGACCTTTATTACATGGATCTTTAGAAGACACTTAAGATTGAAACTATAGCAGGTCCTTTCTCAAGCCTTTTATCTATTATGATTTAGATCTTTAATGTCCTCCAAATGGTCATGTGTTAAAAGCTTTGGTCCCAGCAACTGCTGGGAGATAGTGAAACCTTTAAGAGGTGGGGCCTAGTGAGAGGTCTTTAGGTCATTGAGGCCATTTCCTTGAAGGGAATTGTGGGACCCTGCTTTCTTTCTATATTTTGCTTCCTGGCCATATATTTGCTCCACCATGTGCCTCCTGCCTCCACCATGATATGTTCCCTCGTCATAGGCCCCAAAGTAATGGGGACAACCTATCACAGACAGAAACTTCCAAAACTGTGAGTTGACATAAATCTTTTCTCTTTATAAATTTATTATCTTGGGTATTTGTTATAGTGAAGGACAGCTGACTAGCACACTATCCTCAGATAAAAGCACTTGATATATGTTAACTATCACTATTTGTACTTATAAATAAAACAGACCTAAGGAGGAAATCAACTGTTTAATCAGGTCACTTCCTTCCATATCTATATTTAACTTTTCGTATGTAACAACCAGGGACCTGTCCCTGAACTTCACTGTGTGGAGAACTGGAGCAAAGACTGTGTCATTCCTGATTGTTTTACTTCACTTTTAGCCTGCCTTCTCTGATGTAAATATAACAGAAAGATGAAGGAACACTGGCAGATAACAAATGGGTTTCTAGATCGTAAAAAATGAGTCAAAGGGAATATTCTTTAAAACTAATTATAATTCTGGCTTTACTAGTGCCTGTTAGTTACCAAGCTTCCTTCTTATGAGTGTAGTTTGGGGCCAAGAGATGCAGTTTATGGGAGTACATCTGCTCCCTGGACCTTGGTTCAATGTCATATCCATGGAGGTTGTTCTGAAAAATGACCTAGTGAACACATTTCTGGGCTAGCAGAATGCAGCTGTCATTAGCCTATAATTTTCAGGCTTCTGGAAAAGGAAGGAATAACTCTAAAGACCTAAAGATGCCCACACTAGAGATTCCATTAGGACTTTTGTGCCATGAGATCTATGAGGTTTGCATAACAATGACTGAGATAAATTGTGGAAGACCCACTTTTGTTAATGGACAGGATAATTACAAGATATAAGGCTGGAGTTTAGGGGCCCTTTGTATTCTCTCTGCATTATCTTCTATCATTTGAATTGAAAAGAGACTTCTATCTGCAGGTCTAAAGTGGAGGACTAGCAGATTGATTAAGCATATGGCTTTGCTACATATCTGAACCTGCACATGCTTATGAACATGATCATGCTAATCAAGCCTCCAAGCCCTAGTTTTGTCAATGGGAAAGTTATCGGGTCTCTTCTTCAGGTTTTTGCAATGTCTAAGTGTGCTGTACTTGTGAAGGGTTTAGTTCAGTGCCTGACACATAGAAGGTGTTCAGAAGGTGGTTTATTGTACATCCTTGTGAGGTATGAATCACAGTATGATATACTCTGATTTATTTTAACATGTCAGTCTTATACACACAGAAAATATCACCTTGGAGACTTGAAAGCAGATTCTGAATGTTCTAAATTGTTCACTTACTTATAACAAAGTATTAATTGAGGTTTTGTGGAATGATGCTCTAGGCATAACAAAAATAATTTGAAAACCCAGAGAGATGCACACCTCAAAGGTTGTTTGGGGAAAAAAAATCCCTTATAGCCAAAGGAACACAAAGTAACAGGTAGGACTCAAGGTATTAGGCTACTGCCACACAAAGATTTTAATACCTATGGAATTTGTAACTATGCCCTTATGATTCCCATACTTTATTCACTATTCCATTATTTATATATTTATTTATTCTGCAAGTGTTTAATTTAATTCTGAGTTGGTGTTAGGCACTAGGATAAATTTTGAAAATGCTATGATGAACAAAGCATATGGAGTTAGCATTTGAATGGAAAAATATAAGGCAAATTTGTTAATGACCAAATTATTAAAAATAATTACAAACTGGGTTAATTGGTAGTATCTGAAGGGTGTTTGTTTCAGGAACCCTTCTCCCCACTCCCACTAACTGTCTGGTGTAGATCAACATTTATGGCTGCTCAAGTTCCTTCCTCATGTAAAATGGTGCAGTATTGTCATCATAATCTTTGCACATCTTACTGTATGCATGAAATTGTCTCTAGGTGAAATCTTAAGTAATCTTAAGTAATACCTGACACAATGTAAGTAAGTTTTACATTGTATTGGTTAGGCAATGAAGACAAGGGGAAAAGTCTGTACATACTCAGTATAGAGGCCATTTGGGGGGAATATTTTCAATCTGTAATTGGGCAAATTCAGAGATGCAGAACCTATGGATACAGAGGGCCAACTGAGCTGTGAAAGAAACCAACAGGAGTCTGATATATGAAGTAAGAGGAAATGGGGGACAACTGCTTTATACTTGAGAAAAGATGGAAGGAACTAGTCATGAGCAGAGAGGAACTTCCTGAAGGAAGGACTGAATTCTGCAAAGGCCCCGATGTGGGAAAGATCCTTAAGGAATGGAGGAAATACCATGTGGCCAGAGATCAGCAGGTGAGGGGTTGGAGATGGGCAAGCTAGGTCATGCAGCGCCCAGCAGCTATGTGGGGAGTTTAGATTTCATGCTCCAGAAAGGGAAGTCATCAAAGAGTTTGTCTAAAGAGAGAAGTCCATGGTTTCATTCTGGCTTGTCTGTGGAGACTGGCTGGGGGAAATTAAGCAGAGCAGGATGGAGAGAGAAGACTGTAGTAGTTGTTCAGTTAGCTTGGCCTTGGAATGGAGGTGTAATAAATGGAGAAAAGTGGACTGAATCAAACAATCTACATGTAGATCTATTAGGATTGGCAGAACTTTTGGTTGTACATGTAAGTCAACAGCTTGAAGAAGAGATCTGAGATGAGATATGTATATTTGGGAGTTGCATTGTTTAAAGTCATATTGAAGGTGATCATCTTCAAGGAAATTGTGAGAGAAGAAATGAGAGTGTTGAGGAATTGTAAGCTTTAGAACTCAGGCAAAGAGTGAGAATAACTATCAAGACAAGAGGAAATCTGGTAGAAGCCAAGAGACAAGGAATGTTTAAGGAGGGAAAGAATTATCAACCTGACTGAATACTGGCAAGAGGCCAAGTAAGATGAACACAGAAGATGCTAGTTTGGTGACATGGAGACAGCTGATGACCACGAGAGCCATTCCGGTGGCATGGGTTTGTGTGGTGAGTGTTGCGTTGGGATCATCTTGGGTTTAAGAGTAAATGGGGGGGCTGGGGTTGTGGCTCAGTGGTAGAGTGCTTGCCTAGCACATGTGAGGCACTAGGTTCAATCCTCAGCACCACATAAAAATAAATAAATAAATAAAATAAAGGTATCGTGTCCATCAATAACTAAAACGTATTTTTTGTGTGATAATAAAAGTTATAATTCAATATAAATATAAACATAAAGATGTTTACCCAATTAATATGCAATGAAGTGAACATTGTGAAAATTTTTTTAAAAAAGAGTAAATGGAGATAAGCAGTTGACAGTTGTGTGGGCATCTCTTTTGAGAAGTTCAGCTATGATCTTGTTGAGGATGGCTTTCAAAAGATGGACTTTAGGAGAACACATTTCCATGTGAGGGGACTGTTGCTGCAGAGTGGTGGCAACTCCAAAAGCAAAGCCCTTGAGAAGCTGGAGGAATTTTAACCAGAGCATAAGTATAGGAATCAGTTTTGTGAGAGGCAGAAAAACGGTAACAGGAAGGAAGACAGATTTAGATACATGAGGCTTACAGCGTGTTAGTTTATCTATTTTCTGCCAAAGAAGAATGAGCAAAGACCATTAGGAGAGGTTATGGATAGAGTGGGGAACATGGGAGACTTGAAACAAAGCAAAAGGTATAAAATGATCATAGCAGACAGTGGAAAAATAGGCTTACAAGAAAAACAGCATATAATTTATGGTCTTTCTTGAATGCCTGCACGTAAGAGTTCATAACTCCAAGTGAGACCTGTCAGAGAGGAGGTGTCTCCTTGGTCTGCCTCACCCCTGTCTGTGTTCATGATGCCTAGATGGGACCTGGTAAATAGTTGATGCCCAAGAAATATTTATTTGAGGTATGAATGAATGAGCTTAGTTACTAATTCTGAAAGGGAGAGGGTAGAATTCATAGTGGATTTGGCTTTTCCCGGCAAGGATGACAGACAGAATGCAGCCAGGGAATTGAGGGTTTTAGCAAGGAGGTGAATAGAGTGTGCACAGAATCAGAGATGAGAGAGAACAAAAGGAAAGTTCATGGATAATTAGATAATGGATGGTAATAAAGTGGTTTAAAAGTCAGAAAATCTGGCAGTTGGAATTCTGGAGAAAATCTCCTGAAAGAATAGGAGGTTGTGGTTGCAGGGTGGCACATTTGGAATTGGATTTGAGAAGAAGAGGAGAGACTGGTGATGAAATTGTTCAGGGTATAAAAATGCAGGGGAACCAAGGCAGAGCTGAAGAAGAGGCTACCCATGACCAGACAATCACAGAGCTGACTACTTTTCTCTTTAGTATCACTTTTTCTCTTTAGTATCATCTAAATACATCATGCTATGAACCTCATCCATGTGGAAAAGCAGATGATCTTCATGATGAAACCATGAAAGTCTAATTGGAAATCTCCTTCCCTTTTTATTCCTAATGAACACAAAAGAACCAGCATGGCTGTCATGGATATAAGGATATTTAAACATCACTTGGAGAGCCAGAATGTGCTCTGTAGAGATTCGATCAAATGTACACATGGTTGAGTCATTGCAATATAAAGTGTCTTGAGAGAAGGCTTGACTAGGCATAAATAGATATTAAATTCCATTAAATAATCACTGGTGGAACTGGTATTGTTGAAAATTGGAAGAGGGTATCATTTTGCCAGCTATGGAGTTATAGATAGGCCTTAAGGTGCATTGTCACAGTGTTTTTCAAGCTCTTGGTATTTGAAATGTGAAGTGTGAGTGGAGGAGGTGTAGGAGATTCACTAGAGAAGTTTGTGGTTTCAAAAATGGTGGTGGTGGGGGGGTAGATCTTTCTTCTTTTCCCTTCCCTGGAATGGTGCAAGCTTTCTGTATTAGAATATGGAAGAACAGGAAGAACACCAAAGAGTCACACTGGTGTCTTGGCAGAGGGGCCTGAGGCACAAGTCTGGATCAGGCTGCCTGAGTCAATGCAAGGAACAGTATGATGTCATTTTTCTGTGTAGCTACCTGTGAACATGGCTGAAAAAAGGCTGGTACTCCTGGAGGGGACTCACTGTTAGGAGTGGAACTGTCAACCAATGTCCTGTGGACCTGAGGATCATAGAAATCCAGATAGGCAAGGATTTACAACTTGGGAGATGTCAGCAAGTCTTTATGATAACCAGGTCCTCAACTTGCCCTATACTCGGACATTGTATAAACTCCCAGGAGACTAGAGCAAGGAGAAAACTTTTAGTGAAGAAATTCCTGACTGGCTGAGAAAACTCCGACTTGACTGAGATGGTTTATTTTTTATTCACCAGGAAGTTGGATGGGAGCTTGAAATAGAGAGTGAGTTGACACAATGAAAAATTAATTCACAATTCTCGAACATTCGGGTGCTTAAATTAAAAAAATTCGTATCTATTACATAAGAGCTGCTGTTTACTTCAGTTATGATATTAGTATGGCTGTTAACGAAGGCCCAATTAACAATGGTTTAAAGAAAATGCAAGCTTATTTTCTCTCATGTAACAGTCAGAAGGTAAGCAGTATAAGACTGTTATGGGGCTTCATGTTAGGGACCTAGTATTCCCTACCTTGGTGCTCTGTGGTATTGATGTGCTTTTTTTTTTCTATCTTATGGTCTAAGATGGATGATGCTATGAGTCTTTCCACCAAGCCAGTCACATTCTGGCCAGGGGATAGGGGAGCAATACAAAGAGGGCAACCTATGCTGCTAACATCACTTTCTGACTCATTCCATTGACCAAAACATCGTCACTATGGTACACGGGGCTGCCAGGGAGGCTGAGAAGCATACTCTTGAGCTGGTCAGCCATATGCCATGCTAAATATGGAGGAGATATTAACTATAGGAACAAGGGAAGAACATATTTTGGGAGACAACCAATAATATCTGGCACTTGGTATCATAGGTGACCTGAGAGACTGATTGAGGTATTGCAAAAGAAGAGGCATGGCACTCAGGAGTTATCCTTGCATTGAACAACTGCCCCTTTGGGGATGAGAGTGACTTGTAGCTGCTTATCCATGAGGGTGGGCCCTCATCCCTTGAGGTGCTTAATTTCTGACTTCTTGAATGAGCTCATGTCTGGACCTAACCTAAAAGCTTCACTTTAGTGCTAAGTGCTAGAAGCGCACGAAGCCGGCTCCTGTGTTGTAGTTAATTTTCAACAGCTCCTGGATAATGGATCTGTTTTATTCATATTCTCATTAGTCATACAACAACAAAGCAATATTTTATGATTATATAATACCTACACAGTCTCAACTCTCTTCATGATCTGATTACATCTTCACATTATTATTAAGTACTTAAGTATCGCATATTTACTACTCTCTACTTCTCCAAGTTTTCAAATCCATCAGTACATGATAATTTTCCGGTTTATTCAGGTATGACTTTTGGGATTTTCTAAGTGCACTTCTGTTTATTACACCTGGGATTCCTTTCTTTTATCCCTCCATCCCATCATTCTAGGCTGTTTCCTCTCCAGAAGGAGGTTCAAGAAGACTCTCTGGAGTCTTCTGAATATCCTGAGCTTATTTTTTAGGAGTTTCCTTTGCATGGTTTCCCACTGTTCATCCTTCCTAATCATTTCCACCTTGGTATTTTTCAACCTGGTCATTTCTCTGAAGAAGTTCCTACCTGAGTCCTTATCTTGGCAGGGAATATCATATATATATATATTTACCTCTTATTTATCACAGTCATTTCCTGTTTTTCTTTGCCCCTACTATCCTAATGCATTCTCTAATTCTAACTCTCCTTTCTGAAGTACCTTTAGATGCCACTTTCTCCCCTTACCATATTAAGAAGTATCCCTAAGTGTTTTGTGCATCCATCATCTGTATCCAAGATGGCGTAGTTTCTCAACTTTCCTACTATCAGCACTTCAGGTTTCCAATCCAAGTGTCCCATGACTCTTGCCACAACATCCTTACAAGGCTCCCCACATCCAGAGCTGCTGAAAGCTGGCTGGCAGCTCCTTCTGCCGTGGTTTCACCTCCAGCTGCTGAACTGCTCACTGGCCCACTCCTTGCCTTTATAAGAGGACATCACACTAATTCTTCTGATTTTCCTAGTCTGCAGAACACTGGATTGTCTCATACCTTAAGTCTCTTCATTTCAATGAGGCAGAAATCTCAAGGAACTGCTGCAGTCTGTATGAGGTGATTTCCAACTATTGACCCCCTGCTCTTGCCCACTGCCTAAACTGTTCTGGGCCTCAGAACTGATGCTGCTGTCTTGGACAAGGAGTTTATCATGCTGAATATGCCCTGTTACATAACAAATTGGTGACATTGATGAACCTAGAACTTGAATGTGCTAATTCCTAGTCAGGGCTCTTTCTACCACAGTATGCTACATTCTAACCTTTGAATTTGGCTATTGCAAATTATCCTGTGTAGGACACTAAATTACAACAAAATTCCTCTCCTGCCCACCTTTAAGGCTGATTGTACTGAGTGGAAGAGATAATGATATTTAGAAAGCTTTTCTGAGAATGTAAATGCCAAGTATTGATTCCAAATGGTCACCCCATGTACTTTTGGATAATTACATGTGAAATTTACTGCATTTGCCCAATTGATTGCAGTCTCATTCCCCTCCCCCCCACATTTTCTTGTGCCCAGAGTCATCCATTTCCTAGTGAAGGTATCTTACAATGCGACTTTAAAGAGAAATGAAGGATTCACGTTCTGAAGTAGAGTTTGAAATTCAATCTTTTGGGAACTATAAGCTGAGCTCTTGTAGGAGTATTGTTTTAGTCTAAATAATGAAGTTTGAAGCAAAAGTGACTTTTCCCACCTTTTTAAAAAGTATAAAATGTCTTATTTGCAACATTTTATTATGAAAGCTTTAAACATGCAGAAAAGTTGAAAGAATTGTTTATCTGTTCCCTAGATTTTACAATTAACATTTTGCTATATTTTATTGATATGTATTTGTCAAGTTTTCTATCCCGTATGATGAATTTTAAAGCTGATAATATGACATTTTGCTCCTAAATACTTAAGCATACTGATCATTAACAAGAGTTCAATTTTATCTTTTTCAATGATAAAATTTATATGTAATGAAATGTTCAAGTCCTAAGTATATACCATCACTTAGAATGATCCTTTATACCCTTTCCAGTCTCCATCCTTGCCATCTCAGAGGCTGCTTTAAAATCCTTGCCTGGTATGTCTCGATTCTGCCTCACCTTAGTTCAGTCTTCATTGATCATCTGTTCTCTTGAATAAAGTCTCTGCATATGTCTAGTGATTCTGGGTTGCATTCTGGACACTACTGATGATACAACAGAGATTTTGACTATTCTGCAATAGTCCTCTGAAGACTATTGATTTTTTGTTTCAGCAATTAACTTGACTGCATTAAAACCCCAAATTCTGTTTTTGTTCTCAAAATTCTGTTCTGCGGCTACTAACATGTTGCCCAATTCTTTTAGACTTAGTTGAATTTCTTAAAGTCTTTCCTATGTAAGCAGAGTTCAAGGATCAGATAGAAATTTAGGCAGTTTATATACAGAATTTGGGCTCCTTTCTGGAATTCCCTCCTCACTTTCCTGCTGCTATAGTAGCCCCAAATTCTGGTGCTTCTAGCTAATAACTCTGCTGGTTTCTCCATGCATTTTAGCCATCCTAATTGTGATGAGTCCTTAGGTTAAAATATCTTAACAATGGTGTGTTGTTCCCTTTCACCAAATGTTGAACCCCCTTCTATGTTTCTTGCTTTTAGTAATTCTCTAGTGCCTTTAGGTAATTATTTTTCCATATTTTGTTCTGTATTTTCTGAGGTTATAGAATAATCTTCTCTTGGACTGATCTGATAGGAATTATCTGCCCTAGTTAGGAGCAAAACCTAAATGTCCTTTCTGCCCCAGATCCCAAACTAGATAAGGACCTTATGAACTTCAGCAAAGCAGAAGGGAAAAAAGACATTTGGAGATGGCAATGAGTACCTCTAAGAAAGGAACCTTTGTCTTACTGAGGGGTAGAGAAGTGAGAGAATATGTGGTCCAAATGCAGGAGACACCTGTGCTTCATACTAAGGGAGGATTTTAGAAGGCAACACATCATTGAGTTTCCAGCACCCCTTATTTAGTAGCAAGAGAAAAAATAGTCATACTAATTTTTAGACCTAGAGAGGCTGAGACAGTCTTTATGTTTCTCACCTCAAGAGATTGGCAGGGGAGAACATTCTAGCATTTTCCACATAGTTGCTGAGAGGGTCAGAGAAATCACAAAAGGAGGCCTAGGACCTAGGCAAGCCTTTCTTTGGGATGAGGGAGGCAGTAGCATAGCTACTATGGAGAATACGACTAACTAGGGTCCAGATGGGTGTGCCTGGCTCTGCAGACATTAATGGGGGAAGGTGTCAATCAGTGACTAGAGGAAACCAGGATGTTGAACTGGATGTCAGTGTAGACAAGTGAGGCCATGATCTTCAGTTCCTATGTAAGTATTGTGGTCTTCTATGCTTGTTCTTGGAATTTAGCTGCAACCTCAGGGATTAGGTTTAAGAGAATAGATTTCTGATTTCATTGAGTTTATCTAGAACTTTCTGATTTAAGTTTTTTTTTTTTTTTCCAAAAGATGAAATGGGTAGTTTAAGATAGAAAGTAAGGTCATATATAGAAAATATGGTAGAATTTTTGTCATATTTGAGTTTTATGGAATGAGATTCTGAACCTCCTACACACATGTAATGTTAATGCAGCCAGGAGAATTGAACACTAACTGCTGATCCAGGTGGCGACTTTAGAAACGCAGGGGCGAGAGTAGGGATTTATCTTGGCTGTGGTTCTCCAACCGTAGATTTCTGTGTTTCATTTCAGGATTCTGTTAATGTCCCTCTAGCCAACCAGTAATCAGGGTTTTATTTTTCTTCCATGTTCTCATTTATAATGTCCATAATTTACATATATTTGCATTTTAATTTTCCTAACTAAAAGAACTGAATAAATATGTGAGCTCTGCATACCACTGGAGCAGAAACACATTGAACTCCAGCGGTATGGATAAAGGACACTGTTGACATACTCCTTACTTTAGCTCAAAATTATTTTCTAAACTGTGGATGTGCTTTCCTTTTTTGGTACTCTAATCAAATAATTCCGCTCTATATTTTTATTTCTCCTTAATGTTGCCAAAAGGTCTAGACAAGTGGGATAGGCCACATACTTCATTTTATAGGTGAAGAGGTTTGATGTACAGAGGTGAGATGATTATGAGAGTTGTAAACTAATCAGTGGATTAATCCATTTGATGGATTAATATTTGAAAGGGCTACCGTACTGGGTGGTAGCTATAGGCAAGTGGGGTATGGCTGGAGAGGGTGGGTCACTGGGTACATGTCCTTGGGGATTATATCCTGTCTCCCCCCCCCCCCCCATCTCCTCCTCCTCTCCCTCTGCTTCCAGGCTGCTGGCTGCCATGAGTTGAGTAGCTTGTTGCTTTTCTCAGCTACACCTTTCTGTCATGGTTGCCCTGCCTCACCTCTGGACCAGAGAAATGGAGTTGGTTGACTCTGGCCTCCTGAACCTCTGACATATGAGCCAAAATAAACACTCCCTCCTTTAAGTTGTTCTTGTCAAGTACTTTTAGTCATAGTGAATCACAGCTGGCTGACATATGGGGCCACATGACCGGTCAGAGGTAGAGGCTCTGGGATTCGGGAGTCTTTCCCTCTCTGTCCTCAGCTCACCTGTTCCTCAGCCTCTAAGGTAGCTTCTTATCTTGTAGACGTCAACTTTTCAAGTATATCTATGAGAAAAGGATGAAGATATTTTTCTTTGCTGTAGAAAAAATATATAACAGCTAAAAAGTTTGATGAGATGTACTGTGGGTGACAGGAATAACGTGGGGAAGGGATAATGAAGCTACACTCTGTCTTCGAAGTGAGGATCAAGGACTACAGTGTGAAGTTAATGAAATATAAATAAGTCAAAATATGTGAGGAAAGAAACATTTAATTTTTAGAAGAGTATATACTATACATATTGCAAGAAAGTTTAGAAGTGTAATGATTGGGTTATGAGTGTTTCAACCTAATCAGTGCTTTAATCCCCCTGATAGAGATTAACTGGGTGGTAACTGTAGGCAGGTAGGGTGTGGCTGGAGGAGCTGGGTTGATAGGGCATGCCTTTGGGGTTTATATTTTGTCAGGGTGAGGGGAGCTCTCTTTCTGCTTCATGATGGCCATGCCCTGAGCTATTTTCCTCCACCACATTCTTCCACCGTGACACTCTGCTCACCTCGGGCCCTGAGGAATGGAGTTGATCATCTGGGGACTTAGACCTCTGAAACTGGGAGCCCCCGAATACATTTTTCCTCCTCTAAAATTATTATTGTCAGATCTTTTGGTTACAGCAGTGAAAAACCTTGTGAATTATTTAGGAAAGTGGGAAAAGTATTAAATAAAAATTGTCAGTTTTGTAAATTGTAAATTGTACAGTTAAGAGATAATTTTAAAAAGTTGATAAACAAAGGAAAGAAAAGAAGTCTGAGTACATTTTCTAGAGATGAAAGTAACAATAGAAATAAAACCAGGAATGGTTACAAAGTTGCCCTGGGTGGGATGGGAGTTAGGGAAAGTTCCAATTAGGAGCAGGATAATGGTAGATTGCAGCTTTTCATCACATGCATAATATTTTACAGACTATTCAAGTACTATTTTGTCAAAATGTTTATGCATTTTATATTTTGATTTTCATTTGCCAACAAACTCTTCAAAAGAAAAAAAACTGAAAAAATATGAATACATTTTATCGAATGATTATGGGACTACTCTTTATATACAAGCCCAAAGTACACATGGGTTATTTGATATTCATTGAATCTTACTATCATATACTTATTTTCGTAAGTCATTTATGTGCAAATGAAATGAATGAATACTTTTGGATGATTGAACTTTGTTAATGATAATGTTTAACCTGTGTCCTTACTAATATTATATTTGATTCATCTATAAATCTTGGATTGATCTGATAGGAGTTCTCTGCCCTAGTTAGGAGCAGAACCTAAATGTCCTTTCAGCTCCAGATCCCAAACTAGATAAAGACCTTATGAACTGCAGCGAAGCAGAGGGAACAAAGACATTTGGAGATGGCAATGGGTACCTTTAAGGAAGGAACTTTTGTCCTATTGGGACAATAGGACCTGAGAGAGGTGTTAAAAAGCATTCCACTATCAATGTGGATTTTTTTCATGTCTTCTCATACTTCTGTCAACATTTACTTAATAATATCTTGATGCTCAGCTGTTAGGCAAACACAAGTACAGAATCGTTATATCCTCCTTGTGACCTGCTTGATATATTATTGTATGGTGACTCTGTGGTAAGTCAGGATACCTTTTGGCTTAAATACTTAGGACCCCTTATTAAAATAATAAATCCAGGGAGAAGAGGAGGAGGGGTAGAGAAGTGCAGGGGGCATGGCCATGAGGATGTGATTTGTAGACCTCTGACTACAGAGAGCAAGAGCAGTGTCCACTTTAGCTGCTTTGCTCTGAATTTCCTCCCTGCATTTTCACAGAAGCCATGCTTCCCACAGGCTGCTCCCCCAGTGACTGAGGGCAGCTGGCAAATGAAGGCAAGCACAGCCTGGGCGAGGTGGAGCTCCTCTAACAGCTGATTTGGCTTGTGGGCCCCCACACAGCCTCCGACTCCATTCAACCTTCCCTCTCTCACTCCATTCCTCGGGGTGGACTGATAACTCTACCAGCCTTTCCTCCTCCTTCCCATTTTCTCCTACTCTCTTAATAAGATCCCTGCTCATGTACTCCTATCCTGGCCTCTCCTTTTTAGAGGACTTGATTAACACAGGACGGCTGCTTGTTTTTTTGCATTAGCTGCTGGAGGATGCCATCAGGGAGCCCGATCCCCTTCATTTCTCTGCTCTGCCATCCTCGGTGGGGTGTTCCCTTCTCTGGTCGGCTTCCTTCATGACCCACTATAAGCAGCACAACCAGACACCACAATATCCAGAGGGAAAAAGGAAACACAATTTTCAGTGTCTCTTTATACTTGAGAAAACTTCCTAGAGGCCCTTCAACAAGCCTTCCTTTACTTCTCATTGGGTGATGTGTTCACTTCTCAGCACATCACTGGTAAGTAGAAGACATCAGTTATTGTCAAGGTTTGTGCCTAAGTTGGGGATGAAGTCATCTTTCCCTGAGTCCCATGGCAGAGAGACTGTCACTGACTAACACCAGGGTTCTATTATGAAAGAAAGAAAGGAAAGGTGGGTATAGGTGGACAATTGACTACTAGACTTAATAACCCAGTTAACTTTTTTGTTTGTTTATTTGATTCTGAAGATTGAACCCAGGACACTTAACCACTGAGTCACAGTAGTTATTTTGTATTTTTTAATTACATTTTGAGACAGTCTTGCTCAGTTGCTTAGAGCTTCACTAAGTTGCTGAGACTGGCCTTGAACTTGCAATCTTCCTGCTTCAGAATCCCAAGTTGCTGTAATTGCACACAGTATGCACCATTACACTAGGCTTGTATATCTATTTCATCAGATATAAATAGAATTTTTTAAAAAAATTATATATAAAGTTATTGATGTACCTTTATTTATTTATTTGTATGCAGTGCTGAGAATTGAACCCAGTGCCTTACACGGGCTAGTCAAGTGCTCTACCACTGAGCTACAACCCAGCCTGGTACCTTTCTTTAGTTAGCTTTTTCTGTCTCTTTAGTGCCATTCAGTTTTCTCTCTTGTAGATAGCATATGGCTATATTTTCTTACATGTTTTTCCTAATCTGAAAGTCATTTAGTTAGTATGATTGGTACACTTACATTTATTTAGATCATTGATCTAATTACATCTATTTCTGTCATGATGTTCTGCTTTCTATTTATCGTGATTGAGATTTTTAAAATTTCTTTTCATTCTATCTCCTTTCTGGCCATCTGGATTTTTTAAACTTTATTTAACAATTTCAACCATATGTAAAAATAAGAAAAGAGTATGAAAATTCCTGCATTCTTCTCACATAGATGTGACAGTTACCAGTGTTTTATGGTGTCTTGACTTAACTCTTCTGTCTTTTGTTAAAGATTTTAAAGCAGATCACAAGTAGCATCATACTTAAATACTTCAGTGTTATAGGGCTGGGGATGTAGCTCAGTGATAGAGCACTTGTTAGCATATGCAAGGTCTTGGGTTTGATCCCTAGCCTCACACATACACAAAGTACGGAAGTGTGAATATTTGAGTTTATTTTTCCATTTTCCTCTAGATGTTTGATATTATATTTCTATTCCATTAGTTTTTAACACATTAATCAAGAAAACATCTATCCCCCTGAACAAAGAAAAGACTTTAGAATTCATAACTTCTCCACTTGATACATTGCTATTATTTGGCAATTTGGTACCATGTTGACTCACAGTTTAGGCTAGATTTGTCTGTATGCAAACAAATAAATCCTGAAATTTCAGTTGCTTAAGATAAAGGTGTTTTCTTGCTCACATCCCGGTCTGTATGGGTAGGGAAACTCTTCTCTAAGCAGGTGTCAGGGACCCAGCCTCCTTCCACCTTGCACCCATACCATGGGCTTTTACAGTGACTTCTAAAGTTTCTGGGGATGATAAGAAAGAGCTTGAGAATTTCAGGGAATGATTTTAAAGGTCTAGACTCCCATTTTCCATATTTTTTGACCCTAACTCAATCACATAGACTCCAAGCTATTTGCAATGGTGGCTGGGAATGTAGTCCCCCAATATTTTTAGTCTATATAGTATATCAATTCTTACTTAAAATTAACTTTTGTTTTCTTTCTTCTTCTTTTTTCTACCTCTCAGATTAGGCTGCCATAACAGAATACCATCTTCTGGGCAGCTTAAATGACAGAACTTTATTTCTCACAGTTTTGGAGGTTGGAGAATCCTAGATAAAAGTTCCAGCAAGGTAGGTTTCATTCAAGCCCTCTTTCCTGGACTTGTAGGTAGCTGCCATCCTTTTGTGTGCTCACATGGGCTTTTGTTCATACATTGTGCTCTTAAAGAAAGAGAACTCTGGTGTCCCCCCCCCCCCCGCTTTTTTTTTTTTTTTACTTGTAAGGGTACCAGATCCCTGGGTTTAGGGCCCCATTCTTGTGACCTCATGTAACCCTTATCACCTCATGTATAGTCACATTTGGGGTTAAGGCATCAACATATGGATTTTAGGGGAATTCAGATACAATTCTGCCCATAGAACCATGGTTATTTTTATCAGATTTGATGACCAAAGAACTCATCAGATAGAGAGAGGAACTGATATAGAAAGAGTGATATTCATATGTGACATTAAGAAATATTTTATATTGGATCTGCTGGGAGTTGTTGATCTGCTGGGGTTAAGACCCAACTGAGTGAAACATAGAATGGAGAAAAATGGAAAGAGAGAGAGAATCTTGATATCATTAGAAACTTTGAATTTAGATATAATTGAAGTTTGATTTAATCTTTGTATTTCTCAACCATGTGAACCACAAATTCCATATTTTTTGCTTAAAGTCTCTGACACTAGAAGTAGATGAATCTTGGAAATACCTTAGTGCCGGGTGGATGCTGGTCAAATAGATAAATGTAAGCACAGAGAAAAAAGACAACTGGCTGATATTATAATGAGTCACATGACATGATTGGGTGCCATGGATGTATTGTTTGCTGTTTCTGCCTCGGGATTTCCTTTTCACAGTAAGCCATAACCAAACAATAATTTTACTACAGTAGTAAGGCTGCAATTGGCCAAGTATTTGCTGGCCTGGGTTTGGGTGAAAGATTAAAAACATTGTTTTACCTTTTGGTGAGATCTCCCATTCTATAAATAGTATTGGTGAGATAGCTTTTAACTAGAATCAGAAAACCCCATCTTAAAATGATTAATCAATGGGTAAATTTATTATTCTCCCTTTTTTCTTCAGGTATGGTTCAAAGCTGTGGCTCAATGATGATATGAAGGAACAGGGTTCTTTCTGTCTCACCATTTTGACTTATTTCCAAGACTAGTTCTGACATTATCGTGGAGTGCTTTTCAGTGAAACTACTTGCCTTGTCCATGTGCCTACCCTAGACCAATAACAGTGGTTAGAGAGATGCCATTTTCTCATTGACTGAAGCTAATTAGGAGCTGAGTCTGATGTGCATCATGTTATCTCACAATTGATCTCAGTCTTGTTTCTCTGATCTCTTAAAATGATGGAAAGGGGTTGGTAGTGGTAGAAAATTGAGGTTCTGTTAGTAAGGAGAGAGATGACAATGGATATTGGGTTGGCATCAGCAGTGTTCACTACATATTTTTTTTGAAACAATGGAAGAGTAAAGCTGGATCTCCCCATGAATTAGGTGGAAGGGCCTTGCATTACCTTGCTACTCCTAATATTAACTTGCTATTCCCACCTGTAGTAGTATCACTCTAATAGTTTCCATGGTAACTTGAATTCTGGTGAGTCATCACAACTATCACTTATCTTTAGCAGAGGAAGGATATCATGCCAAATGCGTTCTTAGCTTGCTAGTAAAAATTTTAAGCCTCAAACCTAGATTTGGGTATGCAGAACGGATTACACAACAGCCAATAATGCCACATGAAGGGAAAGATTTAAGCTAGCCTTTGCTGACATCGGGAATGTGAGGCAGCTTTGGAACTTATGCAACAGTGGGAAAGCCACTACAAGACATCTAGGTTGGATAGGTCTGAAAAATTTTAGTAAATCCCTTAAAATTACATAAACATTAAGAAATACTTTATGTATAAATTGTGGGTCGAAAAATAAATCAGAGAAAAGTGTAATGTTTACTTGGTACCTGAACTATAATGTTCTTGTGATTATGGGCATCCCTTCCCCCAAATTAGAGAAAGTGTTAGACTCATAATGAGAATGAAGCAGCTGTTCCATCAAGCTGTTTTCCAAATGGGCTTTCACCATTATTGTTGTTGTTAGACAGAGAGGGAAGTGATTTTAGTGTGAATGTGAAAATGAATTAATGTTGCCTGTCAGGAAACAAAACCAGTGCCAGGAGATCAGCTTATGCACAGCTGAAAGATTAAAAGAGAAAACTCTGGGAAACCAGAGAGCTAAAAAGACATTGTTCCCAAATTTGCACTAGTCTTGCAGCATGGAAGTTCATGTTCTAATTCAATGAAATCAGCTTCAGATAAGTCAGTTTGGATCACTATGTCCCAACTGGAAAGCTTGAAAAGTAATGGTAATACTAGCAATAAGATCCTGTCATTCCCAACCTGAATACTATATAGAAATATTAATTCTTTGACCATCAGAGTCATCTGGGATAGGTTGCCAGATTAAGCAAATAAAAATTAAAGATGCCTAGTTAAATTTAAATTTCAAATAAACAATGAATAATGTTTTTGAACAAATATGTCCCAAGTATTGAGTGGTATATGGGAATATTAAAATCTGTCATTGTTTATCTGAAGTTTAAATTTAATTGAATGCCCTGCATTTTATCTGGAAATTCTTATCTTGGATAATTAATAACTTAACCTGATTCTCAGAACATGATGACACGATCGTGCTTGAACTCTTCTCTGAGTTACTAATGTTGGACTCTAAGAATCCTGTGTCAGATTGTATTGCAAATTCCATCCCACACTGACTTCTTACAATGTCACTGTGACTCCTTCATTGAGAACTGGGGACTGGGTGGACTTTGTAACTGCCTTGACCAATACAGTATGGCAGAAAGAACATTATGCTAAAGTTGGATGGTAAAAAGGCAGTATAACTTCCACTAGACTCTCTTGAGACATGCCTCTTGGGAGCCTGGGACTGATATGCAAGAAGTCTGGCTACCCTGAAGCCATCAGACTGGAACAATCATGTGAAGAGGCCATATAGAAATAGGATGCCTGAAGAGCCCATTTATTTCAGTTCCCAGGTATTTAAGTTGTCTCTTTTTTAGATGACCTATGCTTTGAGATGACCTCAGCTTCAACCACGTTTGACTGCAACTTATAGAAGACTTATCTGAACCATCCATCCATCTCCAAAGGAAAAAAATAATCAAAAATCTCAGTCCTGGGGTTGGTGTTGTGACTCAGTGGTAGAGCATTTGTCTAGCATGTGTGAGGCACTGGGTTTGATTCTCAGCACTGCATATAAATAAATGAATAAAATAAAGATTCATCAACAACCAAAGACTTTTTTTTTTTTTTTTAAATCTCAGTCCAGTATTGTGTAATGAAATGAGAACTGATAAAGGAGATCTTGGTTGTTTTGGCTTTAACACTAAATGACTGTTGGACTTTGAACAAATTACTTATTCTCTAAAGTTCAGTATCTGTATGCGTAAAATGAAGCATTACCCTAGATAAGGTATGGAGAACACAGAACATGCAAATGACCATTTGTCCTAGCAGGCGTTACTAATGAACTGTAGCACTCTGCTATAGGAAATGATCTTAGAGTCCTTCTCAAGGCAGCAGGATCAATCAATCACAGTTGGCAATAATGACATTTTTTTTTTGCCTTCCCAGTTCTTGAACATGTCTAACTATTACTTTCTGTGTTAAAATTTAATATATCTATGATCTAAGTGATTTGCCTAAGTTCTTAAAAAGAATTGTTAAAGTGATGTGGAAGTAATGCCGGGAACATTTGAAGAAGGATGGATCGATGTTGAGCCCCAGTGGGTATGCACCCAGTGGGTATGCTTCCGGTGTGACATAGGCTATGCAGGTATCATGATAGAAACTGTGATGAAAAAGACGTTTTCTCAAAGAGTGGAAAGATACACACAAATAATTCAAAATGAGAAGGTTTTCTCACCCTGGTTTAAATTGGTCCAAATTTTGTCCAAATTGTCACTTGAGACCTCTCAGTTATGACCTTTGAGAACAATGTAACAGAAGAAGTCGTGATGTGTCTCAGGAATACCACATTCACACTGGATTCCAGTGGATCCAAAGGATTCCCATGTGCTCCAGATACACTACAATTGGAGAAGTCATTGGTCAACTCCATTCAATGCTCTGTGCCAGGCTTATTTCCCAACAGTCTTGTAATCATATAGTGTAGCTGACAACTCCTATCTCTCACTCTTTCCTTTTTTTACTCTTCTCTGCTTTTATTTTAGGCCTTCTTTCAGCTATAATACTCTCTGTTACTTCTTCACCTTAGGCTTGGAAATTTTCCTTAAAAAGCAACACCAACTCCTTTTTACATACTCTCCTGTTTGATCATTAGCTATGAACTTTCCCTATCCCAGACCAAGAATTCAAAAATTTTCTCCAGATCAGATTTTTTCTTAATTATATGAGATGTATTTTCCCCCATCCCAATCCCTGGTAATCATAATTCTCTTCTTCTATGTGTTTAGCTATTTTAGATTTCACATCTCAGTGAATATCATACAGATCATGCAGTATTTATCTTTCTGTCTTATTTCCGTTTAGCACAATGTTCTTCTAGGCTCATCCATATTGCCACAAATGTCAGCATTTCCTTCTTTTTAAAGGCCAAATAATATATATTTTTAAAAATTATTTAAAAATAGATAAATTTATTATGGATAAAATTATCCATTCATACAACCTCAGAAATTTAGATTGTTTCATATCTCAGCTATTGTGAATAATACTGCAGAGAACATTGGAATCAGACTTCTCTTTCATACACTGATTTTAATTCCTCTGGAAATATAACAAGAAGTCAGTTTGTGGAATCTTATGGTAGTTCTATTTTTTAGTTTTTTGAGGAATACCTATACTTTTTTCCAAAATAGCTGTAGCAATTTACAGTACCAATGACAAAGCCCAAGAGTTCTATTTTCTACACATTCTTGCCAACACTAGTTATTTTTCATCTTTTTTTTTTTTTAATCCAAAATAACCTAACGGTTGTGAAGTGATATCTCACTGTGGTTTTGATGTTCATTTCCTTGATGATTGGTGACATTGATCCTTTTATTTTCATATATCTATTTGTCATTTGTATATCTTTTTTTTTTAAAGAGAGTGAGAGAGGGGAGAGAGAGGGAGAGAGAGAGAGAGAGAGAATTATTAATATTTATTTTTCAGTTCTCAGCGGACACAACATCTTTGTTGGTATGTGGTGCTGAGGATCGAACCCGGGCCGCAAGCGTGCCAGGAGAGCGCGCTACCGCTTGAGCCACATCCCCAGCCCCTGTATATCTTTTTTTGAGATGTGTTCATTTAGGTCTATTGCCTATTTTTAAATTAGTTTATATAATTTGTTGTTATTTAGTTGTTTGAGTTTTTATTTATTTTAGCTCTTAACCCATTATCAGATATATGGTTTGTAAATATTGTCTTCAATTCTGTAAGTTGTTTCTTCACTATGTTGATTATTTCCTTTGCTATGCAGAAGCATTTTAGTTTGGTTCAAACACATTTGTCCATTTTGGTTTGTTGCCAATGTATCTAAGTACTTATTGTCCAAGTAATGTTAAGAATATTTTTCCATACTCACCATCATGTACATCCTTAAGAAATTAATTAAAAAATAATTGTGGGTAAATTGCAGAAAGATCAATAGAGGGAAGGGAGTAGGGGTTAGGGAAAGTGAAGGGGAAGGAGAGGTACTGGGGTCCGAATTAGAACAAGGTATATTCCATGCTTGTATAATTATGTCAAAATGGATTCTACTGTCATGTACAACTAAAAAGAACCAATAAAAAAGCAAATATTGATATTTATGAAAAACATATTTTAGTAGTCTTTTTAGTTACATTTGTGTAAGTTCCTATTGTGAATCTTTAAGGGTTTAATATTATTATCTATTGTTTAATTTAATATTATTGTCTATTGTTTCTGCTGATTGTCTTTCATGTGATTCTTTTCCTTGTTTGTATGTTTGAGTTTTAATTTTTGATTATGTATTATTTTCCTCATAATTTTGCTTTGACAATTTTTCAGACCTGAGTGGGAAGTAATTCCTTGCAAAGTGTACTCCTTTTTACCTCCAGTCCATCACTAATGAAGTTCCTTTTAAAAATAAATTATTGGCATGAGATTGAAAAAAAAAAAGGATATTTTCCAGTATGCTTTCTTCTAGAAGTTTTACAGATTAAAGACTTGGATTAAGACTTTAATCCCTTTTGAATTGATGGTTTTTTTTATAACATTCTAGTTTCATTCTTCTTCATGTGGATATCCTATTTTCCCAGCACCATTTGTGAAAGAGACTATCCTTTCTTCATTGTGTTCTTGGCACCTTTGTTTGAGATCAACTGGCCATAAATGTGTGCATTTTTTTCCTGAGCTCTCTATTATGGTCACCTATATGGTCTGTGTTGGTTACTATAGCTTTGCCAATTAGTTTGTGATGTTGTAATGTGATGTCTCTGACTTTATTCATCTTGTTTTCTATTGTTTTGGCTATTGAGCATCTTTTATAGTTTTGTGTAAATTTAAGGATTGTTTTTTCCTTTTCTGTGAAAATGCCATTGGATATTTGATAGAAATTACATTGAATCTGCAGATTGCTTTGGATAGTATGAACATTTAAAAATATTTATTCTTCTAGTCCATGAACATGGATTACTTTTTTATTTATTTGTATTTTCTTCAATTTTTCTCAAGTTTTTAAACCTTCCAATATATACATATTTCACTCTCTTGCTTGAATTTGTTCCTGATTATATTGTTCCTTTTGGTGTTATTGTAAATGGAATTGTTTTCTTAACTTTCTATTTTGGATAGCTCAATTGTATATAGACATGCCACTGATTTTTATAACCTGCCATTTTACTGAATTGGTGTACAAGTTATAACAGTTTTTTTTCCTAAAATTATTAGGATTTGCTACAGATATGATCATGCCACATACCCACCAGAAATAGTTCTTCCTCTCTTATTCTTACTTTTTTAAAAAATATTTTTTTTAGTTGTCAATGGATTTTTAATTTTATTTTTGTATATGTGGTGCTGAGGATGGAACCCAGGGCCTCACAATGCCAGGCAAGCTCTCTACCACTGAGCCACAACTCCAGCCCCTAATTTAGGTACTTTTAAATTCTTTTTATTTTTTTGATTAACTGGCTAAGACTTCTTATGCTGTGGTGAATAGAATTAATACAAGTGGATATCCTTGTCTTTTTCCTCAGTATCAGAGGAAGGAAATTCTGTCAGCTTTTACCATTGAGTATAATGTTAGTTGTGGACTTCATATTTGTGACCTTTATTATATTGAGATACATTCATTCTATACTTGATTTATTGAGAGTTTTATAATGAAAAAGTATTAAATTTTACCAAATGCTTTTTTTTTTGCATCTATTGAGATGATCATGTAGTTTTAAACATTTCATTCTGTTAATGTCATGTATCACATTGGGTGAATTGCATTATTAAACCATTCTTGCATCTCAGGGATAAATATTACTTTGTTATGTTGTAGGATCCTCTTATTGTATGGTGGAATTTAGTTTGTTAGTATTTTGTTAAGAATTGTTGCATATGGATTCATTAGGGAGATAGGCTTGTAGCTTTATTTTCTTGTGGTGACTTTGTCTGATTTTGTTATTAAACTAATGCCTGCCTCATAAATGAGTTTGGAGTTATATCTTTTCTTTTATTTTTTGAAAGATTTTCAGAAGGATCAGTATTAATTCTTCTTTGAATGTTTGGTAGAATTCACCAACAAAGGTATTTGTTCCTGTGTTTTTCTTCATTGAGAGGTATTTGATTATTGATTCAATCTCCCTATTGTTATTGATCTTCAGCCTTCTCTTTCTTCTTGATTCAGTTTTGATAGGTTGTATATTTCTAGAATTTAACACACTTTTGTAGAATATTTGATTTTGGCATATATTTTTTCATATTAATCTTTCATGATCCTTTTTATTCCTGAGACATCTATTGTAATATCTTCTTTTAAGTTCTCTCAAGATCTTTTTCTTAGTTCATCTAGATAAGGACTTGGTGATTTAGTTATTTTTTTCAAAACACTCTAAATTTTGTTATTTTTTTCTTTTGTTTCTCTATTTCCTGTTTGATTTATTTCTACTCTAGTCTATCATTTTCTTTAACCTGCAAACTTTGGGCTTAACTGATTTCTTTTTTTCTAGTTCTTTGAGATGTAAACTTGAATTGTTTGTTGAAGATCTTTTTTCTTTTTTAATGTTGGCATTTATTGCTCTAAAGCTCTCTCTTAGTACCTTTTTTTGTTTTTGCATCCCATAAATTTTGATAAGTGTGCTTTCCTTTCTGCTTCTCTTGGGGTATTTAAAAAATTCCTATTTGATGTCCTCTTCAACCCAATGGTGTTGCAAAGTTTGTTGCTTAGTTTTTATAGGTTTCTTAATTTTCCTGTTGTCTTACTGTTATTGTTTTCTGGTTTCATTTTATTATGGTCAGAAAAGATACTTAAAATAATTCCTTTGTAGTAAGTTGGTTTTCTCTTGTTGCTTTCAAAATTCCCTCTCTGCCTTTGACATCTGACAATGTACGCATTTTACTGTGGACTTTTCAGATGTAACCTACTTGGGAGACTTTTGGTTTTATGAATCAAAATGTGTATTTCTCTCCCTAGATTTTGAAAAGTTTCAACCATTATTTCTTTGAATAAGCCTTCTGATTCTTGCTGTTGCTCTCTCCCTTCCTTCTAGCACTCTTAATATACACATACTCATTCTCTTGATGGCATTCCAAGAGTCCTGCATGTTTTCTTCACTGTTTTTTTTTTCCTTTTTATTTCTCTAACAGTTAAATTCAAATGACCTGTCTTTGAATTCTTTAATTCTTTCTTCTGCGTGATAGAAGCCTTTGTCACCGCCCTCTACTGAATTTGGTTTCAGTTCAAACTGTTGTTTTCTTCAACTCCATGAATTCTGTTTGGTTTTATTTTTTTTATTCATTTATTAAATTTTTCACTTTGTTTATGGATCACTTTTCTGATTTCATTTAGTTGTCTATCTGCATTCTCTTGTAGCTGATTTAGTTTCTTTGAGTTTTTTTTTTTAAATTCTTTGTCAAGCAATGAATGAATCTCCTTTTCTTCAGGGTCAGCTACTATAATTTTATTAATTCTTTAGTAGTATTAAGTTCATTTAATTTTTCATGATTTGTACAGCTTGTTCATGTATTTCTGCATTTGAAGTAGCAAATACCTTTTGTAGTCTTTACAGACAGGGTTTAGTAGGTGAAGACCATCTCTTGCAGAATCCTGAACTTTTAGGACAGCCTCTGGAATTGGAGACAAGCAGGGCTGATACTACTTTCAGATCTGCAGTGGGGGCTGTGTTTGGCAGGCCTGTTATTTAGGGCATAGGTGGGGTGGTTCTTGATAGGTCCTAGGCAGATGGGATTATTTCTGGCAATTCTGTTTGATTTTATTTTTTATTTTTATGCATTTATTAAATTTCTCACTTTATGGATTACTTTTCTGATTTCATTTAGTTGTCTATCTGCATTTTCTTGTAGCTGATTGAGGAGGGATTGAATCAGATCACAGGGTCATTTTTGGGTCCTTAGATGTTAGGCCCATTATTAGGAGCTTTGACAAATATTGCTCCTATGGGGCCCCAGGGAAGGCATCTACTGGGTCACTGGGCAGATTTCTGTGTGGTCAGGACTGCTTTAAGAACTGTGAGAGAGAGGGATAGAACTGGAATATAGGCCCATAGAAGTCATATCTAGGATCAGTGGGCAAGTTACTGAGGACAGAAATGAGCATGGCTCCTCCTATTCCTCTTGGTAGATAGGACTCACAGGGGACTGTGGTTAAGTGGGGCTAGAGTAGATTTCACAGGCGTATAGAGCTCCTTCTTTTTTTGTAACTGGGACCATGGTTGGTTAGCCTGCCACCTGAGTGTATGTCTGACTTGACTTTAAAAAAAATTGCATTATAATTATGCATAATACTGAGATTCATTTTGACATATGCATATAACATAATTTGGTCAATTTGATTCTCTAGAACCCCTGTTTGTACCCTTTATACCTCCCTTTGGTCCTTTTCTTCTACTTTACTGGTCTCCCTTCCATTTTCAAGAGATCCACACTCAACCTTTTCCCTTTTATCTTTGTAGCTTCCACTTATGAGAGAAGACACATGACCTTTGATTTTCTGAGTTTGGCTTAATTTGCTTTCAAATTCCTTCCATTTTCCAGTAGATGATCTTTATTCTTCTTTATGGCTGAATATACCTCCATTGTTTATATATAACACAATTAAAAAGTTCATTCATTTATTGGCATATACCTGGGCTGGTTCTATAACTTGGCTACCATGAATTGTGCTGCTATAAACAGGTACGTATATGCTTATATGATATGACATTTTTTTTGTGGCGGGTGGGTACCAGGGACTGAATTCAGGGGCAGTCAACTATTGAGCCACATCCCTACCCTATTTTGTATTTTTATTCAGAGCCAGGGTTTCACTGAGTTTCTTAGTGCCTCACTTTTTCTGAGGCTGGCTTTGAACTCTTGATCTTCCTACCTCAGCCTCCTAAGCCACTGGGATTACAGGCATGTGCCACTGTGATGGTCTAATATGCTGACTTTAATTCTTTTGTATAAATACCAATGAGCAAAGTAGCTGGGTCACATGTGGTTCCATTCCTAGTCTTTCAGGAACTTCCATGCTAATTCCTATGTGGGTGTACTAATTTATGACCTCATCTACAGTACATAGGCATTCCTTTATCCTTACTAGTGTTATTATTATTTGTATGCTTGATATAATTGCCTTCTAATTGGAGTGAGATGAAATCTCAATATAATTTTGATTTGCATTTCCTTGATTGCTGAAGATGTTGAACTTTTAAAAAATATATTTGTTGGCCATTTGTGTATGCTTTTTAGTTCATTTACCCACTTATTGAGTTATTTTGTTTATTTACTTTGTTTGCATTATTCCTGAATTATTGAGCATTTTCATTAAGAAAGAATGTTGGACATTGTCAAATGCTTTCTCTGCGTCACTTGATAAGATCATGTAATTTTTATCTTTTTTTTGTTAATATATCATTTTGATTTGCATGTGTTCAACCAGGGATAAATCCTACTTGATAAAGTTATTGTTGGATTTGGTTTGCTAATAGTTTATTAAGGACTTTTTTATCAATACAATCAGAAAGACTGGTCTGTAGTTTTCCTCTCTTGTGATGTCTTTGTCTGCCTTATGCATCAAGGTGATGCCGATCTCTTAAAATATGGAAGTATTCCCCTACCTCTACATTTTAGAAGGGTATAAGTACTGTTTCTTATTATTCTTTGAACATTTGGTAGAATTCAGTTGTAAAATCACCTGATCCTGAGTTCTTCTTTGTTGGGAGATTTTTAAATTACTACTTTAATATTTTTATTTATTATTGGTTTGTCCAGGCTTTCTACTTCTTCCTGACTCAATTTTGAGAGGCTATATTGTTCTATGAATTTATCAATTTTCTGCAGGATATACAAATTTTTGACATATAATTACTCATAACAGTTTGAGTTGTAATCCAGAAAGACACAAACCCCAAATGCAGTAATTCAAAGGTAGCATTCTTTCAAAAATGTTGAAGTATTATAATCTCAAGAAGACCCTAAAGCTTGAAACCCTGGAAAGATCAAAATCTTGAAAACATAATTCTGAAAAATAATAGAATTCCTTAAAATACATTTACATTTTAAAAGAGATTTATTTGAGAAACACAAAAACACAACAAATTTCATAGGCCACTTTTCACAATTCAACACTATGCATCTGTATGACCAATGTGATTCTGCAATCTGTACAATCAGAAAAATAAGTTATACCCCAATTGATTTAAAGTATGAATTGCCAAGATCATTGTAATGTCATGTGTAGCTAATAAAAAAACACTATGCATACATATGCAGTCAGGTATACTAAAGACAGTTCAAGGACATAATAGTTATGAGCAAATGAACCATATTCATAAATACATAAAAAGCAAGATGTGTAAATGCATATTACCATTGTTGGTAATTAGGTGCATCCTGCTTTATAACTAAGGTCATCTGAAATACTGTGCTGGACAGCCTCAGTCTTTTGATGAAATGATCAAAAATCAAGTTGAATCACTACCACATATACAGTTGACCAAAGAGTTGAGATGTCGGATAGGAATGTCAGTAGAATGAATCAGACATTATTACCCTATGTGCATATATGATTACATGACCTGTGTAACTCTACATCATATACAACCAATGAGAAGTTATATTTCATTTATATATGATGTGTCAAAATGCATTCTACTGTCATATATAACTAATTAGAACAAATATATATGTATGTACATATATATGTATATACATATACATATATATATGTATATATATATATAAGAGTTGAGATTTCAAGAAATTTCATCTATCACAAATGCAGATGTATAAAAAAGACACTTCTTCATTTATTGAGGAAATTTCAATATTTTTACATACATGGACAATGCTTGCAAACGAAGTCAACATTGTGATGATGCACTTTACTTCCCTGGAATCAAATTTGAAAATAAATAAATAAATAAATAAAACAAATTAGAAGAATCTAAAAGTCTAAACAATTTATACCTCCAGTATTGGAAATGATGCAAAGAAGAAATGCATAGCATATTGAATTGCAGAAAATAGTGCAGACATTCTAAAATAGTGGGGGAGAAAATGCTACAAAGAGAGAGAGAAAAAGAAAACAATTCTCTCCCCAAAATAAAAAGAACATATGAAAAGGTATATTACAGGGATCAATTATAGACAGTGGCACAGAGGTAGTTCATAAGAGGTGGCTGACTTTCTCAATCATCAGCTCTATTCTGAAGTCTTGCATCATGATACGTACGTATCTGTCCTTTTTCTTTTTCTCCTCTTTGAGAACATACTCATGTTCATTTTCTACTTAGCACTTTTTTTTCTGAAATTCCAATTCCATATACTCTGACATGAATATTTTTGATTAAACTTTCCCATCTTTTGTGCCATGCTTCTATATTGGGAATATGTGGAAATCTATTTTGCATGCACTCATATTTGGATCACAGATTTGGTGAACATACTCACAGTACTGGTAACCGAACAGCAACACTGTTGTGCAAGTCTCTTCTTATCCTACTGCACATTTAATTTATTTTGAACTGGATAGAAAAGTCATTGACTTCTTCAGGAAAATGCTGCTTTAATTCTTCAAAAGGTCCTGGAATTTCATCAACTGGAAGGAATGGCAATGCAGATGAATAATGTATCTATAAAATGAAGTTTTCAAAATAGATGTAATGTTTTGAACTACCAACAATAAAAAAAAATTTAAAAAAATTCAAAAAAAAAATGAAGTTTTCATTGTTGTCAAGTTGTATGGCCAGTCTCTTCCACAGAATTTGGTAGTCTCCCCCTCTTATATGTAGCCCTGTTTTTCATGAGAATTGAAGTTGTGGGGTTTTAAATGATCAGGATTTCAGTAGATAGTATTTTATCTTTTGGAATTATAATTCTTGGGATTTTAGACTTTAGAGATTTTGTTCTTTTGGAATTTCAACATTCAGGATTATGTCATTCAGGATTATGTCTTTCAGGATGACAATCAGCACCAGTTCTTAGCAGTTCCTTACCATCCCTTTTATTTCTGAGACATCTGTAGCAATTTTTTCACTTTCACTTTTTATTTTATTTAAGTTTTCTCTAAGACAAGCTAAGTGTTTGTCAATTTTATTTATTTTATCAAATTAGTTTCATTTACCCTTTCTCTGGTTATTCTATTCTCTATCTGAATTTTTTTCTGATTTTATTATTTCCTTCATTTACTAATATTGACCTTAGTTCTTTTTCTGCTTCTTTGAGGTGTAACATTCGATTGCGTTTTTGTTTCTATAAACTTTCCTTGTAGAACTGTTTTTGCTGCATCTCTTAGCTTTTGGTACTTTGTACTCCCATTTTTCTTTGTTTCAAGCTGTTCTAATTCTTTAAAAATTTCTTGTTTGATCCCCTGGTTGTTCAGAATCATAATGTTTGGTTTCCACATATTTGTGAACTTTTAAAGATTCTGCCACTGATTGATTTCTAATTTCATACTATTGTCCTCTGAAATGACCCTAGATATGATTTCCATCTTATCAAATTTGTTAATATGCATATCTTTTGACTTAGTAAAATACCTGTAGAATTTATCCTTATGATATGCTTTTTTTAAAAAAATCTCAAAATAAATACGTACACAGATATTCATGGAATTATTTTTTAAATTGCAAAATACTGGGAACAACTTAAATGCCCCTGTAGAGGAGAGAGAATGAAAGAAAAAACTGGTACAACCACAAAGTGAAGGACCAGTGGAAGAGTCTCTGTAAATAGAATGTGGAATGATGTCCAGGGTGTATAGTTAAGTGAAAAATATTAAATATTAAACAATATCTTAATAGTCAATCTTTTGTGTAATAAGGAGGACATAAAAAATACATGTATCTGGTCATTTGTGCAAAAAAAAACATAAAAGAGTGGGACAAAATGGCAGGGATGGGGAATAGGAGTGGGATCGAAGAGATGGGACAGTGATACTTCTCTAGTATACCTCTTGGTGCATTTAGAATCATGCTAGTGTTTCTTGCCATATATAACATATAAAATATGTATTATATATAAATTTATTGTGTTATTTTTGCAACTTTTTAGTTAGAAATTATTTTGAAATAAGCATTTAAAACCATACACAAAGCATTTTTTTTAAGTCAGAAATAAGTGAAGGATACCTACCATCACTTTCATGCTACCATTTCACTTGTACTGAGGTCTTCATGTGAACCATAAGAATAAAGTACATAACATGCATTAATAAGTGAAAAAGCACATATTTGCAGATGTTTGTCTACTTGAAAATGAAAACAGAGTTTGGTGGCACACGAGTAGTACATCTAAGAGAGTGAAGCAGAATACATGTACAAGAAGCCACAGCTTTCCTGTGTGTGATCAACAAACAGAACAAGTGAGGAGATGAGGGATTATAATAGGTTGAAGGGGACTGAGGAGGGAAGCAGGTTATAACAGACTTGTGCTAACAATCCTTTCAATAGTTTTGCATGTGAAGAGGAGCAATGGCTGGCAGACTATGTAAAAGAGGGTTGTTTCCCCCTGTCCCGCTTTTCCTCCTCTTTGTCTTTTTCTTCCTCAATATCAGAAATGTTAGAGCACTTTTGTATCCTGTTGGGAATAATCCGGCAGGAGCAGAGAAACTGATGACGCTGAAGAGTTATTGTATCCAAAATCCTTATGAAAGCATTAAGACTAACCTTAGAAAAACCACTTCCTTTATTGTGACAGAAATTGTGGGAAATGTGTGCACATGGACAAGAGTTTGCAGATCTGTGGTGTAAAGTTGAGGAAGCTTTGTGACATACGAGGCAAGATCAACACTGGAGGCTGAGAGGGAGTAGGATATTTGAGAAGACAGGTAAACATGTGAAAGCCATCTTAAGGAGGGTTTACTGTAGAAACAGACAAACATGCTGGACAATCTAAAAAGAAGAATTAAAATTAAAAGCAAGATTTTTTTTCCTGTTTTTTTTTTTTTTTTTTAGTGGAATCTGTCTGGCAATATTAAGCTGCGTGGGGTGCAGGCAGATGAATGTTTGAAAAGATGAATGTTTGCTTTGCATCCAGAGTGGTTGGGAGTTTTCAGGTAAATATAAAGGAGGAAGGGGGGCCAAGGGAATTGATAGTGTTTACAAAGATATTATTTAGTGATACAGCATGTCATTTAAACTGAACAAGGAGGAATATGAATGGAGGATGGAGAAAAAATTTTAGGACTGATGGGTTATAAATCATGTTGGAATTGAAGCATGTGTAAATGGTAGTATTTAGCAGTTGTGCCAGCAGAAGAATTTGACCCATAGTATTTGGATGCAAGAAATGTAATATTTATTTTATTTTTCTTTGTTAAATCATACTTGGTCCTCAGTCCTCATCTGCCTATTTGGTAAGAAATGAAATCTTAGGGATTGGATGACATGGTTGCACAAGAATGGGAGGTCTCTTCAACTGCTCAGGAAGTTGGGCAGGGCCTTTGGGGCTCCAGATCATTACTATTACAAGTAAGCTGCTTAATGTTCAGATTATGTTCCAATTGAAGTCATGCAGTTATTCTATTTAAAAGTCCACTTCTTTTACTACAGTTCTGCCCTTTGAAATATGAACATGGATGCCTTAGGCTTGTGTCCCCAGTTCAGTCCCTGGGCTTCACTTTACAGCTTATCAAGAAAGTCCTGATATCCTGTGAGATGCAGATGGGGTGAGGTCCTGGTCTCTGCCACTGGCAGGAACTAATTCCATTTCAATCCTCCATGTCTTTATAAAATCCTTCTCGCCTTTAAAACTGGGTAGACTTCATTTTTAATTGTTTATTCCCATGAATGTTGGCTTTTGATACAAATGGCTCCTTCCTTTCCAAGGGTTCCATCTGAAGGATAAGAAACTGCTTTGTTGCTAGGTAAAGGAAGAGAAAAAGACTTTGTCTTCTCCCATCAGGAGGCTTTTAGGATAACTTTCATTCAGATTATTTTCAAGGGTCTATTAGAGTTGAACAGGCACGCAGTTCTAGTCCTGGGGTCTGAATACATCACCTGTGACATGGAAGCTTCCAGAAGAGCTGCTCCCTCTGCTTTTATGAGTTCATGTGATTAGGGTGAGGAAAGTGGATTTTGACCAGAGCCACTGCCCCCTAACAGGGGTAGGATGACATGGCTTCGATGTCTGACCTCCCACCTTGAGTACTAGCGCTGCATGCAGAACTGCAGAATAGGAAAGACTTCCCCAAAACACCTCTCTGGGAGTTCTCCACCCACATGCAAATCAGTTAACACCCAACAGTTGCTTTCACAGTCACACTGTCATGGTGCCCAGAGTAATCATTTCCGTTCCCACTGTTGGGTGGGTGTGAAAACTGGGCTCATTTTAAAACATATGACTAATGAGCACGTATCCGGATTGTACATCTGGTATGGATGGGGCTGATCTGAAGGGATGGCGACGCAGCCGGGACCTGGGAACACAGCTGACAGGCACCGGACTGGGGCTTCATGGCTTCCTGCTGGTGGGAGTTGGTGGTGGGAAGGGAAGATATTCAGTGTCTCCTGTTTCATTCAGGATACTGTTCCCTTTAGAGAGCATTTAGTTGAAAGATTTCCAAGCAAATTTGTTAACAAATCAATTCATCTCGAAAAACTGAAGGCTTCTGTTTTCTGGAAAATACACATAAAGAAACACACAAATGGTTTTGTGTAGGATCAGTTTGTGGTCATTCCACCTAACACCCACTTGACCTTTGTTTTGATTTGATTTAGGAAGTAGCACAGGAGCACAAGGAACATTAAGTCCGAGGAAAAAGAAATAGAAAGCTACATTCATAAAATAAAATGTATATTCAGCCATCTACTTTAATAAATAAGAATAGGAAATAAGCCTTTATCTAATAAGTACAACATATAACCAAAAGGCAGTTTTATTCTATTATGTTAATTAAATAAGAGGGATAGAGAGGAAGTATTATAAACAAAAGAGAACTAGGCAGAACTAGAGAAAAAGAGGGGAAAAGTAATAAATTATAATCATTACTGAATACCCATCATCATGGAGTATGATTTTATTTGCATTTTTCTTCCTTTGTTTTTCCTTCTTTTTTTTTTTTTTTTCTGCTTGGCTTAGAGACCTAAGTTTGAACAAAATTAACATTTTTTTTTTTTTTTTTGGTATCCATTAAGGTGAATGTTACCTTTTCTCTCCCATCTTCTTCATTTGGTTGGGATTTATGTGACTCCTGGTACATATGCCAATCTGTAGTATTATTTGAGTGCCTTTACGAAATGGACTATAACCTGCATTATATTTCTCTCTTATGGTTTTCTTTTGCTACCATAATGACCTAACACAAACTAAATGGACTAAATAACACACACTTATTATCTTATAGTTTTGAAGGTCTGAAATCCAAACAGCTCTTGGGATGAAATTCCGATGCCTGGATTCAAGTCAAAGTGTTGGCAGGTTTGCATTTTTTTTTCTTCTTTTTGAGGTTATAGGGAAAAATCCATTTCCTTGCTTCTTCCGGCTTCTAGGGGTCCCTCACGTTCCCTGGCTTGCGGCCTTTTAGTCTACTTCCAAAGCCAGCAACGCTGTATCTCTCTGATCCTTCTTTCCTAGCAATCTCTCTCTCTCACCATAGCCAAGGGAGAGCTTCTGCTTTTGAGGACTCACATGATTAGATTGGGCTCACCTGGGTAACCCAGGCTTACCGCTGCATTTCAAGGCCAGCTGGTCAACAGCATTAATTGCTTCTGTAACTTTAATTTCCATTGCCACACAGCACACACATTTATGGGCTCCAGAATTAGGATGTTGACCTTTTGCCGGGACTAGTGAGAGTTGGCCATCATCATGCCTACCACAACTTCCCTGTTAGAATAATTGGATAATTTCCCATCATGTCTACCAGAACATCTCCCACTGTGCCTGCAAGGATTTGTCTATGAGGATGTTTGAACAAGAACACTGCAACCCTTGAGCGATTCAATATTATTTTCTGAAGAACTCACTTCTCTTAGCCAAAATTCCTTACATGATTTTAAAAATTGTTCTTGAATTTTTGGTCTGAGTCATAATAAATATGATTTCTCTCACATCTAAATAAATGATCCTTAGCATTTGTCAACTAATGATTTTTGGAATTAGCCCATTTTTGTGTTTAGAGTCAATAAGAGGAATGATTCTTTGTGAGGAGATGTGAGGAGATAGATTTTTGTTTTGGTTTTTTGGCACTGGGGATTGAACCCCGAGGCATTTTACCAATGAGCTACATCCCCCAGCCCTTTCATTCTTTATTTTTACTTCAGAGTCTTGCTCAATTGCTTAGGGCCTCACTACATTGCTGAGGCTGGCTTCCAATTTGTGATTCTCTTGCCTTAGCCTCCCAATTAACTGGGATTATAGGCATGCAACACCATGTCCAGAGAAGAGAGAGATTTAATCAAAATTTCAGATTTTAGGTTTCTGATTGTACAGTGTCACACTCTGCTGAGAGGAAAAACATCTTGAAGAACTTACTGTTACCATTTGAATATAAACTAATGTTTCCAAACAAAAATATGTTAATATTAGTGATTTTGTTGACATCATCTCTGGTGCAGAATTTGCTTGGAATTTAAAAAGTCCTTTTGGCCTTCACTATACCAAATGTCATGAGGTAAATGCACATCACCTTCTTGACCTCCTGCTCCTCATCATGTCATTTCTTCCCTAGTGAATCAGGGGTGATTGCTGTAGGGAAGCTTTTTATTTTTAACATTTTAAATAAAACTCTGAGGTTATATTTGATTTTTGCCTTCCTACCTCTACCTCAACATCCACGAAAAGTATTTTGCTCTACACAGTGGAAATTAGATCTATCAGAAAGTGTAATTAATTCTATCCAAGTACTGGTGCCAATATTCATCTGTAGTTCAACCACTGTGAAGAGAATAATTATTCTTCCCACTTCATGCACATTACAACCTGGTCTCTATAGCACTGGGAAATGAACTCCTCTCATCTATCCTGTAGTAAATGGCCCATGGTTGAGGTACACTTTTAGAGTGCTGTTTGTGACCAGAGTGTTAACAAAGTGGTGAAAAATGGTGGATTTTTAATGCGAGAATCCTCACATGATAACTTCTTAAAGTCTTGATACTTTGCAATCAGATTTTTGAAAAAAATCTGGACATAGAAGAATGCTCTCAGGAAATGAATTTTTTTTTTCTGTTTCCTGTCTTTAAGTCCGTCTCTCTTTCCAATTCCAGGGATAATATCTTCGATAGTTTCTACAATTTTCAGTCACTTTTGATTTTGTCTTACAGGAAAAGAACATCAGAACTTCACCTCAAATAATCAGAAGTTTTTGCTTTTTTCCAGGTCAGGTGCTACCCAGGCCTTTTTAAAAAATTTTTTTTGTTAGTGCATCATAGTTACACATAACAGTAGTTTCAGTTTGACATAATCATACATGCATGGAACGTAATTTGCTCCATTTCAGTCTCCAGTGCTTCCTTCTTCCCTCCCCTCCTTCTTCCCCCTATTTCCCTACCTCTACTCCATGATCTTCCTTCTATTTTATTTATTTACTGCTTTATTTAATTGGTGTGATCCCTCTCTCTCCCTAGATATATACATACATGTATATGGAAGAGAGCAGAGACAGAGAGCTTCAGAATGGGAGAAAACCTTGGCTAGTTACTCCTTCAAATAGGATTAATATCCAGAATGCATTTTTAAAAAACTAAAAAAAAAATAATACTGAAAAAAATAACCCAGTCAATAAATGGGCAAAAAAACTAAACAGACTTTTTTTGTAATGAAATGCATATATATATTTCATTGTTATATTCACATGGGTTCATAGCATAATTTGGTCAGTTTCATTCTATATTTATTCCCTTTCCCATCCTTTCTTTCTTCCCTACAATTCCCTTCTCTACTCCACTGATCTCCCTCTATTTTGGGGGGATAGGTCCCTTTCCTTCCCCCCACCATTCACTTTGCTTTAGCTTTTGCATATGAGAGAAAACTTGACCCTTGACTTTCTGAGTCTGGCTTACTTCACTTTGCATGATGTTCTCCAGTTCCATGCATTTACCAGCAAATGGCATAATTTCATTCTTCTTTATGGCTGATAAAAACTCCATTGTGAATGTACAACACATTTTCTTTTTTTTTCTTTTTTTATTGGTTGTTCACAACATTACAAAGCTCTTGACATATCATATTTCATACGTTAGATTCAAGTGGGTTATGAACTCCCAATTTTACCCCAAATGCAGATTGCAGAATCACGTCGGTTACACATCCACAATTTTACATAATGCCCAATTAGTAATTGTTGTATTCTGCTACCTTTCCTATCCCCTACTATCCCCCCTCCCCTCCCCTCCCATCTTCTCTCTCTACCCCATCTACTGTAATTCATTTATCTCCTTGTTTATTTTCCCATTCCCCTCACAACTTCTTATATATAATTTTGTATAGCAATGAGGGTCTCCCTTCATTTCCATGCAATTTCCCTTTTCTCTCCCTTTCCCTCCCATCTCATGTCTCTGTTTAATGTTAATCTTTTCTTCCTGCTCTTCCTCCCTGCTCTGTTCATAGTTGCTCTCATTATATCAAAGAAGACATTTGGTATTTGTTTTTTAGGGATTGACTAGCTTCACTAAGCATAATCTGCTCTAGTGCCATCCATTTCCCTGCAAATTCTATGATTTTGTCATTTTTTTATTGCTGCATAGTACTCCATTGTGTATAGATGCCACATTTTTTTTATCCATTCATCGATTGAAGGGCATCTGGGTTGGTTCCACAGTCTAGCTACTGTGAATTGTGCTGCTATGAGCATGGATGTGGCAGCATCCCTGTAGCATGCTCTTTTAAGGTCTTCAGGGAATAGTCCGAGAAGGGCAATAGCAGGGTCAAATGGTGGTTCCATTCCCAGCTTTCCCAGGAATCTCCATACTGCTTTCCAAATTGGCCACACCAATTTACAGTCCCACCAGCAATGTACAAGAGTACCCTTTTCTCCACATCCTCGCCAGCACTTGTTGTTGTTTGTCTTCATAGTGGCTGCCAATCTTACTGGAGTGAGATGGTATCTTAGGGTGGTTTTGATTTGCATTTCTCTGACTGCTAGCGATGGTGAGCATTTTTTCATGTACTTGTTGATTGATTGTATATCCTCCTCTGAGAAGTGTCTGTTCAGGTCCTTGGCCCATTTGTTGATTGGGTTATTTGTTATCTTATTGTCTAATTTTTTGAGTTCTTTGTATACTCTGGATATTAGGGCTCTATCTGAAGTGTGAGGAGTAAAAATTTGTTCCCAGGATGTAGGCTCCCTATTTACCTCTCTTATTGTTTCTCTTGCTGAGAAAAAACTTTTTAGTTTAAGTAAGTCCCATTTGTTGATTCTTACAACACATTTTCTTGATCCATTCATCTATTGACAGGCACCTGGACTGATTCCACAACTTGGCTATTGTGAATTACACTGCATAAACATTGACATGGCTGTGTAACTATAGTATGCTGATTTTAGTTCTTTTGGATAAATACCAAGGAGTGAGATAGCTGGTCATATGGTGGTTTTATTCCTAGTCTCTTGAGAAATCTCCATACTGCTTTCCAAAGTGGTTATACTAATTTGCAGTCCTACCATCAATGTGTGAGTGTAACTTTTCCCCATATCTTCACCAGGATTTATTTGTATTCTTGATGATTGCCACTCTAACTGGAGTGAAATGAAACCTTAGTGTAGTTTGTATTTGCATTTCTTCCATTGCCAGGGTTTTGAATATTTTTTTTTTTCATTTAATTGTTGGCCATTTGTGTTTTGTCTTTTGAAAAAATGTCTGTTTAGTTTTTTTTTTTGCCCATTTATTGATTGGGTTATTTTTTTTCAGTGTTAATTTTTTAAAAATACATTCTGGATATTAATCCTATTTGGAGGAGTAACTGGCCAAGATTTTCTCCCATTCTGAAGTTCTCTCTTCCTGCTCTTAATTTTTTCCCTTGTTGTTCAGAAGCTTTTTCATTTGGTGCTATCCCACTGATTGAGTCTTCATTTTATTTCTTGAGCTTTAGGGCTTTGTTAAGGAAGTCAGTTCTTGTGCCAATAGATTTTTATTCTTCTACCTATGAATATATAGTTTTCTCAGCACCATTTGTTAAAAGGGCTGTCTTTTCTCCAACACATATTTTTGGCACCTTTATCAAGTATCAGATGACTGTAACTATGTGGGTTTGTCTTCTGTTCCACTGGTCTTCGTGTCTATTTTGATGACAATGATATGCTGGTTTTGTTACTATAGCTCTGTAGTATGATTTAAGATGAGGTTTGTAAGGCCTCTAGTGCCACTCTTCTTACTCAGTATCACATTGGTTACTTTGGGTCTTTTGTGCTTCCAAGTGAAATTTTGTTTTGTTCTGTTAAGCATGTCATTTGTATGTTGTGAGGATTGTATTGAATCTATATAATGCTTTTGCCTACCCAGGCTTTTACCAACCAGCGGGAGAAAGAGCCCATATGGTCTGTTCATTTGCTCTCCTTACTCTACTTTTTATCCTACTTGTGGTTGGCAGGTGTGGGGATGAGCATATTGGGGAGAAAACACAAAGTCTTGCTTGTATTATCCAAATACTGGCTCTTTGGGGGACTTTTTCAAGTGGCTATTCTTTCATAGCAAACTTCTCTCTCCCCCTAACTCTTGCTCTCTGGGGAACACTTCTGTCGACTAATTCTCAGCCAGCACTGGATATTTCATTAGTAGCTGGAGCCCATCCTGATTGTTTGGCACTGCTATCTTACTAGTGGCAAGTATTTTAATATATCCCCCCGTCCCCAGTCTTTCTTCTTCTGGGGACAACATTCCCCAGTACGCAGTCCTCACTGCTGATTTCCATGAGAAGACTCAAACCTAGCTACCTTCCATGGCATCCAGTTAGTATGGGAACTACCCTGGCATTTAGCTGGAATACAGTCAAGTGTTCCAGCAGAATTCTTGTGGGACAACCAGGTACCAATCTCTACTATAACCCCTTCCCCAAATCCAGGGAACTGGTATGAAGTCTTCCCAGGAATTTTATGAATTCATCTTCTATGTCTACTCAGCAATATCAAAGTCAGAAAAGTCCCTCATTGTAGTGGGCAAGTGAAAGGAAGAGAAAAATACACATAGCTTTCTGATTTTTGGAATTCCTGGCAATCAATCACTTTGTAAAGACTCTAGCTTTCTCCTATATGCATGGAAGGGGCTTTAATCACTAAGCCTGTTGGGCCACATATCAGTAAATTCTATAAGGACGTGCAAGGCACTTCTGTTAAGAAATTGTAGATATTTATCAACTGTAAGTCCCTAGCTTTGATGCATCAGTCAAAACTCTGAGAAGACAGTTAGAAAAGTCCCATTGAACACTGTCACAATCATATATTACATGTTGACAGACCTTTTATTCATTTATTTATATGTGGTGCTGAGAGTCGAACCCAGTGCCTCACACATGCTAGGCAAGTGCTCTACCACTGAGCTACAGCAGCAGCCTGAGGTATATATTTTAAATGGAGTGCTCCTTTCCCTCATTTATTGGTTCAAAACTTATTATTGAATTCATGCCTCAAAGGTTTATTAGGTTCCACAGAGTCTCCACTGTGAGCAGGATGGTGCTGTATGAAGAAAAGTTTGATTTTCGATCATACAGTCCATTTACAGGTTAGATGGTGGCAAAAATAAAAGCTGAACATAAGTACAATGATGTAATACCAAATATAATGAAAGTGGTAATAGTACAGTCAATATGCTATGAAAATTTGGAAGACAGAAATTATTTTGAGCTCAGAGGATTAGTGGAGTTGTCATAGAAGGAATAGTGTTTTTTTCATTCAAGAAGATGGAGTAAAATTGAATAAGCCAAAGTTGGGGTTCTTAATCTGAAAATCAGCAGCAAGCATTAGTGAAAATTGGTTCATCATTAAAATATCTAATATTTTTGACTCTCCTCTCTGTTTGTGTTATTTATATGCATATTGTTTAGTCTTCACAATAAGCTTATGAAAATGTGCCACTTTTATTTCCATTTAACTGAGATGTAGATTAGGTCAACTTGATCAAGGTCATACTGCTGAAAATGATAGATAGAGCTGGAGTCTAGTGCCAGGTTACAATTTCTGTAAAAGGCCAACGTGCACAAACTGAAGCATGAGTTAATAAAAGAAGGAAAATTCTACCTAATGAAGAATATTTGGCTGACATAAATGTTTTGGTGTTTGGTGCAGTTGATCCCACGGTCCTCTCAGGAGGATATTCGCCCCTGCTCTGTGCTTCTGTTTACAGAAACAGTTCTTACATCTCACAAGTTCTCTCTTCTCTTGTCTGCTCAGTTAAATCTCATATCTCCTTCATCCTTCAAATCCCATACCCATTTCCCTTTCTCCTGGCTTGGGATCCTATATCTGAAATGCTTGGGACCCAAAGTGTTTCAGATTTTGGAATGTGTGCATATACATAATGAGATACTTTGGGGATGGAATCCAACTCTAAACTTGTCATTCATTTATGTTTCCTATACATCTTAAACACATAACCTAAAGGTAATTTTGTGCATTTTTTTTTTTTTAGTGGTGCTGGGGTTTGAACCCAGGGCCTCATACGTGGCACACTGGTACTCTTATCACCAAACCATATTACCGGCTTTTATAAAATATCTTTGTAATTTCATGCATTAAACCATCAGGCTTTGGATGTCATGTTAGCATTCAAAAGCTTTTGTATTTTAGAGCATTTCTGATTTTGCATATTTGGATTAGGGATGCTCATCCTGTATGAGACTGGAGACTGTGTAGACAGTCTCAGAAACATCCACAGACCCAAGTTTGTCCACTCTCAGCCCTATTGTAATTCCAATTCAGATCACTGAGTACTGGATGAGGTACTTTCTCTCTTATTTATTATTTACCTTTTCAGAGAAGCTGTAGGTTCTCGGAAGTTGGAACTTGGTGTATTTCTGAGCACCTGGTATACCTGCTTTTTCATTACAGGGTTTGGGATCATTTGAGGGGCATAAAATATTCTGTAGGAAAGACTGACCTTTTTTTTTTTTAACTCTTGTCAGGATAAAACTGCATGGCTGAGAAACATCTTGTGAGTGTCAGATACATCAGAATGTAAGGAAATGGGAAGGATGCTGGAGAGTCATTAAAGATGCCCCCAGAAGGGAGAATATTGGGCTTGACGGGAGCCAAAGCAACAGAAGGGAGAATCCAAAGACTCATAAGATCAGTCTGCACAGAGGGGTGTAGGAAACAGGAGGGGCTGTTGTTTCTGTCTAATGTGTTTCCCTTCTTAGTGAAGGAGCCAAGGGAATATGTGGTTTAAGAGCTTCCCTTCTGTTCTCCAGCTTTTGTGACACCCCAGCAAATGCAAAGCATTGTACATGCATGAGTTTCTTAGTTGAACAGGAAGAACTTGAGAGGCAATGACAAATACTTCACAGTACCTCCCTGGCATCTGAGATGGTTTTCTTGAGAGAGAACACGAGCTCCTACTTAGTGGATTCTCAGAGGACATCTGTGGGAGGAGCTTTCCATAGCAAATATGTAAACTCTCACCATCCCCACAGTGCAAATGCCATAAGACTGTAAATCTGGTACAAAGCAAGAACAGCTAAGGGAGAGTTAAAGGAGTTAGGAAAATCCACAATCACATGTCTTGTCCCCAAACACTGAATGGTAAACATATACATCATGTGTACTATTTTTCAAGAAATCACAGAGAATGATGCAGCAGAAGGCTCCTCAGGAAAGCAGTAGATTGGGATAAAATGAAGAGTATTACTTTTATGAGGAAGTAAGAAGAAGCTTTTGGGAATTGCTCATCTGAAAAATACGTCAATGTCGGGCTTTAGAAAAAAAATAACAGCCCAAGATGTATCAATCTTCAGGCAGCAGTAGAAACTTGGATGTGGCTTTATTGGGACTCTCCCCGCCCCCAGATGAAATCATAGTTGCATATCTTTATAGCTAAGGAGCAATGGATGCTTATCTTCTTGGATGATATATTTAGATTTTTATTCAGCACATGCTTGATGAAGTAATCCATGCCAAATTAATTCAAGTTGTCTTGGATAAGAGCTTAGTCATGTGGATCTCAAACTGCATGAAATGGATTAATAATAAATGTCAGGATTTTAAAATAATGAGTGAAATGCAAGAAGTGTAGAGGAAAAGGAAGCATCTGATACAATTTCTCTCCTTTCAGAACAGTTTCTGCTCCAAGGAGTGGGGGAGGATTTCAGATATAGGTGGTTGGAGAACAGTGATTGCTTTCTGAGCTCATCTTGCCCCTCTGGATGTGAGCATGTGTGTGAGGATCATGCAGAGTTTCAGGTGATTTAGTTTTCTGAATTCTGAGACTGCCATTATTGTCTCTTTTGCACACTGTCTAATACCTGAGGCGTCTAGTACCTGAGGTAGTATTGAACCAAGCTCTCATTGGCCCTGAGCTTCCCAAGGACTGTTGGTATGCTCCGGAGAAGTCTTTTCCTCAGGGCTAAGGTAAGGCTAAGGCCAGCCTAGAGTGGTGACACTTTTTAATGGGTCTGTCAGCTCTCTTGTACACTGCTCAGTTCTTCCTTCTTCCTTTAATTTTTGGCCACAGTTGTTCATCTCCTGTTGCTCCAAGCACAGGAGGTTCATTCATGATTTAATGAATTAATTCAACAGAAGTATATTTTATGGCAAGTCAGGGAGACAAAGACAAATGAGACAAGAAGGTCAAAGTCTAGAGGATCAAGAGCATCATTGCTGGACAGGGAGACTCATGCTCTGTTAATGGTATGCATAGAATGCTGTGGAAACACAGAGGAGAAGGGTTAGCACCCTCCAGGAGGGAATGTAAAAGGGCCAGGATGGCTTTCTGGAAAGGGTGATGCATAAAGTAAATCTTGATAAAAAGTGAGAAAGGGGCACTTTATTTATTCACTCAACAAACACCTATTTAGCACCTATTAAATACATGGCATTTGACTTTTCGCTGGGAAACTATTAATAAATAAGAACAGACTTGGTAGAACCCAGCTGGACACGAAAGAAACTCAACAAACACAAAGGAAAGTTTCTTTTCTTTTTCTTTCTTTTTTTTTTTTTTAATTTTAAACGAATATGTTCTTGCTCTGAAAAACCCTGCTCTCTACTGGCAGGAACAGAAAGTGGGAAGTAAACTTGCCATTTAAAAGTTGTCATTTCTTTCCGTTCAAAACAGTCTCTCATAAGTAAACTCAGCCTCTTTTTGGTACCTGATCAAGCTTTTAGAGTTTTTTTTTCCCACCACCACCTCCTTTCTTTCCTTTCTTGCCATACAGCATCTGAATACAGGAGGGATTTATTTGACCTCTTGGAGTAGGAGTCAGGGAGTGATTCTGGTCTAAAGAGAGACCTTCTTCTGTTGGCTCCTATTCACCTGAGCTTCTTTGACCTGGTTTATGAAAATCAACTCCATCACTACTTCATACACTATGTCTGAAACATGTAGCATGGATGACTAAGGGAATGTGTGGTGATCGTGGTTCAGGAACTCGAGTCTCTCCTCTTGCTACATAGCTATCCCCCATTCTCACTGGTGCTGGGCATGCTCTGAGGTCTAATGTGACTCCTGAATTCTGACACCTGCACCCCTTGCTATGTAGACTTTTCAACCTTAGCAAACTCTCAGCCTTTACCCTCAGCTACCTTCTTTGTCCTCCTCCATCCCTTTCTCTTGGAGTCCTCTGGAATTTGTAGGTTCCTTCTGTTGAATATGGAAGCCAAGGGAGACATGGGAGCACCATTTTCCTTTCTATTCTATCATGCTGCCTTCCCATGGTTATGAATAGTAAAAGGGGCTCAGAATCCTGATTTTGGCTTCTTTGTCAGCCTACCTGAGACTTCTGTCATCCTGATCTGTTTCTTTGGATGATGTTCCAGTTATCATCTTCCTCCTAGATTTGTTGCTTCCCAACCGACTCTCCCTCAAGTAAAAAGAGCTGTATTTCTTCATGACAGGTAGGATCCTCCTTTATGTCAGAAACCTGAATTCAGTCTTTGACTGGAGGCCAAATTCTATGTTGGAGCTCTAAATGTCATTCTTGGTATATAACAGGACACTTCTGAAATTAGAAAACTTTTTGCATGAATAAAGCTGTTGTCACTCTGGCCTCAGAAACCTATTTTCTAGGGGAAAATCTGAACATTTTTCCCTTTCATTGCATTTGTGATTTATTACTTCCAATCATCTTCCAAGTGTTATATGTCTCAGAATTAATGGAGTAGAGTTTGCATCTAAGGAAGAGAAGAACATTAGAGATCACATTAACTTACTTTGTAAAATATTTTCACTAATCCAGATAAATGACTGTACCTGCTTTCATTGAGTTTATGTTTAGTCTAGAATGTCTGAAAATAGAGGATAATTTTTGTTATTGGTAAAAACAAGATAATACCCAAACTGTCACCATCGGGGATAACAATGTGGAGTTAGGATGGGAGTTTCCTTAGACTGATTTTTGTATTATTAGCCAGTTTAGTCAACTTACAGTTATTACCCCACCACAATTATTTCTTAAAGTCATTATTATTATTTTTCCAAACAGTTTACTTTCCTGAGTTCTTTATTAATTCCTGAATTGTAGTGCTTTTGTCTGGAGGTTATTTTTACTATAGCTAAAGAATTCTCTTTAGCATTACTTTTAGAGTAGGTTTAATGATAATGATTTTTTGTTTGATTATTTCTCTGAATATCTACATGCAGGGGAGGATTTTCTCAAGGTACAGAATTTTAGTTTGTTAGACATTTTCTTTTAGTAATTTAAATATGTCATTCCATTGTCTTCTGACTTCTGTAATTTTGCTTTCAAAGTCTGTGTTCAACTAAACTAAATTTGGTCTAAGGATGCCTCTGTACTTAAGGCCTTATGGGAGAAACAACAACCTGACTTATGCATAAGTGGGACGAAAGACTAAGCAGAATATGCTATTGTGGCACATAGTAGTCTTAGACAATCACAGTGGATGGCTTCAGTCAACCCCAGGCACCAACACTGATGTAAGGAAAAATGCTAAGTTGTAACCAGTTCATCTGTCTGCACCTCACTTCTACCTTTTGTACAAAAATGTTCTCTGACTAAATTGCAGGCCAGAGTTTCTCTGAACTTGTTCTTGTTCTGGAGGCTTCCAAATTAGTGAATCATTCTCCACTCAGTTAAGCTCTCCTAAACCTCTCTGAGGTTTTTCCTTTTTTACCTTTAGCTAAGTTTCTAACTGCATTTTACATTGTATTTTATTTCTCTGGCTTCTTTTAAAATATTTTCTTGTTGCTGGGCGTGGTGGCGTAGGCCTGTAATCACAGCGGTTTAGGAGGTTGAGGCAGGAGGATTGCAAGTTTAAAGCCAACCTCAGCAGTTTAGCGAGGCCCTAAGTAACTCTGTGAGACTTTGTCTCTAAACACCCCCACCCCCACCCCCGCACACACACACACACACACACACACACACACACATACATGGGCTGGGGATGTGGCTTAGTGGTTAAGCACTCCTGGGTTCAATCCTCAGTAACCTCCACCACCCAACATTCTCTTGCCTTAGTATTTAGAAGTTGAGGAGACATTTAGGATTTTTCTGCTTCTTGGCTATTGTGAACCATCATTTCCATGTTGAATGATATCAACTCCAATGTATTATGTTTGATTTAGAATCAAATATGTTGTATTTTTGTGTAAGAAACTTTAAAACTAAATTTCATCATTTTTGTGTTGTGATAAAATGTATATAACATAAAATTTACCATTTTAGCCTTTTTTTTTGTATTTTTAGGTGTAGATGGACGTAATACCTTTATTTTCTTTCTTTCTTTTTTTTTTTTATGTGGTGGTGAGGATTGAACCTAGTGTTTCGCACTTGCTAGGCAAGTGATCTACCACTGAACCACAACCCCAGCCCCATAGTAGCCATTTTTAAGTGTACAATTCTGTGACATTAAGTATATTTACAATGCTAAGAAACCATCACCATCATCTATCTCCAGAACTTTTTCATCTTCCCCAAATGAAACCCTGTATCTATTAAACACTAACTTTCAATTCCTTCTCTTCTAAGCCCTTAAAACTACCATTCTACTTTCTGCCTCTATGAATTTACTCAAGATACTGCATATAAGTGGAATCATACAATATTTGTTCTTTCCTTAATGGCTTATTTCTCTTGGTGTAGTGTCTTTAAGGTTTGCTCATGTTGTAGCATGAGTCAGAAATTCCTTCCTTCCAAATGGATAATATTCTATTGTATGTATACACCATATTTTGTTTATCATTCATTTGCCTCTATCTTTGGCTATTGTGAATAGTGCTGTAATGAACAGAGATGTGAAAATCTCTTCTTGAGAACTTGCTTTTAATTCTTTTGAATATAAACTTAGTGGTGGGGTTGCAAGATCATATTGTAGTTGTATTTTAATATTCTGAAGAACTTCTCTATGATTTTCAATAGTAGCTACATCATTTTACAATGCCAACATCAGTGCACTAGGATTCAAACTTTTCCACATCCTTGACAACACTTGTTATTTTCTGCTTTTAAAAAAAATACTATTTACAGTAGTGAGTGTGAGATGGTATCTCATTATAGTTAGAATTTTCATGTCTCTAGTGATTGTATTGTTGCCCATTTGTAGAAACTATCTGGAGAGAAATGTCTTTTCAAGGTATTTGCCTATTTTAAACTTGGTTTATTTGTTGTGTTATTGTTGTTGCTGAAGTGTAGTAGTTCTTAATGTATTCTGGACACTAATTACCTCCTTATGAATTATATAATATGAAAATATTTTTCTCACTTTGTTGGCTGTTTGCTTTGGTATGCAGAAGTTTTAACATGTGATGTCGTCCGATTTGTTTGTTTTTCTTTTATTGCCATTTCTACTCTAGGCTTTTTGAAGTCTAAGGACACAGCTATCCATTCAGCTACAGCAATAGGACTAAGTCACTAATCACAAGCCGCTCAATGCACACAATTAACCTCTGTGCCCCATTTTCTGAAGTCAAGTCATTTTGCAGGACCCAGGCAGGAAAATCCCCTTTATCTTCATTTGACTGAAATGCCAATGAATTACTCAACCATTCTTACATAAAAAAAGCAACCGTCTTCAGATTTGAAGATGTAGATGTTGAAATAGTTTTGGTCAGTTTCCATCAGTAAAAAAAAGTTTTGGAAATGTGTCTTTATCTTTAATTTGCTGACATTCTTTTCCTTGTTGTTTGCCAGTGTCCATCCACATGATTTGGAAACACATCTAAAGTTTCAGTGAGATGAATTTTTCTTTTTTCTCTAAACTTGGAGGTAGGACTTCTCCTAAGTCAGAGTTCCTCAAACTTTATTTGTGTGATGTTTTTATAACATGCAGATTTTCCCTTGATTTATGCATCACCTAGACTGTTAAATTTTTTACTTAATATATTTTTTTTCAAAAAATCAATTTTAAATTGACTCATAAAATTTTTCTTAGCCCTGAATCACAGCTTCTGGGTGTGTTTCTCCTTCCTTTTCCTTTTTTTTTTTCAAAAAATTTTTTTATTATTTTTTTACTTGGTCCTGAAATCATTTAATTGTTACATGCTAAATACATTAAAATAAAATTAATAGATGGCCTAGAATGACCCTATGTGCCTCTGGATGAATGCATGCCAGACCTCACTTCTGCAGTTCCTCACATCCCCTAGCTGCCACATAGGCACCCAATCTCCACTCAAATCCCACACTTCACCAACCCCAGTTATCCTCACCAAGTTCTCCCAGTGCTGCTGCTGCTTCTTCTTCTTCTTCTTCTTCTTCTTCTTCTTCTTCTTCTTCTTCTTCTTTTTTGGTGAACAGCACCATTTTCCATCTGGCTGCTCAAGCTGGAAAACCCAGGAGATATCCTTGACCTCACTGCCCTCAATATACCTAATCCATCACAGAGCCTATGAATTTTACCTCTAAAATCCATCTCAGTCAGTTTTAAGATTTTCTGGGTCCTACGTCACTGCAATTGTCCCAGATTAGTATTCACTGATGCTTCTGTCACCCTCCAATCAGTATTAAACAGTGCAACAAGAGTGCTCAGTACAAAGAACAGACCCCTTAACAAGATCCTCATGCATCTCCAGCGTCATCCACCCGGCTTGCTTCCCCAACCTTCCTTTTCCCTCCTATTGGCTGGCCCCTTTCCCTCTTGTGTCTCGCTCTCTATCCTCTTATGGCATCCTCAAACATGGTGGACTTCCCCCCCCACCCCTCAAGTCCTTCCTCCCTTCTGCTTACTCTGTAGCCCAGTTGCTTCCTATTCTTCCTTCGGATCTCAGTTCCGTCAGTACCTCCTCAGGGAAACCTTTTTTGCCTTCAATAACTAGGTCAAATTCACTTATTTTCAGTTCTCATATCATCATGTCACTACCTCACCTCACTTACTAAAGTCACAATTTTACTTATATTTGTGGGATTACTTGATTGATGATTGACTCCTTCCCTAAACGGTAGGGCAGAATCTCTGTGTGTTTGCTCTCTGTTGTAAAACTAGTGTCTGTCATGGTTCCTGGCACATAGGAATGATTTCAAAGAATATTCTCTGAATAAATGGGTGGATTCTTAATTGTTTGCCAGACTGGAACCCAAGAAACAGACATTGGCCATAGGACTTACCAAGGGAAGAAATTCCATGGGTACCAAGTTTAAAATTTCCCCCCAAACAGGTTACACAAGGACGACACTGGTTCAGAAGCCTCTCTCAGCAACTCCTTAAAGATTGATTAAAACCACATTGAACATTGAGTTTGACAGATGTTTCAAGAAGAAGAAGGAAGGAAAGCAGAAATAAAGAGACAGATATTGATCAGCAAGAGAAATTGGAGTAAGCCTGAGAGGAGTATTGAAAAATAGGCAAGAACTGGAGTTTAGGAATAAGAGCTGAAACACTAGGTTTATTTAATCAAATGAATCAATGCCTATGGTGTCATTTAGCAAATGCCCTCAAATCCCGCTGTGCAGACCAGAGGAAGAGAAAACAGAATGAAATTGTACCTAGGGAGTTCTGTTTTTCAAAGGAGGGTCTTCTTGTCTTTATAGATGATTAAACCATGGGACAGATTAATAAGGATGACTGATGAATCTTACTTGAAGATCCTTTAGGAATGGAAGAGACAACTTTTCATCTGGGATAAAGGCAGGTGATAAACTAGGCTCTTGGTCATGTTTTTGGATCAGTGGTTTTCTTGATAAAGAATTTTTTCTACCATTGTTGCTTAAATCTATTAAGTAAAAGAGGCAAGAGCGTTTTCCATGAATACACCGTAGAAAGGAAAGTTCCAGAGACATGTCAACGTGCATAACATGTACGTTTCGCAGCTGGCCTATTCAAGTAAAGCAAATATCCCTGCATCCTGAAGGCTCAGGGCAACTTGAGACGACTCTGTTCCTTGGGTCTCTGCTATCTGTGTCTGGCAGTGTTTGCCCAAGATGTTGTCTTCTCCAAGAGTTCAGTCTCTCCTTGTACTTTTTGTTTATCCGTATCTCCCAGCGGCTTCAACCTCTCTTTCTCTACTGGCTTTTCCCCAGTATGCTCAATTGCTGCCACCTCAGAAAGGACACAAAAGGCTTTCATTTGCAGGGTCTCCTTCAACTGCCACTCTATCGCTCTTCTCTTTCCAGGCAAAGCTCTTGAAAGATTTGTCTGTTTGCCAACCCCACTTCTCTATTCCTCAGCCCTCTGCCTCCTGCCCTGTCTCTAACTCTCTTATGTCAAGCATTTAGCAACACTTTATTGTATTCAAAAGTAGATTTTCATTCCTTGTCTTATTAGAACTCTTAAGAGCAATAGCATTTGGCCATACCTTTCTCCTTAAACCACACTTTCCTTGCATTTTTTGGTGTTTTTTTATGCAATAAAACTATCTATCTATCTATCTATCTATCTATCTATCTATCTATCTATATATCTGTCATTTTAACCATTTGAGTGCACAATTTCATGGCAATAGTGAGGGTCCACAGCATTTTCAACCAATACCACTCTCTGTTTCCTAAGTTTTTGCTCCCTCCCAACAGTAAATCTGAACCCATTGAAGAATAGCCACCTTGCCTTGAATATTATGATACCATGCTCTTCCAGTTTTCCCTCTCCCACCCCATCTCTCTTACTTTTCAGGCTTATTTGTGTTGTCTTTTCCTCTGCCCACTACTTAAAATCTTACTCTTCCATATTGTCCTAGGATCTTGGCTCTACTCATCTTATGTGATTTTTTTTTTTTTTTTGGTAAATCTCAATCTATTCCTAAGCTTTGGTGAACATCTAAAGCCTGGATCATATTTTCTGAATCCCTTGATATAATCCCTTATCTCTTAAGGAATTATCTCTTGCCAGCCATCAATGCTACGGCTCTTTCTATCCTTCCAAAGATTTATGAAGTCATTTATTCTCTAGATCTTTGCAATTACATTTCCTTATGCTTGGAATTTACTCCCTCCTATGCTGGCTCAACTTCTTCATATTCTTAAGATCTTAGCTCGGAAACTCCTGCAGAAAGCTGTCTAGGAGCTCCTGTTGACTTCTCTTACTGTGTTATCTGTGCTGGTCTCCCTCACTGGTCCCCAAATTGCATGATGGTAGAGATCAAATCTACTGTGCTTTCTCTGTGTGTGTCCATCTCAGGCACATTGGAGGAAACCATTAAATATTTGATGCAACAGCAAAGGTTGCTATTGAATGAAGTTGTGTAGAAGTACTAAGGATGTCTCAGCATCTTTATGCTTACACATAAAGATAGGAGAGGTTGGAGGCAGATGACTCTGTTGGATCTCTCTTTTTCTCTCTCTCTCTCTCTCTCTCCCTGGTTCAGACATGATTTGAGTATGCCCCCAAAAGTTCATGTGTTGGAAGCTTAGTTACCAGTATGGGGTAAAACCTTTAAGAGGTAGGGCCTGGTGAGGGTAATTAGATCACTGGGAGCCCTCCCCTAAAAGGATCTTGTGGGATGAATGAGTTTCTTGTGAAAGTCATTGTCATAAAGGAGCAGCCTGGCCCCTGAATCCCTCACTGGCTTCCCATCACACTGTGTAATCTCTGCACTCCTGCCATTAGTCAGTTGCCATGTTGTGACACAATCAAGGGGGGCCTTACCAGAGCAAAGCAGGTGCTGGTGCTTTGCCTTCAAATCTCCAAAACTATGGGATAAAAAAAAAACAAAAACAAACAACACAAAACCTCTTTTCTTTATGAAGTACCCAGTCTCAGGTACTTTTGTTATAGCAACAGAAAACAGATTAATACAGTGTATGATGTGAAAATACTTTACATTTGATTGAGAAAGGGTAAAAATAATGACAGGGATTTCATGGACATTTAACTAAAAGCTTCAAAATTTTATTTGAGGTTCAGCTTTATTAGATACATTTATTTAATTAATATTTATTTTTAAGATAAAATCATCTTTAGCATCATATAAATTAAGGTCTTTCTTTATCAATCAATCAAGGAAAGAAAGAAAGAAAGAAAGAAAAATCAAAAAGGAATGCCTCCTGTGAAACAGAGTTGCTTTGGCTCTGTTTTTTTAGGTGCTCTTGCTCTGTGAATGTAGCTGACCTTGGCAATGAACGTTGTTGAAGAAGACGTAGCTGCTTTGAACAGGGCAGTGTGATGTTATGTTATTCATTCCCAGCGTCCCATTGTTGTGAAATACTTCCAGTCTCTTGTTCATAGATGTTCAACAAATAGGACGTGGAAGCATTTTGTAATAGCAATTATGTACGTGTGTGTGTTTCAGAATTTGTTTTATGTCTGTAAGATTTCAGTCTTCACATTTTTTATATGTAAAGTGACCCAAAGTCCTTGGTGTCTTAAGATATATTTCATGTAGGTTTTATGTTTAAAAAATGTGTTGTTTGAATTTTTTTGAAGGCATACTTTTAGAAATCTTAAACGCCAGATATCAAACTTGGGACAATGTCCATAAATCAATCCATAAGAAAATTCTACGTGAGGAAGATGGACAAGAGAAAAGAACCATACCCAGACTAAAAATAATAAATTGCTAAAACAAGATATGAGAAATGTTTATTTACACTTATAACTGCAAACTAAAATAACAATAAAGTTGAATTTGGAAAGATCAAAGAGACATAAAAGTCTGATAATTACAGATAATTTCCATGTTGGCAATTACAATGGCTAACATTTATTGAGTGCTTTCCATGTGTTAACTGCAGTGCTTGCTGCTCTGCTTTACCAAGGCACTTACTCATCATAAAAAGCATTTCAGGAGTTATCATCAACTCTAATTTTACAGATGAGGAAACCAGCAGAATGGTGATGAGTGGTTGCCCAAGGACATGCAGCTGGTCAGAAGCAGGGCCAGAGAGTTTGATAAGATAAATACAACATTTACTACATTGCTTTGTGAACTTTTAGGTGGGAGACGTTGGCACAGGTGATGGGAGTGTATGTGTCAGTCCATTCTGGAAATCAAAATTGATCTCACTTCGGTCTCTTGAACATCTAGCTTGGCTCTGGAGAAGATGATCATTTATGCTTCTTTTGCTTAGCAAACCTCTTTATATCCTTGTTTTGTGTCTTGTATCCTTTTTATTTCCCTAAATATTTCTAGAACTCAAACTTGGTTTTACATTCCATGTCATTGTACATCTGCTTAGGAATTCACCGACCTGGGCACTCATTGTTAACTCTCATATTTCAAATAACTTCATCTTAGAATATCAGTCAATTTTCAGCTGAATTACACATAGACTTTACAGGTTTAAACACATGCTTACTGATAGGTATAAAACTGTGAGTCATAATTAATCATTTACATTTACAATGAATTATTTATCATTTCACAAAGCACCTTAGGAACAGGAGACACCAGAAAAGGTAAGTGTCTTGGTGAATGAAGGAGGAAGATAGAGTCAATATGCATGGTCCTGTTGTGGAAGAGACTCCCTGGATCAGGATGCAATGTAGACTGGGCATTCAGGAGTCCAACAAAGAAGTTCTGGGCAGGAAGAAAAAGGATTCTAGTCAACTGAAAGACCACCATTAAAAGAGAGGCAATTGTACCAAAGCCATACTTAAATATGTCCAGAGTTAGCCCTGGCTTGGATGATGTTGTGGGCTGATAAATCAGAAAATATAGTCCTTGTTCCGAGATGGGTGGTTTCCAAAATCTCCCCATGTCAGCATCTCCATTAGATAATCTTGATGACCAAGAGCAGTGTTCTTACATTTTTTTTTTTTGCTTTTTTGCACACACACACACACACACACACAAAAGCCTGCTCCTTAGACAAAATGCATCTCAAGTTATGAGCTCTGCTCCCTTCTTTCCTACAAAAGAAGGTGTATCATGTGCTTTTTCAGGCTGCACATTCTCCCCCTCCCATCTTTCTAACCTGTACTACCTACCACCTTTAGGAGTATCCCTCCCAATGCAACTGTAGAATTTGTGCTCTAGATAAAAAGAAAGAACTTAGGGAAAAACAAGATGCCATCTATTTTGCCAAGTCAGGAACTTCCAAAGCTTAAAACAAGAAAACAGATTAATCTGGAGTGAGTGCATGTTCCTCCACATCAAGCTGCTCAAGGACTGAAAGACAGCTGTGAACTGATCTGATCTCTTCTGCAGCCTCCCACCCAGCGTCTGCACGCTCATTCCTTCTAGTGCATTTCTGTTGCATTAATGAAAATGTAAAGCCTCTGCTACTTTATTTTTAGATCTACACACAGTGTCTAAGAATATTCTCATGGTCTATCAACTAATTTAATGATTGTGTTAATTTACCTATAAAAGGATAAGTCACGGTAAGAAGAGTTGCTGAGTTATTCACCATAGGAAGTATAGTTAGGCATAGCTGGAACAACGCACACCCCTAAGTTTAAAGCCCATTGAGAGATATCTGTCTAGAAGGACAAGAGTAAGTAGGGATGTGTTTGGGCATTCTAGAAAAAAACATGGCTCCCATACATTACAAAACAATGTGGCAAAATGGTTCTTGCTTTGCAAATTAAGTCAGAATTAGGGACTGTTCAGTGGTAGAGTGCTTGCCTAGCATGCATAAGGCCCTGGGCTCTGCCTCCAGCCCCACAAATCAAACCAAACCAAATTAAGACAGAATTAGATTAAGTAAATTTAGGAGTTGGTTTCTGTTAGAATTAAATAATAATTAAAGACAATTTACATTCACAATAAAAATAGTCTAACTAAAATTAAAGAAATGTGGATTTTGGTAAATTAAATTCAGAAGACTGAAGCTATTATTGTAAAATTAAGAGGTTTGCTTGTTTGGTATTTAGATGTACCTTTTCTCCTGCATTGTTGATTTATTTTATCGAGCGCATGAATTAACTGACATATTTATGACTTCATTTTTATTTATTAAGTTTTTGTTCATAATCGTAAAGTAAACGCTGCAATCCAGCTAGAGTTGGAGGAAAATATGGAACCCAAAGACTTGGAACAAGAGCACAAAGATCATAGGATCCTGCTAGCAGATGGGGTGGAGGGGTACTATCTTTTGAATTACTAAAGGAATGGATAGTCTGGTGGTTAAGATAAACACAAGCCCAATGGATTAGAGTTGCCTACATTTGGCCATGGTAATCTCCCTGGTCTTGCCATTCCTGGACCTAAGCACTCTGTGGCTTCTACGAAGCTCAAGCCTTCTTCACCTTCCTAAAGACCACATGCCTGCCATCCAACCACTCAGTCCCGGAACCACTGTGTTTGGTCCAGCATTTGTCATGGACAAGATGCCAGAACCTATATGCCTCGGGATAAAGTGCTTGTCATCAAAATGTCTCTCCATAGATGGATTTGCTGCCAGAGCCATTTTTGGCATGCAAAGTCACCATACTAGCACATGGTCCTGGAATAATTCTATTAAAGCACGCATCCTTATAATAAAATAATTTTTCTCCATTGCTGGGAACACTGTAGTTTTCTGTTCTCTTTGGAACTTTGTCTGCAAACAGGTTCAAGGAGATGTGGCCTAAGGACTTACCATTAATGGAGATATGGAAGAACAGTGGGACTGACCCTGGCTGGCACTGGATGACTACAGTAGGAGACAGCGGTGTCTGCAAAGTATATAATATTAAAATATGTTTCAACTTTATTTACGTACTGTAAAAGCATTTCTTTTGGAATTTTTATTGTTTTATAATTCTAATGCTGTCCATAGTTTAAGTACTGAAGAGATTTTAAATATTGTACAGGCTGAGAGATTTTAAAAAGAAAAGAAACATATCTGAATGGGGTGTGCTTCTCTCTGCTGTTGATAGGTCTTAGCATGGGATGTGGACTGCTAAGGGAATGGCAGGTGGTTGAAATTGGAAAGGAATGTAGTATACTGATAATAGGAAAATATTTTATTTATTTGTTTATTTTAATTATATATATATAATGTATGTATATGACAGCAAAATTCATTTTGGTTCACTGTACAGAATTGCAGCACAACTTTTCATTTCTCTGGTTGTACATGATGTAGGGTCACACGCTATGTGTAGTCTTACATGTATCTAGGGTAATGATATCCATCTCATTCAACCATCCTTCCTGCCCCGCTGCACCCTCCCCACCATCCCTTCCGTTTATCCAATCAAAGTTCCTCCATTTTTCTCATGCCTTCTTCCTCCCCGTTTTGGATCAGCATCCACTTATCAGAGAGAACATTCAGCCTTTGGTTTTTGGGATTGGCTAACTTCACTTAGCATGATATTCTCCAACTCCATCCATTTACCTGCAAATGCCATTATTTTGTTCTCTCTTAATGCTCAGTGATAATCCATTGTGTATATATACCACAATTTTCTTATCCATCCATCTATTGAAGGGCATCTAGGTTGCTTCCATAGTTTAGCTATTGTGAATTGAGTTGCTATGAACATTGATGTAGCTGCGTTATTATAGTATACTGATTTTAAATCCTTTGGGTATAAACTGAGGAGTGGGATAACTGAGTCAAGTTGTGGTTCCATTCCAAGTTTTCTAAGGAATCTCCATACTGCTTTCTAGAGTGATTGCACCAATTTGCAATCCTAAAAGCAATGTAAGAGTGTACCTTTTCCCCCCACATCCTTGCCAATATTAATTTTTGTCTGTATTCTTGATAACTGCCATTCTGACTGTGGTGAGATGAAATCTTAGAGTAGTTTTGATTTGCATTTCTCTAATTACTAGAGATGTTCAACATTTTTTCATATATTTTTTCATATATCTTCTTCTGAGAAGCGTCTGTTCAGCTCCTTAGCCCATTTATTGATTGAGTTGTTTGCTTTTTTGGTGTTAAGATTTTTGAGCTCTTTATATATCCTGGAGATTTTAGTGCTCTATCTGATTTGTGTGTGGCAAAAATGTGCTCCCAAAATATAGGCTCTCTCTTTACCTCATTGATTGTTTCTTTTGCTGAGAAGAAGCTTTTTTAGTTTGGATCTGTCCCATTCATTAAGTCTTGATTTTATTTCTTGTACTTTAGGAGTCTTGTTAAGGAAGTAGGGGCCTAATCCGACATGATGAAGATTTGGGTCTACTTTTTACTCTATTAGGTGCTGGGGCTCTAGATTAATTCCTAGGTCCTTGATCCACTTTGAGTTGACTTTTGTGAGATAGGGGTTTAGCTTCATTTTGCTCTATATGGATTTCTAGTTTTCTCAGCACCATTTATGAAGAGGCTGTCTTGTCTCCTATATATGTTTTTGGCACCTTTGTCTAGTATGAGGTAACTGTATTTATGTGGGTTTGTCTCTGTGTCTTCTATTTTGTACTATTCGTCTACATGTCTATTTTGGTGCCAATACCATGCCATTGTTACTATAGCTTTGTAGTATAGTTTAAGGTCTGGTATTGTGATGCCTCCTGCTTTACTCTTCTTGCTAAGAATTGCTTTGACTATTCTGGGTCTCTTATTTTTCCAAATAAATATGTTGCTTTTTCTATTTCTATAAGGAATGATGTTGGGATTTTAATTGAAGTCACGCTTAATCTGTATAGTGCTTTGGATTGTATGACCATTTTGACAATTTAATTCTGCCTATCCAAGAGCATGGGAGACCTTTCCATCTTCTAAGGTCTTCTTCAATTTCTTTCTTTAGTTTTCTGTAGTTTTTATTGTAGAGGTCTTTCACCTCTTTTGTTGGTTCCCAAATATTTTTTTTTTAGTATCTTGTAAATGGGGTAGTTTTCCCAATTTCTCTTTCAGAGGATTCATCACTGATATATAGAAATGCATTTGATTTATGGGTATTGATTTTATATCCTGTTCCTTTGATGAATTCATTAATTAATTCTAGACGTTTTCTGGTGGAGTTTTTTGGATCCTCTAAGTATAGAATCATGTCAACAAATAATGATAGTTTGAGTTATTCTTTTCCTACTTGTATCCCTTTAATTTCTTTTGTTTGTCTAATTGCTCTTTCCGGAGTTTCAAGGACTATGTTGAATATTGACTAGAACTGGTGAAAGGGGGCATCCTTGTCTTGTTCCAGATTTTAGAGAGAATGTTTCCAATTAGGAAAAGGTTTTTTGAAAGTGTGATATAATTTGTTGAAACACGCTTCTTTAAAATGGGTTTGAAGCACTGAATGGCCTATTTTCTTTAGAGGAAAAATAAAATCTTCCAAGTTATTCCAAATCAACTTGTTGTCATTTTTATGTTTTTCTGGCAATGACAGGGACTATGACTAATGAAGGGCTTGTTGTTTGAAAAAACATCTTCCATTCTTCCATGTGGAGCTCATGTCCAGCACCAAGGTCTTCCAAGAGCTGGATTCCTTGGCTCTAAAATATGGGCGATCCAGTCTTCCCAGGACTAATCTGCCATGATCACCACTAGACTTCCACCAAGATTGGCCTTTCCTGCTGTGACCAAATGGTCTTCTGTACCACCTGTCTTTCTTGTCCCATCACATTTCTGGAGTTTGCTCTTAACTTCAGACTCTGACTTTGAATATCTGATGAACTAAATAAGTTGAAGTAGAAACCCATAAACCCCTCATTGTCTTCCTCGAGTACACTGTAATGATTCATACATCAACCTTTGTAATTTAAACCAAACCTGCTACCTTTGCTATTGACAGTTGGACCACGTACTGACAAACAAGTCAAAGGAGACCTACATATTTCTTTGTGCAAATGCACTGTAGCCAAAATTTATTGGCATGTGTCTGTTCTGTGAGCATGAGGGAGGCTCCAGGTTCTGAGGTGAATTGGTGTGATCTGCTCATTCATTCACTCACGTCTCCACTTAATAAATATTTATTGAGGGCCAACCATGTTGTAGGCAAAGTGAAAGTCGGGCATCAGTGAGGAGGCAGATAATCATAATAAAATGATCTTTAACATTTTATTTGGATAAGGTCATATTTTGAGTCATTTATGTCTGTCTTTCTGTCTGTATATATGTATGTATGTATTTTTCAGTGCCAAGGACTGAACCCAGGGCCTTTCACATGTTGGGCAAGCACTCTACCACTGAACCACATCCCAGTGCATGATTTAAAATTGAATCCCCATTGTGAGGTATGTAGGGGATGGAAACACCCTATGGTGTTTAGAGGGTGGGGCCTTTGGAAAGTAATTAAAATAAGATGTAGTCATTAGGGTGGAATTCTCATGATTGAATTACTGGTGGCATAATGAGAAAAGGTGAAGAGATCAGAGGACACACATGTGTGTGCTTCCTTTCTCTTGCCATGTGATGCCCTGAACTACCATGGGATTCTGTCAGTAAGAAAGACCTTCAACTAGGACAGTGAGCCAATATAATCCCCTTTTCTTTATAAAGTTACCCAGCTTCAGTTGTTTTGTTGCAGTTTAGGGAAAGCTTGGCTGGAATTGTCATACTTGATGTGAATATGAAGGCAACAGCAAGTAGGAAAAGCACGAATAAAGTTCTTCATTAGGTAAGAGAAGATGGTTTTCTTATTCAGTTTTTGCCTCAGATGCTGAAAAGTCTTCTTCATTCTCCATAGACTCCACCAGTACCCCAGCAGTGGAGGAGCTGAGACTTGTGTTGACTAATGAGTTGCCCTCTCATACTTCTGCCTGTTTCTTTGTGTAAGTGCACTATTCCCAAAAGTTATTGGCACCTATCTCCTCTGTGAGATGCTAAGGCACGGGACAGACTTGATAGTACTGAATAGTGTAACCAGCTTCTCAGTAACCAAGTCTTGTTTCTATCCCCATATCCTCGTCCTAGGTCTTCTGGAGCCTTCAGGCCTTCCTGGATCCTTGTTCTTGGTCTCCCGAGAAGCTAGTGCCTGGGAAGGAGTCGAAGGCACAGGGGTAGGAAAGACTGGGTGAATTGCTGGTTGCAAGCACGTGGCCTAAGAAGGAGATGGTTTTGAGCCACTCTCCCACTGTTCCAGCCTCAATAGTAATTACAGCTTTAACTAAAAGGTTTCAAAACGTCCATGTAAGAATGAAATACTGAGTGACAGCAGCCTGAGAACTACACGTGACTTAGGAAGTTTGGGTAAAAAGCAGATGCCACTCTGCACCCTCAAGAGAGAGGAGGGGTGGGATGAAGGAAGGTCTTATACTGAAGAAGATGTAAATCTAGACAAAGATTGGAAAATAAACTGGCGTTCTTTGTAGATCTTATGTGGCTTATGCTAACTATTATCAGCACACACACAAAAAATGTGGGTAGTGTTTTATCCTTATCAATGGTGTGTGAGCTCATACCAGCATAGACTTTTCAGGAAGACTGCGACAGAGAAGTGCTGGGTGATTACTGCGTAGGTGGGGATTTAGGATCTTGAGGAGGCTTGACAAAATGAAAACTGTTGTTATCCAGAAGATTTTTCATGGCGAGAGAAGAGCCTAAAGTGTGTTTTACGTGTTCTAAAAAATTGGATATTTTAGAATAACATAGGTCCTGGTTATTTCTTAAATTGGTAATTAGCTTGGCTTCTAGGCATTATTTTTGAATAACATTAGAAAGTTTTAAGGGAAGAATTGAAAATGTTACAATGTTGTTAATTGATATTTAGAATGATAGAGTTTTATCAATGTATAAGACTATAAATTAAAAAGGAATAGTCTCTCTTCATCCTTTCTTATCCACACCTACATTCTTGAGTATTATTGCTAAAACTTCGTGGTTGCTAAAATTTATCAAGACTTGAAGTGTTAATTATTATGTTCACACACTCCTTCACATACACTTTAAGTGCATGAAATAACATATCTGATTTTTTTTACTCAACAACATTAAGACTATCTTCTTGCAACAAAATATACGTATGTAATTTATTTTGCTTAATGACTGTAGTATTCTTGGTTTGAACATTTCATGATTTATTGAACCATTCTCACATTGATGGAAATTAAGAATGACCTCAGATTTTTGCCTTTACTGAAAATATGACAGAGAACATCGCCTGTCCATTTACTTTTGTACAATAATTAATTTTGATGCATTCCTAGAAGTCAAATTGCTGGGTCAAAAGTCAAGCCCTGAAACGTTTGATAGATACCGAAGACCAAACTTTAGTGATATGGAAATGCTTTTTTGACTCTTCTCACCCCAGACAGGGGAAGTAACCATAATAGTTCACCAGAACCATGTTCCAGGCCAAGGTGTCTGAGGATAAATTGTTGTGAGAGAATCAGCCAGCCAGTTCTCCTCCCTGGTACAGAGGCTGAATTTATAAATCAAAAGGGGAACATTGAAGTTGTTATTAGTCAAGCTGTTGTAAAACCACTGTTCAAACATTTAAAAAGTCATTTGGTCTGTTTTCCTGGCCCAATTTAAATGGTGTCACCCTTACATATTTTGAGAAGCCTTTCATCAAGTCTCATCACTCATCTTCCAGTTGGTCAGCTCTGGCTCTCTCTCTCTCTCTCTCTCTCTCTCTCTCTCTCTCTCTCTCTCTCTCTCTCCCTCTCTCTCTCTTTCTTTGCTGAATCATTTTAGTCTTGTTGATTTTCTCATATTTCGTAAGTAGTAACTATAGTAACTTACTGCTAGAGGTCTGAGAACTAATATTAATTTTATTCCTACCTACTTTAATGACTTCTTAGAAATACTGTGATGATGAAGGTGCAGGTCACCACTAAAATGAAGGAAAAATTATGTTCCCCTTTTGTACGGTGTCTTAAGTTTTCCTACACATAGCAACCTGAGTACAGTTGATGATCTGGGTTTATTCCCTCTGGTCCTGATTTTAATAAGTTTGGCATTCTTGTTAAAACCAGAATGTTTCTGCTTATATACCTGTAGCTGAAACATTTAAATTGATTTTTGGTAACCTCATCAATTTGAAGTTAATGTCTGTTTGGTTTCCTGGCTGACCTTTAGTTCTCTGTAAGTATTACTGATTCCCTACACTGAGTGTATGTTTCTGTTGAGTGTGCATTCCCTTAGCTGTGTGATTTTTCTTTTAGATTATTTTACAACAAAAGTAATACACGTTTATTATAAAACATTTAGAAAGTACCTAAATGGAATTTTAAAAATGTAACCACAGTTCTGTTCTTCCAAAAGACTGTCAATATTCTCTATATTTTTCCCTAGAATTTTTCTCTTTTTGTTCTACGTAACTCAAATCATCCTATGTAAAAAATCTTTAATTTTTATAGGCTCACTTCATATCTAATTTTTGTATTTTTATGGTGATAACATATAATAAAATTTACGATTTTTACCATGTAAAAATATACAGATCAGTGATATCATGTACAAGTACATTATCATGCTACTGTCAACACCATCCATCTATAGGACTCTTTCCCTTTTGCAAAACTGGAACTCTGTACCTACTAGAAAATGACTCTATTTCCTCTCTTCCCATATCCTGAAAACCACCCTTGGACTTCCTGTCTCTGTGAGATTGATTATTCTATTTACTTCATATAAGTAGAATCCTAATTAGCATATGTCTTTAAGGGTCTTCTGGGTTGGATAGCAAGTGTCAAGGTTTCCCTCCTTTTTTAGAGTATCATTAAGCCATATGTATATACTGCGTTTTCCTTAGCCATTCATGTGTTGAGGATGCTTGGGTTGCTTCTGTTGTTGTCAGTTATGTAACTTAGTGTCAAAGATCTCTTTAAATCCTAGACTTCGGTTTTGGGGGACATTGTATCAGTTTTTCATCACTATGACGAAACACCTGAGAAGAACAACTTCTTGTTGTTTTTAGGATAGATTTATTTTGGCTCCTCATTTCAGACCATTGTCAGGTGGCTCCATTGTTTCTGGGCCTGTGGTGAAGTCATACATGGTGGAGAGGATGCCGGAGCACAGCTGCCAACCTCATGGTGGCCAGGAAGCAGAGAGGGAATGAGAGCAAGGAAGAAGTTGAGGACCAAATACACCTTTCCAGGGCATGTCCTCGGTGACTTATTTTCTTTGAGTAGACCCCACATCCTTCAGTTTTCACGGCTTCCCAGTTGACCATTTAATTATGAACCCATCAATGGCTGAATCCATTCATAGGATTACAGCCCTCATGGTTCAATCAATTCTCCAGAAATTCTACTCCTGAACATTGCTGCATTGGGAAACAAGCCTTCAATGCATGAGTCTTTAGGGGACATTTCATATTCAAACCATAATAGGCCTATGCTCAAAAGCAGACTTACTGGAGCACATGGAAATTCTATGTTTAATTTTTTGGGAAGCTGATATACTGTCTTGCAGAGTGGTTGGGTCATTTTACATTCTCAACAGCAATGCACACAGGGTCTCCCTTCCTTTACATACTGTCAATACTTCTTATTTTTTATATTTTAGTAATAGCTAGGCTAATGGATGTGATGTGGTGTCTCATTGTGGTTTAGGTTAGCTTCTCCCTAATGATCAGTGATGCTGAGCATCTTTTCATGTGCATATTGGCTGTTTGTATATCTTCTTTAGAGAAATGTCTATTCAAATCTTATGCCCACTTTAAAAATGGGCTGTTCTGTTGTTGCTGTGTTGTAGGCCTATTCTGTGAATTGCCTTTTTACTCTATTGACTGTGTTTTTTTGATGCATGTGATCTTAAAATTTTGATGTAGTCAAATTTCTTTTTTGTTGTCTGTGCTTTTATGTCATATCCAAGAAATGATTGTCAAATGCAGTGTCTTGAAGGTTTATTTATGATTTTTTCTAAGAGTTTTATCTTTTTTTAGGCCTTTGATTTTAATTTTTGCCTGTGGTATAAGATAAGGGGTAAGAGTCTAACTTTATTCTTTTGCATGTACATATCTGATTTTATTAATAACCATCTAATAAAAAGAGTTTTCTTTCCCCAAAGGACTTGACACCTTTGAAGAGATATGTGAGGATTTATTTTAGGGCTCCATATTGTATTACATTAGTCTGTATTTTTGTCTTTATGCTATTATTATGCTATTTTAATTAAAACAACTTTTTAGTAAGTTTGAAATCAGGAAGTGTAAGGCTTCCAACTTTGATATTCTTTTTCAAGATTGTTTTGGGTATTCAGGGTCACTTCCCCTTGAAATTCCATATGAATTTTAGGATGGATTTTTCTATTCTTTGGGGAAAAAAGTCATTGAAATTTTGATAGTAATTGCATTGAACCTGTAGATTTCATTAGGAAGTATGTGTATCTTAATGATGTTATATTCCAATCCAAGAACATGGGATGATTTTATATTTATTTATGTCTTATTTAAGCAGTGTTTTATAGTTTTCCATGTGCAAGTCTATAACTTCTTTGGTTTAGTTATTCCTAAGCATTTTTTTTAAATTTTAGATGGTACAGTAAATGGAAATGTTTTCTTAATTTCTATTTCAAGTTGTTCAGATTCTGTATAGAAATGCATCTGAGTTTTTCATCTTTTTGTATCCTTTTTGTGATTTTGTATTTTGCAACTTTGCCTAGTTCATTTATTAGTTTTAATGTGTGTGAGAGTACATGCATGCATATGTGTGCACACAGTTCTGGGAATTAAACCCAGGTCCTTGCATGTGCTAGGAAAACACTCCACCACTGAGCTATAACTCCAGCTCCTTCATATCACTTTTAATGGCTACATAAATTTGCATAATAGGGCAGAACATGATTGCCTTATCCATAAAACTGCATTTAGAATTTAAGATTTGAAATCATTCTTATAATTTATTCTTTGATATTCATTTTTTAAATTAAATACTTAATTTTTTAGAGCAGCTTTATAGCCTCAGCAAAATTGAATGGAAAGCACTGAGAGTTTCCACACACTCCCTGTCACCACACATGTACAACCTACCCTATCATTAGCCTGCATCAGAGTGGTGATGAACCTACCTTGACAAACTGCTATCTCCCAAGGCCCACAGGTTACAATAGGGAGGGTTCAACCTTTGTACTGTATAATCTGTGGGTTTGGACAAAGATATAATGACTTGTAGCAACTATTGCAGTATTTTTGAAATAATTTCAGTGTCCTAAGTTCCTCCATGCTCTGCTTATTCATCCCTTTGTCTTCCCTAATCTTTGACAATCAATAATCTTTTACTGTCTCTATAGTTTTCTCCTTTTGAGAACATCATATGATTGGAATCATACAGTATGGAGCTTTTTTAGAATGATTTATTTTACTACATAATATACATTACAAACTTTTATGGGCCTTTTTATGACTTGATAACTTCTTTCTTTTTAGTAATGAATAATATTCTATTGTCTGGTTCATTAATCCACTCAACTACTAAAGACATCTTGGTTGACTCCAAGTTTGGCAAGTATGAATAATACTGTTGTAAACATCAATGAATGGGTTTTTATGTGGACTTAATTTTTAATTCATTTGATTACATATGAGGAACATTATTGCTGTGCTGAATTGTATGGGAAGAGTATGTTTAGTTTGTAAGGACCTACCAAACTCTAAGTGACTATACCATTGTGCGCTTCTTCTTGCAATGAGTGGGAGTTCCTGTGGCTCCATTTCCTCACCAGCATTTTATGTTGTCAGCATTTAGGATTTTGTTCATTCTAATAGTATGTAGTGATAGTTAATGAGTTGCTATTTTAACTTGCAATTTCTCAATAACATGTACGACATCTTTGCACATGCTTATTTGCCACCTGTATATCTTCTTTGATGAGGTGTAAGTCTTCTGCTCATATTTTAATTGGCTATTTCTTTTTTTTATTTTGAATGCTTTTGTGTTTTGGACAACAGTTGTTTATCAGAAGTATTTCTTGCAAATATTTTCTCCCAGTGTATGACTTTTCTTCTCATTCTATGGATGTAATATTTCACACAGCAGAAAGTTTGAATATATATGGAATCTCAGTGTCTTAATCATTTCTTTATTGGATTCATTTCTTTATTGGATTGAGCCGTTAGTGTTGTATCTAAAAAGTCACAACCCAATCCAAGATCATCTAGATTCTTCTCTCATGTTATCTTCTAGGGGTTTCGAAGTTTCACATTTGTCATTAAGGCTATCATTCACTTTGAGTTGATTTTTATGAAGGTGGGGTGTGAAGTATGTGTTTAGATTTTTTCCTGTGTTGCATGGGGATTTCTAGATTTCTGGTGCCTTTTGTTTAAAAGATCTTTGCCCTATTGTACTGTTCTTGTTTTTTTCTAAGGATAAGTTAATTATATTTATATGTGTGTATTTTTGAGATCTCTAGTTCATTCTATTGATTTTTTAAATCTATTTTATAGTTTTCTACTACTGTATTCTTGATTGCTGTAGCTTTGTGGTCATTCTTGAGGTTTGATAGTGTCATTTCTTCCTCAGGCTTTGTTATTTTTTTAATATTGAGTTGAATATTTTGAGTCTTTAGATTTGATATAAACTTTAGAAATAGATTGTCAGTATCCACAAAATAATTTCTGATCTGTGAAGTACAATGTCAACAGAATGAGAAGATAAGCCACAGGTTAGAAGAAAATGTAAGAGACATATCTGATAAAGAACTTTTGTCTAAAACATACAAAAAACTCTTAGAACTCAATAATAAAAATAATTTCAAACTAAAATGTAAGAAAAAGGCTGGACTATATACCTCTCAAAGAAGATATACAGATAATTAGCTTTGATTGAATTTATAGATCATGTGGGAAGAACCAACATTTTACGAATACTGAATCTTTGTATCCATAAACATGAAGTATCTCTCTACTTATATAGTTCTTCTGTGATATCTTTTATCAGAGTTTTGTATTTTTCCTTATAGATCTTGGACATATTTTGTAGATTTATACTGACTTATTTCATTTTGTTGAATGCTAATGTAAATGTTACTGTGTTTTAAATTTCAAATTCTACTTCTTTATTGCTGGTATATAAAAAAGCATTTGACTTTTGTATGTTAGCCTTGTGTCCTACAATCTCCTCATTAGTTCCAGGAGATGATTTTTTTTTATCAAGTATTTAGAATTTTCTATATAGGTGACCATATCATCTGTGAATAAAGACAGTCTTATTTCTTCCTTCCCAATATGTATGCTTTTCATTACCTTTTCTTATTGTGCTAACTAGGACTTCTAATTCAATGCTAGAAAGCATTTGAGACACATTCTTGTGTTAACCCTCATCTTAGGTGGAAAGCTCAAGATTCTCATCATTAAGTATGATATTAGCTGTATAATTATCTATATCAAATTATGGACTTTTTAATTTATTTCTAGCTTAAGGTTTTAAAGCATGAATGTGTATTGGATTTTGTCAGATGCATTTTCTTCATCTACTGATATCATCATGAGATTTTTCTTATTTAGCCTGTTTATGTGATACATTAATTGATTCTTGAATGTTGAACCATTGTTGAATGGTGAGACAAATGCTAGTTGGTTATTGTTTTAGCCATCTCAGGCTACTGAGACAGAAGAGTACCAGAGACCGGATGACTTATAGATAACAGAATTTTATTTTCCATAGTTTTGAAGGCCAAAAGTCTTAGAAAAGGATATCAGCATAGTTAGATTCTGGTGAGGTTTTTCTTCCATAGTATAGACTGCTAACTCATTGTATCCTCACATGGTAGAGAGCGAACTACAGGAAGCCAGCTCCCTTATGCCTGCTGTAAGGTCACATCCTTATACATGAGTGCTTCACTTTCATGGTCTTATATAATCCTAATTACCTCCCAAGTGTCCCCACATTCTGATACCAACACATTGTGGTGGGTGGGATTTCCTTCCTTCCTTCCTCCCTTTCTTCTTGTAGTTTTAAAGGTTTAATTGGCTTATTAGTGATTCAAAAATCAGGCAGCTTCTCATTTAGAAATGGAAAAGTGAACCATTGGACATAGCAGAACAGTTGGTTTTTGCAAACTAGAAACAAGGAAACAGAATTATTATAAGGGGATGTTAATGTCATTACTTCCACTTACTTTCCTTGTAAGGGTTAAAGCACAGATGACTTTTTCATTATACCAACTTACGTTGACTGGGCCCTTTCTACTTGGTTGCTGTGAGTCTACTGTTCTCAAGAAAAATTGGTCTGGGGCTGGGGATGTGGCTCAAGCGGTAGCGCGCTCGCCTGGCATGCGTGCGGCCCTGGTTCGATTCTCAGCACCACATACAAACAAAGATGTTGTGTCCACCAATAACTAAAAAATAAATATTAAAATTCTCTCTCTCTCTTTCTCTCTCTCCCTCTCTCCCTCTCTCTTTAAAAAAAAAAATTGGTCTGTTGGGGGATTTTCCTGCTTCCTTAAGTTTCAGTTTGATGCCTGACACTTAGTACAAATCTGTAGGGACTTAGAGATGAGCTCAGTATAAACAGTGACCTCCCATAACTTTTATTTAACAGTACTTACTCTCTTGGGGGGTGGAGTGTGGGGGAGGAGATAGTCACCATTCACTTAATCTGAATTCACATATGGTAGAAATGCTAGAACTGGCCATAAGATTGTACATACCTTGAAAAATCCAGAGAAATGCAGTTTGTTTCATGTTAAATAGAGCACCATAAAGCCAGAATTACATTTTAAAGTTCTTTAGCATTATGAATGGAAAAAATAATAAAATGTTTCCAAAATATTACTTCTTCTAACAGCTAATAAAATAAGGTACAGATAGGCTGAGCATGGTGGCACACACATGTAATCCCAGCAGCTCAGGAGGCTGAGGCAGGAGGATCATGAGTTTAAAGCCAGCCTCAGCAAAAATGAGGCTCTAAGCAACTCAGTGAGACCCTGTCTCTAATAGGGCTGGGGATGTGGTTCAATAGTTGAGTGCCCTTGAGTTCAATCCCTGTTACCCTGTCCCCACCGACCAATAGGTGCATATAGCCAGGCACAGTGGTACACTCAACTTTAGCTACTCAACTCCAGAGGCAGAGGCAGGAAGATTGCAAGTTTGAGGCCAGCACAGTCAACTTAGTGAGACTCTGTCTCAAAATTAAAATAAATAAATAAATAAATAAATAAATAAAAGGACTGGGGATGTATCTCAGTGGCAGAGTGCCTTCCCAGCATGTGCAAGACCCTAGGTTAAATTGCCAGCACCATATATATACACAATATGCACATACTTAACTATTTATAGCACCTATGGTATTGCAATTAACTAGGTGCTTTTTCCTTAGAAGAGATTGTCTTAAGAGTTAAGGCAATATCTTACTCATCAGTATATTTAGCAACAGACTAAATAATAATGATTGAAGCTAGTGTGTTTAAAATTTACTAAATAGGTATTGTTTTCAGCTTTTTGTTTCTATTGGTCCTCAAAAATTATATCAGATTATTATGTTTAATTCTCTTTCACAGATGCACATCTGTGGTGTTAAAGGGATTAAGCAACTTGTATAACATTATATCATAAACAAATTGTGGAACTTGTTTGAGCCCAGTACTATTTTATCATATAAGCTCATGCCCTTAACTTTTATACTAGGACATCTTTCGTTCATTCACTCAACTATAGATGGAAAATTTACTGAATGTATCAGGTGCTACCAGGCATTAACATGTATTAGTAAATAAGACAAAAGTCTCTATTTTCATGGAATTTATATCATAGGAAATAGGAAAGAAGACAAACAATAAACAAGCATATAAAGAAATGGGGAATATTGCACTAGCATAAAAAGTTTTTTGACAGTATATTTGAAAATATAGATGAGACAATTTCCTTTAAAAGTAGCTTAACAAACTTAAGAGAAATGAAAAATCCTGAAAGTGCTTAAACTTAAACCATTTAAGAAATTAAATCCAAAATTTAAAATATAACTATGTTGAGGGCGAGATAATGGACTAATTTTACAGTGATATAGAGTTTTCCCAACTGTTAAATGTTTTAAAGTGATGTAAAATTTTTATTATCTTTAAATGAATTGATGTTACTACCTACATTATAGAAATAGAAATGGAGGGAAAAGGGCGTTTTGTAAGGCTACTAAAATATGAAATTGAACAAAAATATGAGAAAGAAAAATATGGATCAATATCAGTTATGAATAGATGCGATGGTTTGAAAGAAAATATTATTTATTTAAGCCAAGTGTGCATGTGCTTATGTGTGAATGCATGTGCACACAGCATGCACACGTGCGTGCGCACACACACACACACACACACACACATCCTGCATATCCAATACAAAAAATGTATATCCTAGGAAGATACTATGGCTAAATATTGAAGAAACTTTTGCTGTATATTACTGAATTAACAAACTAAAGGAGAAAAAAGTCTGGTCATTTCAATAATGGCAGTACATTATTTATTAAAATTTAGCAGTCATCATTTCTCAAGAGAGTCAAGGGTGGGAGGAGAATCCTTCTTAAAATGTTTGTAGAAAGTATAATCTTCAATGTGCTAATACAAATTCATTAAAATGTTCCAAATCACTCTTTTATACAACAGTAGAATTATTCCTCTTGAAGATAAAACATTTAGAAAGAATTCATTATCTTATTAAGGGTTAAGTCAGCCAACGAAGCACGAGAAAAGTAAAAGTATAAGAATTAGAAATAGGAAACAATTAACCTGGATATGTTCAGAGATTATCTACATGAAAAATAAAAACAGAATTGAAAAATGATTAGAATTATAGAAAAATTAGGAAGAGTCAGAGAATGAAAAATCAATAAGTAGAAATTAAAAATATTTCTATGTACCACAAAAATAGTATAAATTGTAGTTTTAAACAATGTCATTTATGTATAACTCCTCACCCATAAAGTGTAGGTTGGATATCCTGCCTTCCTTATAAAAAGTATATTATGGAAAGTGTGAAAAAAAGAGTGACTAGGAAGCATTACTCTAAGCCCAGGGGAAAAGGTGAACATCCATGATAATAGTCATGCTGGTAGAAATATGGTGTGATATCACATGGTGTGATTGACATAGTACTTTACTTTGTGATCCACCCCTAAACCAATCACTCCAGTCTAAGTCATTAGAAATACATCACACAAATCTCAATTTTAAAGAATTCTAAAAATACCTGGCTAGTATTTTCCAAGACTTTTGAAGTCATCAAAAACAATTAGAAGACTGGGGATATAGTTCAGTTGGTAGAGTGCTTGCCTTGCATGCACAAGGCCCTGGGTTTGATTCTCAGTGCGTGCGCGCGCGAACACACACACACACACACACACACACACACACACACACCCACAAAATGCAGAATCTGAAAAACTAATCAGAGAAAGCTATTATCATAAAGATGAAGTGCACTGTAGTATCCTGCATCAGAAAAAGAACATTAGGGGAAACTAATGCAATTCAGCGAATGTATGGAGTGTGGTTAATAGTAGAGTGTTAGATATTGGTCCTTTGGTTCTAACAAGTATACTATCACAATGTAAAATCTTAACAAAAAGAGAAACTGGGTATGGGCTATGAGACTTTTTATATTCTCTTTTCCCACTCAGCAAAGCTAATAAATATCTATTGATATTTTGCTAGAACTGCTATAAGAAAAAAAGGGAATAAAACAAGACCTAAAATATAGCATTAAAATATTGAATATTGTAAATATAGATATTTTACAAATTAATATGAAATTAATAAAATTGTAATTGTATTTTCTTCAAATAATTTGCAAAATATATCCTAAAGTCATTAAGGAAAAGGAAAAACGCCAACAACTACAACAAAACCAAGTATAGAGGTTGACTAAACAAATACAAGAAACTTTCTCCAATATACCTACAGCTATTTGAGTTCTTCATCTATATCAGAAGTGTAATTGAGAAACAGGAAGGAAGATAGGGGGTCACTCAGTATATTGTTCTGAGAGAACTATCTATGCACATGGGAGGTGGGTAATACGTAAGACGTATATCTCTGCCTCACACCAAACTGAAAATAAATTTAGGTAAATTAAATACCCAAATGTGGAAATAAGGACATTGTAATTAAAATTAAAAATAAGATCATATAGGTAATTATCAAAGGAAATATTCCAATACAAACGATATTATTCTCCTTTTTTAAAATTTATTTTTATTGGTGCACATTAATCAGAATGATAGATTTCATTATGGCATTTTTGTATGTGCATAAAAATGTAATTTGATCAATTTTACTCCCCCATACCTCTTCCTCCCCCATCTCTTCCCTTCTACTTTCATGGCATCCTCCCTTTTATTTTATTTTTATTTTTTAAATCTAGCTTCCACATATGAGAGAAAACAGACCATATTCTTCTTTCTAAGTCTAATTTATTTCATTCAAAATCATGGTCTCCAGTTCCATCATTTTCCTACAAATGACATGATTTCATTATTCACTACAAGTGAACAAGACTCTATATATCACATTTTTTTTATCCATTCTTCTGTTGACAGACACTAGACTGATTCCATAGCATGGCTATCGTGAATTGTGCTGTGATAAGCATGGACATGCACATATCCCTAAATATGCTGACTTGAATTCTTTCAGATAAATACCAAAGAGTGGTATAGTTGGTTCACATAGCCCTTCTATTTTTAGCTTTCTGAGGATAGTCCATATTTATTTCCATAGTGGCTTTACTAATTTATATTCCCACCAACAGTGTATCGTTTCATTTACTGTTGTTTGTATTCTTGGTGATTGCCATTTTAACTGGAGTGAGATGAAGTGAGATGAAATCTCAATGTAGTCTTGATTTGCATTTCCCTAATTGCTAAAGATATTAAGCTTTTTAAAATATATATTTGTTGGCCATTTCTACTTCTTTTGAGAAATGTGTTGAGTTTGTTTGCCAATTGATTGATTGGGTTTTTTGCTTTTTAATATTAACTTTTTTGAGTTCTTTATATATTCTGAATATGAATCCTCTGCCAGAACAGTAGTGGGCAAAGATTTTCTTCCATTCTGTATATTGTCTCTTGACCCTGTTAATTATTTCCTTTTTTGCACATAAGTTTTTAAATTCAATGCTGTACCATTTATTGGTTCTTGCTCTGATTTCCTGAGCTATAGGGGTCTTATTCAGGAAGTCTACCTGTACCTATATGTTGAGGTGTTTTCCCTACTTTTTCTTTTAACAGTTGCAAATTTCTAAGTAAGTCTTCCATCCATTCTGAGTTTTACAGAGGATGAGAGTTAGGGATTGAGTTTCATTCTTCTATCATTGGTTATCAAGTTTTCTCAGCATCATTTATTAAAGAGGCTGTCATTTTTTCCAGTGTATGTTTATGACACCTGTGTCAATAACTATGTGGGTTTGTCTCTGTGTCTTCTATTCTGTTCTATTGGTCTATGCATCTGTTTTTATGCCAGTACCATGCTGTTCTTGTTATTATGGCTCTGCGGTATAATTTGAAATCGAGTATAGTGATGCTTCCAGCATTGCTCTTTTTGCTCAGGATTGCTTTGGCTAGTCTGGGCCTTTTGTTCTTCCATATGAATTTAGTATTATTTTTTTCTAGTTATGTGAAAAATATCCTATGTATTTTGAAAAGGATTTCAATGAATCTATAGCTTGCTTTTGGAAATATGACCTTATAACAATTTTAATTTTGGCAGGGGGAGGATTTCAACATATAAATTTTAGAGGATACAAACATTGAGTCAATACCAGTTATGGGATATAAGTGCTCTTAACACATTGTCGGATCTGATTTGTTAACAGTGTTTTGAGGATCTTTGCATCTGTGTTCAGGAGATATATTGTTGTGCAGTTTTTATATTATGCCTTTGCCTGGTCTTGGTATTAGGGGACTTCTGGCTTCATAAGAATGAGTTAGAAATTATTTCCTCTGCTTCTTTCTTCTGAAAGAGATGGTAGAGAATTAGTATAACTTCTTCCTTATATTTTTGGTAGAATTTATCAGTGAACCAATCTAGGTTATTTTATTTTGGAAGGTTACTAATATTGATTCAATTTCTTTAATAGGTCTATTTAAATAGTCTAATTCTTTTTATGATAGTTTTGGCAGATTGTGCCTTTAAAGAAATGTGTCCATTTCATCTGGGTTATCAAATTTATGGGCAATTTTTTTTGACATATATTTGTTCATAATATCCATTTATTACCTTTTGAAATCCATGGGATCTGTGGAGACATCTTTTCAAATTTATAATATTAAGAGTTTGTGTTTTCTCTTTTTTTTTCTTAGGAGGAGCTTACTGATTTTATAGGGTTTTGGTCTTGTATTTTTTTTTTTTTTGCTATTGATCTTTTGTTTTTAATTTCACTGGTTTCTGCTTTAATTTTCAATATTTCTTTTCTTCTATTTACTTCAAATTTAATATTCTCTTATCTTTATCTTTTCCTAAGATGGAAAGTTAGATCAAATGTGTTTAGTTGATTGATGATGCCATTCAGGTCAACTATACCCTTGCTGATTTTTCTTCCACAGATCTATCTGTTTTTGACAGAGCAGTGTTTTAGTTCCTGGCTTTAATAATGGATTCATCTAGTCTCTTTTAGTTATGTCAGTTTTTGCCAGATGCATTCAAATGTTCTATTGTGAGGTGCATTCACATTAAGAATTGTTATGTCTTGGAGTATTGATCTCCTTGTCATCATGTAATGTCCTTCTTTATTCCTAGTAGATATCCTTGCTTTTGAGTCAGCTTTCTCAGTCTTGCTTTCTTTTGACCTATGTTATCATTGTACATCTTTCTTCATCTCTTTACTTTTAATCTGGTTTTTTGAATATATAAATAGGTTCCTTGTAATTAGGTCTTTTTGGTTTTACCTTTTCTGAAAATATGTCTTTTCTGTTTGTTTGAGATGGGGTCTTAGTATGTTGCCCAGGCTAATCTTGAACTCCTGGACCCAGATGATCTCCTTGTTGCAGCCTCCTGAGTAGCTGAGACTCCAGAAGTGAGCCACCATGCCTGTCTTTATCTCTGTCTCTTAATTGGTATATTAGATACTTAATGTTAAAAGTGATTATTGATATTAGTGGATAAATATCTACCATGTTCATTATTGTCTTCTGTTATTCTTTATTCTTATTTTTATCTTCTATAATTTTTCCACCTTTACGGTTTTAATTGAGGGCCTTATATGATTCCATTTTCTCTCCTTTCTTAGCAAAGATACTTCTTTAAAAATCTTTTCTTAGTGGTTGCTCCAGAGTTTGCAATATACAGTTCCACTACTTTATCAACTTTTAAATATTAGTATGCCACTTCACATTAGTGCAAGTTCTTCATAATGACAAAATATTCCTATTCCATATTGTTCTTTTACCACTGTTCATTTCACTTATACATAAGAATATACATTATATGTAAAATATATGTGATTTGTCATGTAGATTTTTTCATTAATCTCTTCACATATTAATCATAACTAAAAAAGATTTTGGTCTAATAATTTCAATATTTGGCCAAATCTGACTCTGATTCTGATGTTATTTTAGTATCTTCAAACTGTGTGTGTGCTTTTTTTTTTTTTTTGAGTATATCATAATTTTTGTTCAAATTGGGGACATGATGTAGTGGGTAAAAGGACTGTGGAAATGTGATGGTGGGTCTGGAGGACTAGGGGATGTTTTAGCCTATGATTAGTCTCAGTTTTTGGTGAGTCTGTTCCCTGGACTGTGAACTTTACCAGTGCTTTTTCCCTTCTTAGGTGGGACAGAATAGCTACAGAGAGGTATAGTTAGGTGTATCCTTCCCCCAAGTCAGTTAGGCTCTATTAAACCCCAGCGGATTAGGCCCTGGCTAAATAGTTTTTTTGGAGGGCAGGCTTTGTTAAGAAAAATAAAGTGTGCTAGTTTGTTTCAAAATGAATTCTTTTCCCCTTCCCCTGCCAGATGAACAAGAGGATTTTCCTCTGATATTCACCATGAGGACCTGTGGTGTTAAAATTTACAAATGTTGGAGACTTCTCCTTGTGACTGGGTCCAGAGTTTTTGACTCTCAGGGTTGTCCACACTGAGATTTTAACAGTTCATCAGGCATGAGACAGAATTTCCTACCCCAGCACTGCATCCTATAGAAGTTTTTGCCCAGTTAAATTGTGATTCTCTCCAACTTATGGGGAAGCTGCCCTGTGACTTCATTTCTCTGATGGATATAAGAACAGTTGTTAATTTTTTAGTTTCTTCAGCTTTTTATTATTGATAGGATAGCATCTAAGATTCTTACATGCCTGATTAGAAATTAGAAACCCAACATACTTTTTTAAAAAAACATACAGATTTATCTATGTTTCTGAGTATTTTGTGAGGAAAAGGAACTGGATCAAATGATGAAATTGATATTTAAAATATTGATGCTCTTGCTATCTGAACCCTAAAAAAGGCTATGTCAGTTATATACCTTGATGGTGCATCTCTCCACATTTTCACTCCATGTGAACTCTTGGGCAAAGGAATATAGTTAGGTTGATGTAAAAAATAGTTCCTGATTTTTAAAAATATTCATTAGTACAATTAATATTTTTTCTCAGATTTCTTTATTCATGGAGGATGCTAGCCTACATCCATTTTATCTTAGATAATATCTCCCTTAAATCTGATTGTTTAAAGTTTTATTAAGTCAAATATCTATCTTTTCTCATTTTGATTTCTTACACTTTGTTTCACTTATGAAAACCCTTCTCAATCTATGGATGTTATCAATACATTGAGACTAACCCTTTTGGAAGTTATTCTCGCCCCATTTTATAATAAAAAGACTCCTAGATCTCAGTGAGTTGGGGTACTAAAGGTTTATTTCTCTGTTATGTTACATATCCAGCATGGGTTGGCTGGGGGGTTGGTTCCACACAGTCACTCAGGGACCTATGCTGACGGAGGCTTCTCCATCTTAGATGTCATCTGAAGGATTGTAGATCTCCATGCCTGGGGGAAGGAGAGGTAGAGGAGGCACACTGGCATTTAATTGCCTTGGTCTTGAGGTCACAGGTATCATTTCCCATCAATGTCCACTGATGAAACAGGCTGAGGTATGTAGGAGAACAACAACAGTAAGAAATTTGGAAACAGAGACTTTCTCTCTATAGAACCTACCTCTCCATTTCACACAACTAGTTAATAATATGACAATTGTACTCATACTTTCAAATACATAACTGAAGTTCATTCTCTTTTTAGAATGGTTTCTCATTATGGCTTGAATATAATCTAAATCCTAAAACTGTGGCCTATGGGGGCCTTGAAAATGGCCTATGGGGGCCTTGAAAGTTTGTCGTCTATACTTGCCCAACCTTATTTCAGGCCACGGAACCTTTCTGACTCTACTCCAGTCCCACTGCCTTTGCTCTGGGTTGTGAGCATACCAGGATTTTTCTAATCTGAAGGCTTTCATTCTGCTCCTCCCCCTCCCCACACACACACACCTTAAAATGTTCTTCCCCAGCTCCTGCTCTAACTCGATTCCATCCCCCATGTCTGAGGGGAAATGTCACCTGCAGAATACCTTGGCATGAATTTACTTCAGGAAGAAGAGACAAAACAGAAAGTTGACAGTTACAGGTTCTCTCACTCAGTGTCAGGAAGGCATGACCTTATGATTTTCCAGGGAAAACTTACAGACAGAAAGTAGATATTTACTGTCATTTGTAAAGATTTATCTGCAGAGGACAAAATATGTAAGATAGTGTCTGAAGAGACTTGAAGGACAGGGATCGTGTTACTGAGGCCTTTGTGTTTATCCTACCAGTGGATGTTTGCTGTCTGAACATCCGTAGGCCTCTGCAATAACCACTTTGATCAGTATAAGAAATACTTATCGGCAGGTTGATTTCTACCCAAAGTGTTCCTGTTGCATTAAGATAATTTCTTTCTTTCTTTTTTTTTTTTTTTCTGGTAAGTAGCCTAATTTCTAGACTAGTCTACTATATTTCTACTTCTAGCAATGTACATGTGACTAATTTATTCATCTATTCAATCACTCATCATTCAATATACATTTATTGAGGCCCCCACATGGAAGATAATGCTGAAAGTTCAAAGAAGAGTAAGGATTGGTTCTTCTAGCTCAGAGTTCAGTGAGGGAGACAGATTTGTGAAGAAACTCCTGCTCTTGGTGATCACTATGAGATCCAGGAAAGAATGTTAAATCTTTCCTCAACAGTTCCCTGAAAGGATAAATGTAGTCCTGGCAGGGTGTATGGTATGAACAAGGGCAGGATATGTTATGCTAGGATTCGGGACCCCCAAAAGACCACCAGAGACCAAGATCCATGTAAACAGCAAAGAGGTGTTCATTGCGAGCTAGCTCGGTCCTCTGTGCGCACACAGCAACTGGTGACGCTGAGAGGCCCCTGGTGACGCTGAGAGGCCCCAGCCCAGGGTTTGCAGCAGTTTTATACACTCTTTGGGGAAGGCAGGGACTTCACATACATCATAGCATCTCTTAGCAAATCATCACACACCATGAGAAAATCAAATAACAACTCTAAAACATGATTAGCACATTCACTGGCGGGAACAATTTGGGGAGGGGTGATTGGTTACTACAAGAGGGGGATTCATTTGAACTGATTGGTTTAAGCCAAGAGGGATGTTTGTGCTGAACTACATGGTTTCCCAACAAGTTATCAACCACCATAAACTACTGGGAGGGTCATCTGGCATCCCAGGTATTTCCCTGTCTCATGCTGATTGGTGGCTGCTAGGGGGTTACTATGGGTCTCCACCTAGCCTGACTGAGTCAGGGACATCTGGCGCAGCATATCTCTCCAGTTATTTGTAGATAAACCACTTAGCAGGGTGGGAATGTGCCTAGGAGTGCTCTGTGGGTCTTTCCAAGGACAACGGTCATGTTCCTTCCTTGGACAGGCTTTGCTCTGAGATAGAGGCTGGTTTTTCAGATACAGGTAATGTGCATGTTGCGGGAACTGAGAGTGGTTTGAAGTGATTGGAGTACAAACTGTGTGGAAAGAAAGAGAATGGCAAAAGAGTAGGCAAGAAAGTAGTGTGGAGTCCAGCCGCAAGGCCCCTGCATGTTGGTCTGTTGCATTTGCATTATTTTCTGGGCTTGATGAAGAGTGTCAGTGGGAGGGACCTCATCAGATTTGTGATTAGAGCTGTAACTCTGGAATCTTTGGGGAGGATGGCCTGGATAAGTAGATACCACTCTAATATGAATTTTAAATATCTTATTTACTTCTCTAGGGTCTGAATATATGAAATCTTTTGTTCCTACCTTCAAAAACAAAACAAACAAAAGCTACCCTATTTATGGTAAAAGAGGTAACACAATGAAACAAAGCAAAAGAAATCATGATGATGAACTCCCCTCTGAAAAACAAATCATATCAACCAAAATGATTTATCTCCATCAAATTATTTTTCTTTATATCATTAAGGTTATTTTCATCTTAATATTCCACCATAATTTTATAACCTATTTCTTTTAACATTGAATGACTGTATGCTTATCATGAAGATATTATTTATTTATTTTAAATTCTTGAATTTAAAAATTTTAATTCCTTTCCTCCCTCCCTCCCTCCTTCTCTCTCTCTCTCTCTTTCTCTTTAAGAGTGAACCCAGGAACCTAGGGCCTCATGAATGCTAGGTAAACACTCTCCCACTGAGCCACATCCCCAGATCACCTTGAAGATCTTAAAATGGCCAAGATTCAGGACTTGTTTTGCATAGAGAAAAAAATATATTTAGCTGCTTAGGGGTTGTTTTAGTCAGCCTTTTCACTGTGACGAAGGATGCTATGACTAAAGGATCTGACCAGAACAACTGTAAGGAGGAAGAGTTTATTGAGAGCTCACAGTTTCAGAGGTCTTAATCCAGAGAAGGCTGGTTCCATTCCTCAGGGCTCAAGGTGAGGCTGAACATCATGGCAGAGGGTGGTGGCAGAGGGAGGCAGCTCAGACTAGGAGGCAGAGAGAGAAACTCCACTCTCCAGATACCAATATATACCCAAAGCCATGTCCCAATTCCCACCTCCTCCAGACTCACCCCACCACTTGAGTGACCACTCAGTGAATCCCTATCAGGGGATTAAGTCAATGATTGGGTTAAGACTCTTACAACTCAATCATTTCTCCTCTGAACCTTCTTGCAGTGTCTCACACATGAGCTTTTGGGGAGCACCTCACATCCAAACCGTAACAGGGGTTTACATATAATGCGTCTGTCAAGAATAAAACAGCTGAAGCAGACAGGCTTCTGTCTGAAGCAAGGGCCTTTTCAGTTTTACCACTCGCCTTTCTCTGTGCTTCTCCACTTAGAACAGTTACGAATAGCATTGGGGGAGAGTCACAGAGTAACAGCCAGTGTGTGCATTTATGGGTCTAAATGAAAATAAAACTACTTTGAGTGAAAATTGCCCTTCAGTAACAGCCAGGAGTTATATAGAGATGTGATGTCAGGAGTTACATAGAGATGTGATGTCAGGAGTTACATAGAGATGTGATGTCAGGAGTTACATAGAGATGTTATGTCAGGAGTTACATAGAGATGTTATGTCAGGAGTTATATAGAGATGTGATGTCAGGAGTTATATAGAGATGTGATGTCAGGAGTTATATAGAGATGTGATGTCAGGAGTTACATAGAGATGTGATGTCAGGAGTTACATAGAGATGTGATGTCAGGAGTTATATAGAGATGTGATGTCAGGAGTTACATAGAGATGTGATGTCAGGAGTTACATAGAGATGTGATGTCAGGAGTTACATAGAGATGTGATGTCAGCAGCATTTTGTTGTTTTTCTCTATCATGAGGTCTAAGTAGAAATAAGGGGAAACACATTTGGGTGTTTGGAAGCAATGCCCGTCATTTTGAGGGGAAGGGGAACATCAGGATTCGTCTTGCTTTCTACAAAATGTCACTTTAATCAAGTGATTTAGAGTCTCTTTTCTAGAAACGTTATTTTCATGAAAAAGCATTTTCCAACTGAGTTGATGGAAAGTATTCTACAGGTCATCCTCAGAGCCAAACGTTAGCAATAAAGAGAAATGCATGTTGCCTTCCTGAATTTTTCAGGATCATTTTTGATTGGGAATAATACTAATCCAACCTGAAAAAGCACTCACGGTGATGTCTGAATATAATCCTATGTCCACATGTGGATATAAATTTATTCTCATTGATTTTATTTATCTATCCAATAAATATCATTGTCTGTTTTTTTGTTTCCGTCATTCAGCTCACAAGTAGGACGACATTCATAGATGATTGGGTGCTGGGCCACAAGAGAACTTTTATTAGGATGAGCAGTTGATGCGCCCTATCCCTGTCCTTTCTGGGAGAAGTCCCATGTCCAAACCTCTTAGCTTGTCCAATCAATACTTAACTTCTCCCTGGGGAAATCCTACTCCTACAATGGCCAGAGCACCTGCAAACATTTGGAAGAATCTTCTTCTGCCATTGGGAATAGGATACATGAGCTCTTCTCTGTTCTCTGAGGGGTGAACATAGTTCCTCTACATAGGGATAATTAAAAGAGAAGATGTGTTTCTCTAGAGGGATTATATTTTACAATCATAGACCAGTAGATACATAAAGTAAATCACCCTCAGGGTTTTCAGGGGCATTAATGGTCATTTGATGTCAAATCTTCTCCATAACATTCTCCTAGTTCAACTTGTCTTTTGATAGGTCACTTCCTATTTTCCTATTTCCCTAAGCTGTGACCTCACTTGTTAAGACACTTACACATTCCTTCCTTATTCTAGTGTAAAATATGCTCTTTTAACTTTTATCTTTTTCCCCCTGCATCTTATATTTGGAGCCTGGAGTGGGTATCTGATTCCTTAGATCATTGCTTTTCAAACTTTAGCATCTAAGACTTGTTACAATGCGTTCGTGAGATGTTTTGATTTAGCAGGTCTGAGGTCTTGCCACAGAATTTGTGTTTCTAACAAGTTTCCAGGAGATGCTGCTCCTGCTGGTCTGAGGATTACTTTCGATAGTTCTGACTTAGATTACACAGAATTCCCTTCCTTTTCTTTTGCAAACTGCATTTGGTCTTCCTTTGATGACTAACTTATTTCTGGGTGCAGGTAGTAGTTGGGAGTACCAGCCAAGCTTCTTCATAATCACCAGCCAAGGGGTGGGGTGCGACCTAATGGAGACTAAAGGGAAATCAGTTATCGAGAATTTAAAAAAGCAATCATGAGATTCATTTGGAAAAATAAGAGACCCAGAATAGCCAAAGCCATCCTTAGCAAGAAGAATGAAGCAGGAGGCATCACAATACCAGACCTTAAGTGATACCACTAAACTATAGTAACAAAATTGGCATGGTATTGGCACCAAAATAGACATGTAGACCAATGGTACAAAATAGAAGACACAGAGACAAACCCACATAAATACAGTTATCTCATACTAGACAAAGGCACTAAAAACATACATTGGAGAAAATATATCCTCTTCACAAATAGTGCTGGGAAAACTGGAAATCCATATGCAGCAAAATGAAACTAAACCCCTATCTCTCACCAGGCACAAAACTCAACTCAAAGTGGATCAAGGACCTAGGAATTAGTCCAGAGACCCTGCACCTAATAGAGGAAAAAGTAGACCCAAATCTTCAGTCATGTCAAATTAGGCCCTGACTTCCTTAACAAGACTCCTAAAACAAGAAATAAAATCAAGAATTAATAAATGGGTTGGATTCAAACTGAAAAGTTTCTTCTCAGCAAAAGAAACGATCAACGGGGTGAAGAAAGAGCCTACATTTTGGGAGCAAATTTTTGCCACATGCACATCAGATAGTGCACTAACCTCCAGGATATATAAAGAGCTCAAAAAACACCAAACAACAACAACAACAACAAAAACCCAATCAATAGATGTGCTAAGGACCTGAACAAACGCTTCTCAGAAGATGATATACAATCAATCAACAAATACATGAAAAAATGTTCATCATCACTAGCAATTAGAGAAATGCAAATCAAAACCACTCTAAGATTTCATCTCACTCCAGTCAGAATGGCAGCTATTATGCATACAAACAACAATAAGTGTTGGCAAGGATGTGGGGGAAAAATTATTCTAAGATTTCATCTCACTCCAGTCAGAATAGCAGTTATCAAGAAAACAAGCAACAATAAATGTTGGTGAGGATGTGGGGAAAAAGGTAGACTCATACATTGCTAGCAGAACTGCAAATTGGGCAACCAATATGGAAAGCAGTATGGAGATTTCTTGGAAAATTGGGAATGGAACTACCATTTGATCCAGCTATCCCTTTCCTCAGTCTATACTCAAAGGACTTAAAATCAGCATACTATAGTGATGCACCCACATCAATGTTTATAGCAGCTCAATCCACAATAGCTAAACTGTGGAAGCAACCTATATGCCCTTCAATAGATGAATGGATAAAGAAGGTGTGGTATATATACACAATTAAATTTTACTCAGCATTAAAAGAGAATAAAATTATGGCGTTTGCAGGTGAATGGATGGAGTTGGAAGAATATCGTACTAAGCAAAATAAGCCAATCTCAAAAAACTGGGGGCTGAATGTTTTCTCTGATAAGTGAATGCTAATCTGTATGGGGGGTGGGCATAGAATGAGTAGAGGAAATTTGGATGGGGCAAATGGTAGGGGAGAAAGGGGTAGGAAAGACAGTGGAATGAGATGAACATCATTACCCTAGGTACATGTATGATTGCACAAATGGTGTGACTCTCTACTTCATGCACAACAAGAGAAGTGAAAAATTCTGCTCCATTTGTGTACAATGACTCGAAGAGCTTTCAGTTGTCATGTATAACTGATTAGAACTAATTTAAAAAAAAAGAATTTGAAACAAGCACCGAAAATAATATGAGCCACACCACCCTATTGACTACACTGCTCCCTTGTTTCCTGGATCTGCCCTGATCCCCACTACTTTTAAATTAGTATCCAGTTTTCCATGCATTTTTTGAATTACCTCAATTCCTTTCAGTAAGTGATGTTTTTTTTTTTTTTTTTCTGGTTCGATTTTAGTTTTTTTCCTCCTGTACTTTCTCTTCCTTTTCTTCCCCTTCTTTTGATGTTAATCAGTTGGGTTTTACTTTTTGCAAAAACTTAAGTGGATATAAAACTGCAGAGTACACCTGCTGTCTTAACCACAGCATTTTCTTCTCTGTGTTTAAAGACAACTTTGACTAGTTTCTTCTCCAGACCAAATGTCCCTAGTTCTTTCATTGGTTCTTTGTTGGGCCAATAGTACTTTAATTTTTTAATGTCCCCATAATCAGTCTCTATTCCATTTTAAAGAGTGGTAGAAAGATGCAAGTTCAATATGTCTCCAATTTAAGATGCATGATTCAGACCTTAGAGAGAAGGGAGGTCTTAACTCTTGCAATAAGCACTATACTCTGAAGCAAAAATAAATAGATAAAAGAAACATAGACAATTCTGTGATTATTTAGATCAATGTCATGAATGAATACAGATCACTTTGGTCCTAAGGTGGACCTTTTATAATGAATGGCTATTTGGATGTGATTTTTTCCTTTGTGCCATGTAGACTAGATGACAGATCAAACATCTCTTGCTTCTGCTGATAGAGAAGCAGGGAAATTGTCCTGAGAAGGCAGAGAATACACAGATTTTTTATTTTTTGTTTTTTTGAATAGCAATATGCTTGGAGCTGACCTTAAGTAAAGGAGAAGGGACAACAGAATACTAAGAACTCAGATTTATCATGTACTCAGGGAGTGTATTGAGACTTTGAAAAATAGAAGAAGCAAAAGGCTCTCTTGGGATTCTTCTTAAAATGCAGACAAGACATTTATTTAAGAGCTTCTATTAAGTCCTTTTCTTCCTGGGAGAATCAGAGGAATCTGAGAAGAAGGCAGGGATACTCAGAAGCATTAGAAATTTTAAAAAAATTGTTACTAACATTTTATCCAACTACTTGGAAGTTTAACTTTATCCCTTGACATACATATTCATGAGTAGTCATTTCTTGGGTGGGTTCTTTTCAAGAAATAACAATTTTTTTTTTGTCCCTGCTAAAGTGTTTTTGAATTTTAAGCAGAATGACCTGAAATATTTGGTCACTGCTGCTAACAATGGTAGGAAACAGAGGCACAAGATACTGTTAGATCTTTTTTCCTTTAATGTATTTTAAATTGCTTTCTTGTCTCTGGAACTTAGGAACCGCCTACTTCTGTTTAGCAAAGTTGGACAGCACAGAAGGAGGAGATGAACCGTGATGCCTTTTCAGTGAAGGTCTCAGTCAGTTGAAGGTCTCAGACAGTGTAATGTTCAGATGGCCCTTTAGAGTGGCCCCAAATGGAGCCAATGGCATTGAGTCTTTGTGTCTATATCAAGGGGTCCCCTGGGAATGGGTTGCCATTGGGGAGGGTATGACCTTGAGTGAAGGATCTCTGTCTCTCTCTCTGATTCCTACAGACGGTCTCAGCTGAGAACTGTCCAATGACCACTCTGGGTGGTGCAGGGTACCAGTACTCAGTGGAGAGGGTTTTGATGGATTGTGGGAGACAGTGAGGTTCCAGAAGGCCAATTGTTCTCCTTTCCTCCCTTCTGTAGGTTGTTGTAAGATTCAGTTCCTAGCACTGAGCAGTAGGCTACATTTGTTGCAAAGGCACAGCTAGCTTGGAAACACATGCCCTGCCTGTGCTTTCTTTCTCTACCTCATTTCCCTTTTCCCTCCTCACTCTGTCTTCCCTGAGAAGGTACTCTTCTAGTAAAGGGCCAGCATGGTAGCTTGGAGGCTGTGATAGATAATTTTATGTGTCACTGTGACTAGGCTATTCTGCCTAGGAATTTGGTCAACACTAGTCTGGATGCTGCTATGAAGATATTTTGTAAAATTCAATTACATGTGATTAACATTTACAATCAATTGACCTTGAGTAGATTATTATTGATAATGTGGGTGGTCTTTATTTAATCAGGTGAAGGCATTCAGAGCAAAATCTGAGGTTTCCTGGAGCAAAAGGAATTCTTCTTCATGACTGAGTTATCCAGGCTGCCAGCACATGCTGTAGATTTTGGATTTGCCTATATCCACAATCATGTTAGCGAATTCCTTAAAATTCCTTATATATCTTTATATCTATCTGTTTATCAATCATCTATCTATTTACCTCCTGTTGGTTCAGTTTTTCTGGAGAATGCTGATTATGCAGATACTTTTGCCTTAGCCTCTGTTTTCCAAAGGACCAAGGATAAATCAGAATGACCTTATTGTAATCTCTGGAACTGCAAGATTTACAAATTCTAAGGGGCATTGAAGATCATCTGAGCTAATGTTTCCCAACTTGTAGGTCAGAAAACTGAGGCCCAGCATTTTCAGGTATTTGACATATATCCCAGATCCAGGCATAGACCCTGTGACTCTTGATTCCTTCTCTTCCCACCACCTACAGTAGCCCATTTGAAAGTGACTTTTCCCCAGAAGATGGTCCCATGATGGACATGAAGCTGCAGGGGGCTATTTCAGACAGAAATTCACTGGAACTTCTTATGCCACCTCATTTGAATGCTTTTGGAGGTTCAGTAGTCTAGTTTCTAGATTGTTAAAACCAGTAGGAACCAGGGGGATGATCAAACCCTGTGTTTTCTCGCCTACTTACCACTAGAGGTCCTTTCTGTACCCCAGAACTTCCTTTGTAGATTTCTTCTTAATTTCTTTTATAAAATAGTCCACTTCTAACTAAAAACATAAAAATTCTCCCATTGGAATTGTTGACGTGAGCTTACTATTTCAGCCTCACATATTGTTGGTAAGTCCTTGGTCTCTACTTAACTCTTTTAAAAGAGGGAGGAGAGTGATGAAGCCACTTTATGGAATCCTCCCAGGGACTCCACAGTGAAGCATGGCTCTGCTCTGCCCCACCCTGACTCCTCACAGCTCCAACAGAGGCTCAGTAGAGCTCAGAGCTGGACTAGGCCCTGGCTCTCCTATCTGTCCGAGCAGGCATGTCCCAAGTCTACAACATTGTTCCCTGGGAGGCTTGTCACCTCCCATTACTCATTGTCCAGGTCCTCACTGCTAATTATTAGCAGGCACAAATTCTACCAGAAGGCTTGCGCCTGTGTCTTGAATGAATTTTTCTGTGTACTGCCCCTTTTAGATGCACTTGCTCTGGGAGGTTCCTTGGGCATCCACTCTGGGGCTACACCCTTCCTCCAGGAGTGGGGAGCAGTGCTTGGTGAAGTGTCCACATCCACCCCATAGCCCCAGATTGTGCATATGGTTGGGAGGAAGGGGATTCCTGTCAAAGGACTCCTGCTTGTCACTTTGAGGTGACATTTGGATTTCTTTGAGAACAGAAGAATTGAAGGGGGAGCTCAGTCTGCAGATGATTTCTTTAAGACATATTTTGGTAGCAATGAATGCCACTATTGAGTGAGTAGGATTAATGAATTCAATAGATGAATTCTTACTAGACATTGTCTCCTACTTTCAGGCTGAGAGTTGAGACAACTAGGTTCTAATCCTTACTCTGTCTCATTTGAAATACTATATGGAGAACCATTTCAATTGCCATAGAGTTCTGTTTCTTAGTTTATAAACCAGGATGATAATGCCCATTTTATGGTCACATATGAATATTTTTTTCCCTGTCAACAAGCCTCCTTTTTTATGGTGATAGTGGTGGTGGTGGGTGTGCTAAGGTTCTCATGGTTGGAGTTTTCAGCAGAGGTTCAATGACCATATGTTCGAGATGCCACAGAGAGGAAAACATAATAAATTAGCTCAAGATTTCCTTCCTGCTTTCTGATGTTTCTAACTGGGCCAGTAGGTCTCCCTTTCTTTTTCTACTCTAGAAATATGAACCCCTCTTTTTTAAAAAAAATACTCATTTATGTTAGTTCTCCATCACTGTGACAAAATACCTGAGAAAATCAACTTACATAGAGAAAAGGGTTTATTTTGTTCATGGTTTCAGTCCAAAAGAAAGGAATGGGGTATAAAAAGGATGGATTGAAACAGAGCAAACCAAAACCTAGTAGAAGAAACATTACATTCTGCAGCTCCATGTCCAACATCCAGGACACACGATGCCCTGATGTGAGCTCTAAGAGGTGTAGGCAGCCCCACCCTTACAGTCTTGTTGGCTGCAGCTCACATGGCCTTTCTCTTGGGCTGGCTCTGCTTGCTGCCTGTAGCTTTCCTTTGCAAGCACTCCACGTCCTGGCTCCTCTAGCTCCCTGGAGTCTCTACTGCAGCTTCATGAGATACCCTCTCGTGGGCTGCTTACTGAAATTCTGACCTTGCCACACACTTATTTTCTGGAAAACTGCAAGTTTTCCAAATCTTTCTGTTCTGCTTTTTTTTTTTTTTTTTGCTTCTGAATCTTAACTATAAATGCAGACAAAAGCAGCTAGTAATACCCATGCTGCAATCTGTGCTGTTTTAAAACTTTCTCCACCAGATTCATCGGTCCACCATGCTTAAACTCAGACTGCTGCAAAGTCTGAGGGTCTGGACAATATGTAGACAAATTCTTTGCCAGAATAGAACATTGGTGGCCTGTAGTTCAATTCCCAGTACCGTCCTCATCTCCATTTGAAACTTCATGAGCACAGTCTTTACTGTCCGCATTTCTGTCAGGATTTTTGTCTTCTAAGCCTTCATCAGAATTTCCCCTTAACATCCTTGGAGAGCATTCTAAGTTGTCCTTAGCCTGCTCCTCCAAATGTTTCCAAATTCCTCCCACAAACTAATACCAAAAAAATTTGAAACACATTATCTGGGAGAGTCATGGCCATAGCTGCATTTCTCTGTACTCATTTTCTGTGCTAGCTTTCTATTATTGGGGCAAAAATACCTGAGATAATCAACTCAAAGGAGAAAAGGTTTATTTTGGCTCATGACTTCTGTGGTTTCAGTTCATGGTCAGTGGTTTTTTGTTGTTTGTTTGTTTGTTTGGGGGCCTGTGGCAATGCAGACCATCATCCTAGGGCCTGTGACATGTGGTGGGACAAAGCTGCTCACCTCATGGAAGCCAGAAAGCAGAGAGAGCAAGGAGGAGCCAGGGTACTGACATCCTCTCCGAAGGCACATCTCCAATCACCTACTGCCTCTCCATAGAACCTACCACCTAATGGTTCTTCCACCTACCAGTGGCACCATGGAACGGAGACTAAGCTTTCAACACATGAGCCTTTGGGGGACATTTAAGATCCAAACCATAACATCATTCTACTTCCTGACAGTTTATCATTCTCTCTGGCTCAAGCCACAGTCATTCTCCATGGACAACGGCAAGACAGCATCCTCTTTATATTCTGCTTCACGCAAAGTTCATCCTCCACAGAAAACTCAGAGTACTCTCCTGCTTAAATCCCCTCAGGAGCATCCTACAGATTTAAAGTAACATCAAGCATTTTGTTATGTGCCTCTCTGGTCCATTCTGTTCATCTCTTCATCCTCACCTCCTTCTGGGCTTTCCCTTTGGTACCATGGCCCAATCACACGGAATGTGTGTTTGTTCTCACAACACATAAAACTTTGTTCTTTCCTCGGGGTCTGTGCCTTGCTGTTTCCTCTGCTTTGATTGCTTTTCTACTCCCATTTGCCTCCTGCTTGTCTATCATTCAGGTCACAGCTCAAATTGTTTCTCCTGAGAGGCCTTCCCTGACCATCCTATCTAACGTAGTCCTACCTCTCTATCTTTAGCCGTTTTTATATTTAATTATCCTCTATCACTGAGATTATGAGAGTAAAGAAGTAAATAATCAATCCATTTGGTAGGTCTTCTCCCCCAGAAAATTCAGGCTCAGTTAGACAGGTGCATGTTGGCCTCCTTCAGTACTATAGCAATACCCGTCATTAGACAACCAGAGAGGATGTTCATTAACAGTACCTTTAAAGCTTTGTTGATTTCATTATATTTATTGAGCTCCTACTACGTGCCAGGTGCTGCTCTAACAAGAGAATTATCCAGGAACAAAACAAACAATGCTCTTGCCCTCACAGAGATTATATTCTGTGGTGTCTGGTCCAGGGGGAGGAAAGCAAGGAAAATAAAAAAGTAAATACCTCAGGTGGCAGGAAGAGCTACAGAGTAAGGAAGACTGAGTAAAGAGGTTTGGAGGGTCAGGGTGGGATGGGGCCTTGGGAGCTTCTCACTCTCATGTGATAGGAGACTTGGAGAGAATGTAGAAGAAAACCATGAAAGAATGTTCTGGGCAGAGGCCCTGAGCTGGGTGTGTAGATGTGTGTTGGAGGAACAGCTGAGAGGCTGGTGTAGCTGCAGCAGGGAGAGTAGTGAGTGGACAGTAGAGGAAGGCAGGTAGGTGGGGTCATGTCAGATTGGAGGCTCTGTTGGGCCCTGTGAATGCTTGGGCTGGACTCAGAATGAGAAAGAAGTGTTGGAGGCCTCAGACCACAAGTTAAATATGCCGTGTCTCACTTTCTAAAATAATGACTCAGGCCATTGTCTTGAGAACAGATGTTGAGGGACAACGAGATCCTCAGGTGACCAAGGCAGGTGCATTCTGAGTCAAGGTGTATCTCTAGGTAAAGCACCCAGGACTTGCTGCTAATAGAACACCAGGTGGGAGAGAAAAAATGTCCAAGGTGATTCTCAGGCCTTGGGATGAGCAGTTAGAAGAGCTAACCACTTACTGAGATGAGGAAATTTCAGGGAGAGAGTCAAACCTCCATTTTGTGAGGCAGAAACCAGACAGTATTTAAAAAAAAAGAATGACTTTGTCTTAATGGTCATCAGTTCTAGACCGTCAGAGGCATTTCAGAGTTTTTCTATCTAAAATATCCTTACCTTCATTTAAAAATTATTCTTAACTTTTAAATTTCTTAGAAATGTATTTGGGATGCGTGTGTGTGTGCGTGTGTGCGTGTGTGTGTGCGTGTGTGTGTGTGTGTGTGTGTGTGTGTGTGTGTGTGGTGTGTGTGTGTTATGGCTTCATTTAAATGGCTAAAGGGCATGCATAAGTCTTGCCAACCTAGTTGAGTATCCTTTATCTGAAACACTTGGGACCAGAGTGTTTGGGATTTCAGAATCTCTTGAACATGGGACCCAGGTCTAAACATGAAATTCACTTATGCTTCATATATACTTTATGCACACTGCCTGATGGTAATTGTATAGAATATTTTTATTGTATTAGTGTTTTTGTCTGAAACCCATTACACCAGGACAGATGTGGAATTTTTCATTTGTGGTGTTATATTGTCATTCAACAAGTTTCAGATTTGGAGCACTTCAGATTTTAGATTTTAAGATCAGGGATGCTCCAGCTGTCATTGTAAGGAAAAGTCTAATTTGGGCATGTGTGCCAGCTTGGATGGCCTATTCTCTCCTCCTCTTTCCATCTGTTATGGTTTGGATATGAGGAGGTGTCCCCCAAAAGCTTCTGTGTTAATGCAGAAATATTCAGAGGTGAAATAACTTGAATCATGAGAGCTGTAACCTAATCAGTCTATTGTAGTTTGAATGGACTGAATGGGTAGTAACTGTAGGCAGGTGGGGCAAGACTGACCGAGGTGGGCCACTGGAGGTGTGCCCTAGAAGGGTTGTTCTTCCTGCAGCCAACCCCACCCTGCTTCCTGACTCTGCCATGAGCTGAGCAGCTGTCCTCTGCTGGGCCCTTCTGCCTTGATGGTCCGCTTCTCTGTGAGCCTGGAGCAATGGAGTGGGCCAACCATGAACTGAAACCTTGAAACCCTGCGCTCAAAATAAACTTTTTCTCCCCTAAGATGTTCTTGTCAGGTATTTTGGTCACAGTGATTAAAAGCTGACTAAAAACACCATCTCATTTTAGTTAGTAGAGAACCAAATCCCAGAGATGTGAGGTGGTTGGTTTGAGGCCAGAGAACGACTAGTAGAGCCAGCCCTGGGACAAAGATCTGTGTGCCCTGCATCAACACCACACCCATTCTCCACTCTTACCTCCAAATATGGCAACTGGCATCTCTTGGAGAAGGATTAGATGAAGGATGATATTCTTAAAAATCATTGTGATCTCAGAAATACTCAAACTTTTGCAAAAGCCAGAGAGAAAGGAAGGGAAGGCAGAGTGAATGTTTACAGTCACAAGATGGGAAACACTATGTAAGCATTTGCCTATAACCTACCAAAAAACTTGAGTATTTATTTCTTCTTTATGCCTATAAAGCAGCAGGAAGAGACAAGCTGTTCCATTCAGAAACCACAGAAGAATGTTTCTGTGATCTGAGGCTGTCTGTAGCATATGGAGTACATTTTTTGGATTTAAGATGCAAACATTCAACAGTTCATCTTTCCCTCCCAGAATCTAGTGCCTGACTTGGAGAAGGAGTGAGTAATGCACGCCCCAACAGAGGGGCTTCTGCTTTGCAAAGTTGTGAAAGGTTAATAGTAAAAGGGCAAGCACAGCACTCTCTGTGGATGTTTCTGAAGGTTGGAAAGTGAATGAAATAAATGCCTAATTAGAGAAGAAAGGCACTTGCACGTTTAATCTTACTGGGGGCTGGGATCACCCTCTGTCTCATTATCTCTTCTTCTACCTACAGTCTTTGCTGACACTTCTCCTATTACTTTCCGAGAGCCAAGCCAGTCACACTGCACTTGAGCAGCTGAACCAGTTTGCTGCAGGCTGTCCTTGGTACAGAGGTGACATGAGGATCAAAGCTCTGGTTCAAGTCTCTTTTGTACTTTGTGGGGGAAAAAAACACTCCATTCAAATTCAGTTAAGGATCATAATCAGATTTGGGGTTTTGCTAAATTCATTTATGGGAAATTTTTTCCTTAAAAGATAAACTGAAGTGTTCATAAAAGCATTAAAAAAAATACCTAGCTGTCATATCTAGCTGTCATATTACAGGAGGCATAATTTTTTAAAGCAAATTAGCCACCAGCATTTTGATCAATTCCAGCTCTAGGATTTTTGTATGGTGTGTGGGAATTGAATAGAGTACTACTCTTGGGATTTTAACAGAAAATATATGAATATACAACAACTGTTCATATTTCCCCATGTTGTAGGAGTAAACACTGGGGAAGAGGATATTAAAAACAAAAATATAACCCTAAGTGTAAAAGTAGCAGTATTAGCCTCCCCTCACACCCCTCAATTTTGGCTAATCATCAATTCACTCCTTCAGAGAAGAAAATGTTGGTTTCTTTTTTTGCAGGGTGTCGGGGACCACATGGCAGAGTAAACAAATGTACAATTAACACCAGGGAGTTCACATTTGGTTAAGGGCTTTTCAGCCCAAATAGCAGACATTGTCATTTGTATTCCAAAAACTTTCCCAATCATTCAAAGGAAAAAGGATAACAACAGTCTTGGTTTTTTGCCCAATCATCTCCCAGCCCTAGACGATCGGAGAAAATGCCCCCCTGTAGAGGGGGGATCCCAACCCCCTGTACTGGCACTCGCAAGGTGTTCTTCACTCTCTTTGTAAAGCACCATTCAAACCCAAACCACAAACAACATGTGAGCAGAAGAAAATTCACGTGGTGGACAGCAAAGCCCTCCAGGAAAAACACAGTGTCCTGAGGGTCCCCACCACCCAGCCAGATGCCTGGGGGAGTGCACAGAAAACTGAGCCCAGTGCGCCCATGGGTGGGGTCATCAGGGCACTCTGCTCATGTGCAGAGGTTGCCTGGGTCTTCACAGGGCAAGAACAGCTGGGCTCCCCAACCCACCCCACCGTCCGGAAGCCAGAGAGTACAGACTGTGCAGGGAGCTGGGAGGTGGCAGATGGTGGTTTGTTCTATGATGGCAAGGACTGAGTGCTCCTGATGAGCAAAGTGGCTACTTCGTGACGGGGGTGGTTATACTCTCAGGGACTGTTTGGTTCCTCCCAGTTCTTTGTGGAGTTTTCGCCTTAGGACCTTCTGCTTTCACCAAAATGCCAAGTTCAGAAGCACAGGTCCTGGTCTTGTAAGAGGACAGCCTCCTCCTTACTGGGAAATCAAGCCCTGGAAAGCCTTCTTTCTTTTGCCTTTCTCCACCCCCTCCTCTTTAATTTCATAGAGATTGTGTCTTTATTCTAAAATCATTAGAAAAGTATCAAGGGCAAGTGCTCGTAATTGTAGAAAGAATATCATATTTAAAAAGGACTAATAACTGGAGTGCAGCTAAGGAGTAGAGCAAGTAGACAGAAATCTAGGATGGGTGGTCAAGAATGTCCTCTGCCTAGTAAGGTTTTGACACTGGGTGACATCCCTAGAATAAAGTCCCATTGGTGGGACAGATTTCTCCTGCGCTCCTTGGAAGCATTCAGGAGGTGCTCTCCTGGCCTTCCCCACGTGTGTTCTATGTGTGTTCTATCCTCACTTCTTGAAATCTCTTTTTGCACTTCTGGGCTCCTTCTCCTAAGCTTTCTAGGCTCCTTTTCATGGTGGTGGTGGTGGTGGTGGTGGGGTATGTGGGGAGTGAGAAGAATTTTAAATCATTCTCTAAGCCTGTGACAAGTGATCTCCTTTCTGAAGCACTTAGTGCTGCCCCAAAGCTATTTAACAATTACCTTGATAATTGAGAGATTTAGGTTTTGTTAATTGGGCTTCAGTGTTTCTCCATGCCTTTCTCAATTAACCCAATTTCATTTTGAAGCAGAGAAATTCCCCAGTGTAGATACCTGCTCCTAATGTAGTCTTCTTATAATAAACATATGTATATTTTTTTCCCCTGTTCATTTTTTTTCTAACAAAATAAAGCAAACAAATGGAGAATTGGTCACTGCAAATGAAGCCTATGAAAAAGTGTCATGAGTGGAAGGGAAGTTCCCCAGTCCACAGCAAGGCCCCGTGGACAAGCAGCTCCTGCTGGAGTTGTCCTTCCAGAGCTGAAGACACACTTCCCCTGAGAAGTGAGCAGGATAATGAGGAAAGAAAAGGAGGAGAAAGAGAAGGAGCCAACGAGGAGGCCTTGAACATCTGCAGGCTTAGACAATAAAATGAAAGCCTTTGTATTCCTTTCTTTCCTTCAACCATTTCTCTGGATACTTCTGTTCCTTCTTTTTTCCCCTGTTTCTCCCCACATTGAAAAATAAATAAATAGATGCCAGTTTAGTCTTCATTTCCCATGTTTAGTTCATGTCCTCTGCATGGTCCTTTTCTATTTACAAGTTTATTTTCACTTTCTGCCCCCCCCCCACCCTCTCCTTCCTTTCTTGCCACCTTTGAACACATACAGGATATAGGAAAACAAGTTCAAAGACGGGGGCAGAAAAGGATCTTTCCATAGCACTTTTTATTTTGTAAGAGGTAAAGCTTGTTTTTTGTTTATGAATAGATATGTGCACTCATTAAAAATTCACAGAGCAGCTACTAGGTTCTAGTCAGTGTTCAAAATGCTGGGAATATACAGATGAATACAATAGTAAAAGCAGCTAACATGCTGAGCATATACTCTGCTCCTGTATTAGTTTAATGTTTCCTATGTTTTTCTCTGGTAAGCCTCTTAGCCAGCCTTTATGAGGAAGGCTCCATCTTTCCCATTTTCATGTCATAGCCTTTAATTGTTGGAGCACAACAGGAACTCAGCAAATTGACTATAGCATTTTTCCTTTTAACTACTTTGTTCTACAACCCTCCTCTAGCAGCCTGTCCTCTAGCAGCCTGCAGTCTAGTGGAGGTGATTGGTATGGGGAGTGCAGAGTACTGCTTTAAAACGTGAGTCCTGCGCTGCATGGTCATGTATATTGGGTGTGTTGTACTGTTATGCTCGAATTCGGGACCCCCAAAAGACCACCAGAGACCAAGATCGATGTAAGCAGCAAAGAGGTGTTTATTGTGAGCTAGCTCGGTCCTCCACGCGCCGAACACACAGCAACTGGTGACGCTAAGAGGCCCCAAGCCCAGGGTTTGCAGCAGTTTTATACTCTCTTTGGGGAAGGCAGGGACTTCACATACATCATAGCCTCTCTTAGCACATCATCACACACCGAGGGAAAATCAAACAACAACTCTAAAACATGATTAGCACATTCACTGGCGGGAACAAGTTGAATAGGAGTGATTGGTTACTACAAGAGGGGGATCCATATGAACTGATTGGTTTAAGCCAAGAGGGGTGTACGTGCTGAACTACATGGTTTCCCAACACCATAAACTACTGGGAGGGTCATCTGACATCCCAGGTATTTCCCTGACTCATGCTTACTGGTGGCTGCTAGGGGATTGCTATGGGTCCTTACCTAGGCCTGACTGAGTCAGGGACACCTAGGGCAGCAGATCTCTCCTGTTATTTGTAGATAAACCACTTAGCAGGGTGGGAATGTGCCTAGGAGTGCTCTGTGGGTCTTTCCAAGAACAAGGTCATGTCCCTTCCTTGGACAAGCTTTGCTCTGAGGTAGAGGCTGGTTTTTCAGTACGCTGTGCACTTGAGGTTGTCATCCCATTCACATCGGAGGATGAGTCAGAATTCTCCAGTTGAGATAGGAATTTGGAATACAGAAAAAGACGAAAGAGAATATATCTCAGTATTCATTGTTTCCGCTCAAGTGGTCTCCAGTTGGGCAAAAGATTTTAACTTTTACTCATGTGTTTATTTAAAGAATATTTTACTTTATTTACTTTATGAGTCTTTATGAGGATATGAATATTCTGTTCGGCATTAATCCACATCTATTTTTAGCAACTATTGATTATTTCTGTTATTACTATCTATGATAATGCAAAATAATAAAATTAAAGTTCCATAATTTTTTTCTTTTTTTTTTATTGGTTGTTCACAACATTACAAAGCTCTTGACATATCATATTTTACACTTTGATTCAAGTGGGTTATGAACTCCCATTTTTACCCCAAATACAGATTGCAGAATCACATCGGTTACACATCCACATTTTTACATAATGCCCTATTAGTAACTGTTGTATTCTGCTACCTTTCCTATCCTCTATTATCCCCCCTCCCCTCCCCTCCCATCTTCTCTCTCTACCCCATCTACTGTAATTCATTTCCCTCCATGTTTGTTATCCCATTCCCCTCACAACCTCTTATATGTAATTTTGTATAACAATGAGGGTCTCCCTCCATTTCCATGCAATTTCCCTTTTTTTCTCCCTTTCCCTCCCACCTCATGTCTCTGTTTAATGTTAATCTTTTCTTCCTGCTCTTCCCCCCTGCTCTATTCTTAGTTGCTCTCATTATATCAAAGGAGACATTTGGCATTTGTTTTTTAAGGATTTGCTAGCTTCACTAAGCATAATCTGCTCTAGTGCCATCCATTTCCCTGCAAATTCTGTGATTTTGTCATTTTTTAGTGCTGCATAATACTCCATGGTGTATAAATTCCACATTTTTTTTTTATCCATTCATCTATTGAAGGGCATCTGGGTTGATTCCACAGTCTAGCAATTGTGAATTGTGCTGCTATGAACATCGATGTGGCAGTATCCCTGTAGTGCGCTCTTTTAAGGTCTTGGGGTGAAAAGGTAAAGTTTCTAAGCTGGAAAGCTTGAATTAAAATGTAAAAGATTAGGTATTATTAAGTTCCTCTGTTACACCCAGATTCCTGAGATAGTTAAGACAAAGCCCTACTGGCCATTTAGCCTAGGGCCCTGTGCAGTTTGTCACAGGGCCCGAGCCAATCAGTTTGAATGTGTACCCCACTTAGGAATGACCAATCACCCCCCAGCCTGACCTGTTCCCGCCAATGAATGTGCCAATCACGTCTCAGAGTTGTTGTTCAATTTTCCCGCGCCTCATGATGATTTGTTCTGATGTATGCAAAGCCTCCCGCCCTCCCCAAAAAGTGTACTTAAGCTCTGCTTGAACCTCTGCTCGGGGCTCTGGGCCGCTCTCCCTTCCTGAGTGAGCCTTGAGCCTCAGCGCACTGAATTAGGATCCTCTTCAATAAACTCCCTCCTGCCCATTGCATGAAGCTGGTCTCTTGTGGTCTCTTTCTCCAACGATTCGCCAGATCCTTACAAGGGAATAGTCCGAGAAGGGCAATAGCTGGGTCAAATGGTGGTTCCATTCCCAGCTTTCCCAGGAATCTCCATACTGCTTTCCAAATTGGCCACACCAATTTGCAGTCCCACCAGCAATGTACAAGTGTACCCTTTTCCCCACATCCTTGCCAGCACTTGTTGTTGTTTGACTTCATAATGGCTGCCAATCTTACTGGATTGAGATGGTATCTTAGGGTGGTTTTGATTTGCCTTTCTCTGACTGCAAGAGATGGTGAACATTTATTTTTTCATGTACTTGTTGATTGATTGTATGTCCTCCTCTGAGAAGTGTCTGTTCAGGTCCTTGGCCCATTTGTTGATTGGGTTATTTGTTATCTTATTGTCTAATTTTTTGAGTTCTTTGTATACTCTGGATATTAGGGCTCTATCTGAAGTGTGAGGAGTAAAAATTTGTTCCAAGGATGTAGGCTCCCTATTTACCTCTCTTATTGTTTGTCTTGCTGAGAAAAAACTTTTTAGTTTAAGAAAGTCCCATTTTTCTAAAAAAAAAAAATAAAAAAATAAAAAAAGAAGTGCCCCAGAGCCATTGGAATGCAGGAAATGCCCATGAACCTTTGAAATGCAAATAAGTATTCCTAGCCCAGGTCCTTCACCTGTGATTTTGACCTAAGCCCCTGCCCCATCCCTGCAAAAAGTAACTTGAGGGCAATGTGTAAAGACTGGAGAAACTGGATTGTCACTGTGTGATTATGCCCTGTCTCCTCTTCATTCAGCCCCTAGCTACTGTCCCTCTATAAATATTAACACCTTGGACCAATGGGATGCTGTCTGTTCCTTTGACGATGGCCCAAATTCTTATATCTGTTTTTTAAATTAATCTGTCTGTGTCTCTGACACATGTTGAAATTCATTTCTGTCATGTACTCCAAGATTTCCACTTGTCCTGAATCAAAGTCCCCTCTTCTGGAGGGAACTCCTCTGGTGACAAAGTGAGAAATTGTAAAAACAAGCTTAAGTGGGATTTGAGGAGAGGAATTACAGGGAGACCCAGAGGTTATTAGGTTGTGAATAATATGGAAAGCTAGGTCCTTGTCCTTTATGCTAATCAATAACAAGAACGAAGTTTTGAGACAAAGGATAGATTTTATTGCTTTGCAAGAAAAGGAGAAACAGAGGGGACTTATGTTCTAGAGGCTGTGATACTAACTAATAGTGTGTGTGGAAGGGTGTCAGTGGGATCCATTTTTTTTTTTTTAATCAGAAAGTGAACCCAGGAGTGCTTAGTCACTGAGCCACACCCCCAGCTCTTTTTTGTTTGTTTGTTTGTTTTTGTAGTTGTTGACAGAGTCTTGCTAAATTGCTTAAGGCCTCTCTAAAAGCAGAGGCTGGCTTTGAACTTGTGATCCTCCTGCCTCAGCCTCCTGAGCTGTTGGGTTTACAGGTGTGTGCAGTGAGCTTTTGAAGAGGAGATTCAAAGGCTGCACTCCAGCTGTGCCCTGTCGGGACTCATCATTCATTCATAGCCTTGAGAGACAGTCATTTCTTGGATCCACAGGTCTAGTCCCCAAGTTCTGGATTCCTTCATTCCTGTGGTCCATAATCTGAAGCACAGATAACTTTGCCTAGAAAGAGAAGGTTAATCTTGCTTTGCCTGTGGTTAGGGAAGGGGAGAGGGAGAAGATGAAGGAGGAAAACATGTCAGTTTTAAAACAAGCCACCTGCAGAGCAGCAAGAGCTATGGTCAGCCCAGGAAATGGATCCCTGTAAGATGAACATGAGCAGCTTACTGTGTGTGCTCAGGAGTTCAATATGGTTTCGTTCAGGAGTAATAAATTGGAACAATGAAGACCTTGTTGGTCTGTTGTACATAAAAATATTTTAATATCTTGTTGACATTTAAAATGGAGGAACTTTACATAAAAATCTGGATTTCAGGAAGGGCTGGCAATTTTTAGCCCATGTTTCCACTGACAATCAGCCAGTCCTAGGTAGTAAGGGCACTCCTCATGTGGGTCACATACCTGCTGAAGAGTTATGGAAGATAATTTTCCTGCAAAATAGCCCCCAAAGAAAAGCAGAGAGACAATGCATCTCAGGGGAGGGAGGGGAAACTAGCCCAGCGTTAACCTTCTGGTAAATCCTTTCATGATAACAGTGGGCCCTGGAGAAGGGAGGAGAATACTGAAACTCTGGGAGACATTAAATTACAGAAAAAGAAGTACCCACCCTCACAGTCTGGACTCCTACCTCTCCAAAGAGTCTCAACCTTTTACAGCTGCCCTCCTGAGTTAAAAGTTTTAACCTACATAACTAGTCCCGGACTGTCTGAACAGCACAAGTTCCAATGGTGGAATCACCCTAATTGTACCCTATGAAACCCAAATCCCCTCTGTAACCCACGTTCATTTTCATATCCCCACGCCACCTGAGTCCTTGAAGAACAATGAACGGCCTCCATGAATCTGTTGAGTCTACACCCGAAATTTTGAGCTTACACCTGCCAGCTCTGGAGGTCCCACCACTACTATCTCAGTTGCCAGAGGCACTTGCTGGTGTTTATCACTTGGCCTCAGCAGGGTTTGAGATGTCACCCCTGTGTGGGGGCTTCTGACTTGGACCTGTATATCTTGGGGGTTCACAGAGGTGTAATCAGGGGTGAGAAGTCACAGGATAAGCCTAGTGCATCATCCTGGGGTATCAATTTTAATTGGGGCCTGGGGTATAGGAATGGGAAATTCTGTAATTAAGCATGTTAAGTGGTTGATATCTTTTCTATATCTAAATAAACAGTGTAGTTTTGAAATAGAAAGGAGTGTATTGAAGTAATTATAAAGTAAGATGGGATAGAATGTAGTTATGGAATAAAATATTTGTGAGGCTACTCAAAAAACAAAACGTTTCAAAGAAGTGGCTGCCACGTGGGCACCTCTAGATATAAAACTCAAGAGGGAAAAATTGGGAAGTTATGCTATGTAATGGAGAAAACAATCAGAATTTCCTATCAACTTAATGTTTAACGAAGAGATCTGCACTCAGTGTGTACATAGCTATGTACTTGATTGCCAGCTCTGTGTAGTATGTTTTCTTTAGTGATTTTAAGGATGAGGAAGTAAAATAAATGATTAATTATATGTTGGTCTAGTTCACAGCAGGTGTGAAATGAAAACATCTGATGGACTTTCGAATAGATTAACTGGAGTGGGCCTGTTATTCACTTCCACCCCGATTTTTAAAATTTTATTTGTATTCCTTATATTCAAGGGTTACAACATGATGTTTTGATATGCATATGATATACATGCAGAATTAAATGATTACTATAGTCAAACCAATTAACATGTACATCACTTTTGTGTGCATGTGAGAGCACCGAAAACCTTTCTTAGCAATTTTTAAAATATATGATATGGTATTATCAACTCTAGTCCTCATTGCTGTCAGATCTCTAAACATATTCATCCTGCATCTCCCAATCAGAGCTTGCAGGGTCCTAAACTGGGTGTGGTGGAGCATAGCTGTAATCCCAGCTACTGGAGAGGCTGAGGCAGGAGGATCTTAAGTTTGAGGCCAGCCTTGGGAACTTCACAAGACTCTGTCTCAGAAAACAAAGCAAACCAAAAAAAAAAAAAAAAAAAAAAGGGGCTGGGGATGCTCAGTGGTAGAGTGCCCCTCATCTCAATCCCAGGTATGGGGTGAGTGGATTACTTCCAGTTTTCTTCAGCATGGCTGCCCTTGATCTTGTGTATTCCTGGTATATGTGGCACTCCATGGAGTTTCCTAAAGAGTCTATTATATCTAATATAAGACTCTGAAGAGTGTTTAAATGTTTCTAAGTTAAAAAAATTTCTTTTAATCTTGTTAATTTTTTCCTGTTTTGATTGAGCTTAAAGTGAATTTACTACCTTTCTCTGATTTATTTCTTTCTGAACTCAGGAAGGGCTTTCTCCCTAAAAAAAATTGTATTTAGCATTTGCAAAGAATATTTCCTTAACATCTTAATTAAGACTTTAACATCTCATAGACAAACCAAGAGGTGTGAACAAGAGGAAGTACTGTGTCTGAGAGATTTTATTTCTCAGGAGCCACCTAACTTCAGTACAGCCAGATAAGATAGATCTATAGACCAGAACTTCCCTCTGTTGACTGGAAGTGTCAAACCCCTAATGTAGATGACAGGACACAGGACCAATCACATTTAAACTACTGAAAAACCAGCCTCTACCTCAGAGCAAAGCCTGTCCAAGAAAGGGGGCAAGACCCTTGTCCTTGGAAAGACCTACAGAGCACTCCTAAGCACATACCCACCCTGCTGAGTTGTTTATCTACAAATAACAGGAGAGATCTGTGGAGCCAGGTATCCCTGACTCAGTCAGGTTAGGTGAGGACCCATAGTAACCCCCTAGCAGCCACCAATCAGCAGGATACAGGGAAAATACCTGGAATGCCAGATGACCCTCCCAGTAGTTTATGGTGGTTGATAATATGTTGGGAAACCATGTAGTTCGGCACGTATTCCCCTCGTGGCTTAAACCAATCAGTTCAAACGAATCCTCCTCTTGTACTAACCAATCACCCCTTCCCAACTTGTTCCCACCAGTGAATGTGCTAATCATGTTTTAGGGTTGTTTTATGATTTTCCAGCGGTGTGTGATGATTTGCTAAGAGATGCTGTGATGCATGTGAAGTCCCTGCCTTCCCCAAAGAGTGTATAAAACTGCTGCAAACCCTGGGCTCAGGGCCTCTCAGCATCACCAGTTGCTGTGCACACGGAGGACTGAGCTAGCTCGCAATAAACACCTCTTTGCTGCTTACATCGATCTTGGTCTCTGGTGGTCTTTTGGGGGTCCCGAATTAGAGCATAACACTACCTGATGATATCTCCAGGCGTTAGCAAAAGGTTTATTCTGCAAAGTGTTTACCCTTTCATGTTATCTGGAATCAGGTGGTTTAGTAAAGAACCAGCAAATTCACCTTGTGACTATGTTCTATTTAATCTTTTTTTTTTTTTTTTTTCCCTGAGAAGACAGTGCTTATTATTTAAGGATGGAAGCAACCAGAAGACACTGCTGTGGATAAGATAGCTGACTGGTTTATACAACATTGAGTCCTCTGAACTTCATTTAGTCTTACTGTTCATGGCCTTCATTCCTTTCTTCTTTCTTTCCTTCCTTTCTCCTTTTCTCCACATTTTTTATTGGTGCTTTATAGTTGTACATAATGGTGGGATTTGTTGTTATGTGTGCATAATATAATGATCTAATTTGACCCATATCCCTCCCCAGCACTTCCCCCTCCCCTCCTTTCCTCACTGGGACTACATTATCTTCATAGGACCAGTATGATGTCAGTATAATGCAAACATTTCTGATGAACAAGTGGATTAACACCTGAGTGATTCCAGGGCATATTAGTTCTATTTAAAATGGTGAGTTCTCCCTGTAGTTTATACCCACGTATTTGTCTATATCAGCAGAGGTTCATGTACCTCTAGATCTTCCCTAGTCTTGAGGAATAGCAGGATTCTTTGAAGCAGGCCAGATACCCCACCCCCACCCAGAAGACCCTTGTCATAATTAAGCGTCTCCTCTCATCAGAGAGATTTTTACAAAGAGTGTCAGCAGGCAGGATGTCTGCAGAAGGCACTGTGGTTTGAAGTTTCCTCTTTTTTGTAAATGCCAGGCTTGCACACACAAGGTAGGATGAGTAGAGTCTGAAAGATATTATCTCTGTTTTCTTGGTAAAAACTTGTAAACCCTGTGTCTAGTCCAGGGGCTGGAACAGATAGTACTTGTCATGTGAACCTCCAAGACCCCCTAGCCCCTCACTGGGTATAAAGTTCAAAGAATTTCTAAAATCTCTGTCCAGAGAATGTGTCAGGCATGAGCCACACTCTGGACCCCCTGGCTGCAGCCAATAAACCTGCTTCCTGAAGATTCCTCGGGTGTCCAATCTTTGCTGTCCTACTTCACCTCCCACTTTCTGCTTTGCGTGTGCATGACTGGGGATTGAACCCAGGGCCTCCTGCATGCTAGGCAAGGGCTCTACCACCGAGCTACATCCCATCCCCAGCCCCCTGCTCATTTTCTTTTTCCTGGTAATTCAACAAGGTATCTTATAAATGCATCATTGGAGCCTCTCTCCATCCCATAGGAAAGTGTCTGCACACACCAATCGTCAGCCACTCAACTGGTTGTGAGTTCATTCCTCTGTTTGTGTTTGGGCCAAGTATAAAAAGGCCTTGAGTCAGAACAAGGGAGTTGGATCCTCTACCTTTTCCTGTTTCTTTTGGTGCCAGTGCCACACAAGGATTCATGTTTGTTTTGTTTTTCCCCAAGGGCAAAGCAGTGCACTTTGGTCTTTGTATTTGTAGAATTAGAAACTGTAGCTCAAACCATCAAGGGAAGGTGTCAAAAGCTTATGCCCGTGTCTTTTCTTACTTTGTTTTTTCTAGGTCTGCGATACATTTGTTCTTGAGAAAACAATAATCACAGTTTCATGAAGAAATTTGAGAATAGAGTCTGGTTTTGTCAATCTGGCTATGAGCTGGCAGTTATTGCAGGCCTCGAGGGGACTCAACAAAGCTGGCTAAGCAATGGCTAATGAAGCCACAAGAGGAGAGCACTCCAGCTCCCTATTGCAGGCGGAGATGGGTTTTCACTGGGGTAATCACCTTCCAGGAGGAGAGGGGAGGGTTTCTGGTGCAGAGCTGAGACGTTAAGTCTGGGACAAATCTTGCACAGAACAGGCTTTGGGCCCGGCAGGGGCTCTGGGGAATAGTCGGGTGGTCCCCAGTCCTTGTCAGTTTGAGGCTCTCAGATTTGGATGCTTCTATCTGATTTCCCTCCTTTTAGGTAGCACTATAAAAACAAAACAAAACAAAACAGACAACAACAAATAACAGAAACCCTAACAGCCTCAACACACATATTTAATCTATCTTATTTGATATGCTTTGATAGATGTATATGACATCACTGTAATCAAGGTGTGAAATGTTTAAGTTAAAGTGACCCAAGAAGGAGTTCAAAGCTTTTTGCCAGGAGGTGTGTGAAGGAACATTTAAAGACAGGTAATTTCTGGCTGAAGCAGGGTTGGAGTTTCATGGGGTGAGGAGAAGAGAGGGAAACATGTCTTTGTGCAACAGTTGAACTGAGTTTTAGTCTTTAACTTCAGTAAATCTTGCAGCTGAAATAACTGGAGCTAGGAAAGCTTCCCTTTGATTTTTAAATTTTATTTTGTTGTGCGTCTTGCTTAGTATCCTTGTTTTGCTCTCATCCAGGAAACTATCAAAACAATTTTCTGGAGTGCCACTTTTGCAATTCCTGTAATTTGTTAGCCAGTGTTTGGGAGAAGGGAGAGAAGTAACAACAATAAAAGAATGGGGAGGGAGGAAGAAAAGGAAATCTGGAGTCTCGCTTTGATGGCATTGTTGTTGTTTGAAATTCTTTTACAAAGATAATATCCATCACTTGCAAAGGTTTCCTCCTGCCTGGCTGTGATCCTTCCCTCTAATCTCAGTAAGAACACTGCTGCTACTTCTGTCACTGTAGATTAATTTGCATTTTCTAGACTCTTGATCTTCTTTCACCAGCATTATTGAAAGGAAAGTGACCACAACACTTGGAGCAACTAAGAGATCTTTATTGCAGCAGTGCAACAGAGGAGCAAAGAGAGAAAGAGAAAGAAAGAGAGAGAGAAGAAGAAAGAGAGAGCAAGGGAGAGCGTAAGCAAGAGAGGGAGACAGAGAGAGCAACAGCAAGAGAGCAAGAGCAAGAGCAAGAGCGAGTGGGCCAGCAGGAAGGAGTTATTATAGCCCAAATCTAACGGGGTCTCTGGGTCTACAAGCTGCCTTGTTGGCACAAGGGGGGTTGAGTGTTCACCCTTGAGCGGGGGCTTGGGTGTTTGGGCTTGAAGCAAATAGGTGATAAAGAACCAGACAGAGGTTTTGAGTGGCCAGGTCATCCTGCAGCTAACTTTGTTTGGCATGCCCTGCAGACAACTTATTCAGCCTGTCCTGCACCTAACAATTATTATTTTATCTTTTGCCCTTTTTAAAATTTGTTATTTTTAGATAAGCATAATTATTTTGAACATCGTCTATGTTATTGAGTGCATCAATGGTTTGTTCTTTCTTATAGCCAAGAAGCATTCTCTTGTATGGCCATACCAGTGTATCCATTCACCTGTGGATGGACCATCAAATATTTACAGATTTTAGCTATTATAAACAAAACTGCTATAAATGTTTGTATACAAGTCTTCATATGGACATATACTTTCGTCATTTCTCTTAGGTAAATACCTAGGAGTAGAACGAAGGGATCATATAATTGTATATTGAACTTTTAAAAAAAACTTTTTAAAGCTATTTTTTTGAAACATTTATTTATTTTAATTCAGTATATATGACAGCAAAATGCAGTTTGATTCATTGTACGCAATTGTAGCACAACTTTTCATTTCTCTGATTGTACATGGTGTAGTGTCACACCCTGTGTGCAGTCATACCTGTACCTGTGGTAATGATGTCCATCTCATTCCACCATCTTTCCTTCCTCCATGCACCCTCCCCTCTTCCCCCTTCCCTTTGCCCAGAGTTTCTCCATTTTTTCCTATGCCCACCATCCCATTATGAATCAGCATCTATTTATCAGAGAGAACATTCAACTTTTTATTTTTCTGGGATTGGCTTACTTCACTTAGCACGGTATTCTCCAACTCCATCAATTTATCTGCAAATGCCACAATTTTATTCTCTTTTAATGCTCAGTGATATTCCTTGTGTATATATAGTTTCTTTATCCATTCATCTATTGAAGGGCATCTAGGTTGCTTCCACAGTTTAGCTATTGTGAATTGAGCTGCTATAAACATTGATGTAGCTGTGTTGATTTTAAGTCCTTTGAGTAGTGACCGAGGAGTGGGATAGCTGTGTCAGATGGTGGTTCCATTCCAAGTTTCCTTTTCTTTTCTTTTTTAATATTATTTTTAGTTTTTTTTAAGGTGGACACAATATCTTTATTTTTAAATTTTAATTTTTTTTTTAAAGAGAGAGTGAGAGAGGAGAGAGAGAGATAATTTTTTTTAATATTTATTTTCTAGTTCTCGGAGGACACAACATCTTTGTTGGTATGTGGTGCTGAGGATCGAACCCGGGTCGCACGCATGCCAGGCGAGCGCGCTACCGCTTGAGCCACATCCCCAGCCCCCTTTATTTTTATTTTTACATGGTGCTGAGGATCAAACCCAGTGCCTCATGCATGCTAGGTGAGCGCTCTACCACTGAGCCACCCCAACCCCTTCCATTCCAAATTTTCTAAGGAATCTCCATATTGCTTTCCAGAGTGGTTGCACCAATTTGCAGTCCCACCAGCAATATATGAGTGTGCCTTTCCCATAACACTTATTGTTATTTCTATTCTTGATAGCTGCCATTCAGACTGGCATGAGATGAAATCTTAGAGTAATTTTGATTTGCATTTCTCTAATTGCTAGAGATGTTGAACATTTTTTTCATATATTTGTGCCAAGCTGTTTTTAAAAGTGGTTTCATCATTTAATATTTCCACTAGTAATATGTGAGAGTTCTAGTTGCTCTATATCCTCACCACCATGTGGTATGGTCACTCTTGTCTTTTTTTCAAAATTTGAAGGCATGTTTTATGGATTAATTATTGTCAATTTTGGTAAATGTACCAGATGCATTTGATTTGAAAACAATGTGCATTATGTTGTTGTAGAATTGAGTATTCTACATAAGTCAGTTAGATTAAGTTGAATTAAAGGATTGTTCAGTTTTTCTGCATTCTTACTGAGTTCTATCAATTATTGAGAGAGGGGATTATGCATTTGTCTAGGGGTGTGTGAATCTTAAACTATGACTATGAATTTGGCTATTCTTTTCTTGTAGTTCTATAAGTGTTTGCTTCTTGTATTTTGAAGCTATATTCTTAGGTCATAAATATTTGCTGTTATCATGTCCTTTTCACAAATTGATTCCTTTGTTTTTATGAAATGATCCTCTTTATATATCACAGTGTTCTTAGCTCTGAAACACTACTTTTATAATGACATAGCCACTGCAGGGTTGTTTTTTTTTTTTTAGCATTAGCATGATAAGATATAATTTCCTCATCCTTTTAATACACTTTATGTTTATTTAAAGTAGGTTTTGTGGGTACCATATAATAAGGTTTTGTGGGTACCATATAATTAGACCCTGCTTTTAAAATTCTAATTTTATAATCTTTGCCTTTTAATTGAGATATTTAAACATTTACATTTAATATAATTTTTGATGTAGTTGATTTTGAGCCTACCATTTGGATAATTGTTTTCTATGTGACCAGTATGGTTTTTGTTTTTCTTCTTCTTCCTTTTTTGGCTTCTCTGGAATCACTTTAATATTATTTTCTGCTACTGGTTTTTCTCTTTTGTTAGTTTAATAGTTATAACTTTTTTTAAAATTTTAATGGTTGCTTTAGATTTTATGATATTTATCTTTTAACTTGTTACCATCTCTTTTCAAATGCTGTTATTTCACTTTGTGTCTACTATAAGAACCTCAGAACAATAAGTTTCCACTTGTCCCCCAACAGCTTTTATGCTATTGTTATTCATTTTACAACTATACATATAATAACTGTGCCACTCCAACCCCCCAAATCAATGTTTTTATTGGCTTAAAGAATTTAAATAATTTTTTTCAAAGTATTTCTATTTGCTAGAGTAATTACTATTTCCAATACTTTTCATTCTTTGAGTACATCTAGACTTTCTCAATCATTTCCTTCATGTTTGAAGAACTTGCGTTACTATTTTTTTTTTGTTGTGTATATGTGCTGGTAATGAATTCTTTTAGCTTATGCACACTTGAAAGAGTTGTTACTTTACTATTGTTTTAGAAGGGTATTTTCACTGGGTTAAGAATGATAGGGTGACAGGTTTTTATCATTCAGAACTTTAAAAATGTTGCTTTACTTTCTTCTCACTTATAGGACTTCTGATGTCTGCTATCATCTCTGTCTTTGTTCCTCTGTATGCAATGTATTTTATTTCCTGGATGCCTTTAAGACTTTTATTTTATCATTGGTTTAAAGCATTATTATTGTGATGTGTCTTGCTAAGTTTTACTTATGTTTCTGTTCTCGATGTTCTTTGAGATTTTTGTGTTTATGATTTTTATCATATTTGGAAAACTTCAGCTAATATTATTCTATACCTGATATACATATTTATCTATTTAAACTTTTTTTCAAATCTCTATTCTTTTTTATTCTTTCATTTCCTTGTGTTTTATTTTGGAGGCTTTCAATTGCTATGTCTTAGAACTTGATAGGTTTTCCTTCTGCAATGTCCAATCTGCTGTTAGTCTCATCTATTGTATTTTAAAATATCAGACAGTGAAGTTTTCTTCCCTTGAAGTTTTATTTGGAACTTTAAAAATGTCTTCCATGTATTTAATATGCTTTGCTTTTTTCTACCTCCTTGAACATATGTATATAGTTGTAATTTTTAATGTCCTTATAATTCTACCATCTGTTTCCTTTCTGAGTTGGTTTTGACAGAGTGATTTTTCCCCTTCCTATTTTGGGTCATATTTTTCTTCTTCACTGCATATCTAATTTTTAAACTTGATGTTAGACATTGTGAATATTACCTGTTGAGTCCTGTGCATTTTTATGTCCCCACCAACTATTCTTGAGCTTTGTATTGGAACTAGTTATGTGGAAAGTTTGACTTTTTGAAATCCATCTAGGCTTCTGCAACATGATCATCTCATACCTCAGTGCTGAGGGAGTACAGCCTCCTGGTTTGCTTCTGAAAGCTACAAGAGGGGCACTCCTTTCACCCACCTCCCTTCCAACCACACCAGTTTGTCCCCCTTATTTAATAAATGAGGTGTTATCTCGACCAAATAATCAGTCTCAGTCATTTCCCAAAGACTGTGATAGTATGTAGCTCCATTCTGAATTTCTTCACCTACCTTTCTCATATTTTTTTCTTCCAATGCTAAAATTTAGGTAATTCCTTTAAGTATAACTTTAGTTCAATAAACTCATTCTACTCTGTCTAATCTATGGTTTAACCCATTCACAGAATTTTAATTCTTTTTTTTCTGAAAACTTTTGATGTTATTTTCCCTTGCTCATATTTTTTTTTATTCTTTTTAAATTATTTAAGCATCTTGCTGTATCTGGTTGATATTATATCTCTGATAAATACCGGGGCTCTAATTCTAATATTATATCTCTGATAATGCCAGTAATTGCTTCTCCTGATTCTCATTGATGAGAATCACTCATGAGTAATCATGTACCCTTGACTTTTTGACCCATGTTCTTATTATCGCAGACTTTAATTTGGGAAATTTTGAGCTTTGACTGATGACATTTCTCTCTGGAGATGATTTTGATTTACTTCTAACTGGTACTCTGGGGAGTTACTAGTCTGGGGGCACTTAAAATCAATGTCTTGCCTAGTTTTTGCTAAGCCATTTTGTTGGTACCAACTCAAGTTCCAGACTCATGTGAGGGCAGGCATAGAGTTACAAATGCTTAGGGGTCATTTTATCCCCTCTTGGACCCAGGCTAAGACAGACGAATTTCTTTGTCATCTCTATTTGCCAACAGACAAATTACATTTTTTTTTTTATTCTATTCTTCCACCGAGTGTGTAGGTCTTGTACACTTGGATTTTGTAAGGAGTTCCAGCTCCCAGATTCTCTCCTGGCTCCTTGGTTGCTGTTAGAAGGGGGAACTCTCAAGACTGGCAAATATGCACCGGTCAGTTGTAATTGTCATCTCCTGGTTTACAGCATTCCCTTCCCTTTTGCTCCTAAACTTTTTTTCTATTTTCTTTTAAGCTCAGCTCTACATTCTAATAAGCACCAGTTATATTTTATTCAGTATTTATGTGAATTTTAATTTTTATGATTTGTATTACTTTTTTATGATGGCCAATATGCCTTATATATTAAACAAATTAAAGGGAAACCACCCAGCAGTTTGGGGGGCTAAAGCAGAAGATTGCCATTTCTAAGCCAGCTTCAGCAAAAGTGAGGCACTTAGCAATTTTAATTTTTTGATTGACACTGGAATGCTTACCAGGCTCTTAGGTCAGATGGTTAGAGATCATATAATCATGAATCTTCAAAAGATGAGTGAGAATTCTACTATATGGGGATGGGGTTTGACAATGGTGTTATCAATTATTTTGTTGTTTTTGGTGTCAAATATATGGTTTATATTATCTCATTTAAATTAACCCTCACAAAATGGACATAGGATTGAAAATTATTCTTGCAAATAAACTATGGATAAGACAACGTTGCTACGTATGTATAAGGAAACACAAAAGAATGGCAGAGATGACATGCCTGCTCCTGGGCTGAGATCTTCATAATTTTGATTTTTAATCACTACTAGAAGCTCACTCTTATTTTCTCTGTTTCATTTCTTGTGAAGTATTGTCTACTATAATTGCCAGGTCTCTGAAACCTTTCCTACATGGCTTTCCCATTTACTTTCATGAGTGGATTTTAGTGTAGTGCGCCTAGAAAGTACGTGAGTCAGACCTCTTGAGTTGAAATTCTGGCTTCATATCTTTGTAACATTACAACTTTAGTCTTAACACCAGTGACATAGTTAGTTTGCATCTTGAATGGGCCCCAAAGGCCCATTTATTAAAGGCTTGATTCCATCTTTGTGCTATCGGGAAGGGTTGGAAACTCTAAGAGGTGGGGTCTGCTAGGGGGTCTTTTAAATCATTGGGGGAGTGCCCTTGAAGGGGACTGTGGAACACTTGTCTTTATTGTGCTCTCCCTTTTGTTTTCCAGCCATTAGATGAAGGGTTTTGCTTTGTCTAAGCCCCCACTGTATTGCCAAAGGCCAACTACTCATTGACAAGAATCTCTAAAAGCATGAGCTCAAATAACCCTTTTCTCTTTATAAGTCACCTTAGGTATTTGTTATAGTAACAGAAAGCTGGCCACCACACCCAGTGCGATTCTGTTTTAATCACCTACACCAATACCTATCTCATAGATTTCTTTGGTGAATAAATTTTTATGTAACAGAGGGGTTATGAAGGTAAAGATGAGGAATTATGTATGTTGTTGCTTGATAAAGAGAGATGCAGTCTAACAAAACAAAGCAGTATGAGGGTAAGTTTCTGAGCCAGGTGACCATCTCTAGAGGACATCAGAAGGACAGAAGGGACAGAAATTTGGTTAGTAAGAAAATTTTCTGGTTCAGGAGAACCCAGAGAAAGAGATTTGCTATTCCACTGTAATACAGTATCACTGTTCAAGGCATTATAACAAATAGATAATTTACCAGGTGACTTAAAGGATTTATTTCTAGGAAAAAACCTCTAAATGTTTGCCCAATTGACATCTCTAAACTTTTTCTTAAAAAAGATATTAACACACATTTGAATGTAATTCCTGGCCTTCACTCAGAATTAAAACTTTCAATTCAGTCACTTTTTAGAAAGTTTAAAAAATTATGATAAAATTCACATAGCATAAATTTCACCATGGAACCATTTAAAAATGTACCATTCAGTATTGTTAAGTGTAATTGTGTAATTGACTTTCAGAATTTTTTCATCCTGCAAATGGGAACTCTTCTCTCACTGAAAAACTCCACATCTCTCTCCTCTCTCTCCACTCCTGGAAACCACCATTCTATTTTCTGATTTCTCAGCCAGTTTTTAAAACCTCATGCTGTCATTGACTAGACTCAGTGCTGAAGAAGAAAAGTGTCTTTTCTTGTATGAAATCTAGCATTGTGTGGAATCATTCTGTAGAACTTCATGGATCCAAAGGCATGGTGAACATTGAATGCGAGCCAAAGAAAGGACACGTTTTCCTTTAGAATTGAATCATCTCTTAGACAATTGTTAACAATGCTGAAATTCTCTTCCTTTGTGTTTTGTTACTTGAGGACATTGTCTGTTGTGGTTTGGATATGAAGAGTCACCCAAAGTCTCATGTTTTGAAGGCTTGGCCCCCCAATGCAACATTGTTAAGAGATGGTGCTCTTGGGAAATAATTGGTTCATAAGGGCTCTGACCTCATGAATGAATTGATCCACCAGAGATGGACACTCCATAGCATTATTGGGAGGTGGTAGCAACTGTATGCAGTGGGATGTGCGTGGAGGAAGTAGGTCACTGGGGGCATGACCTGGAAGAGCATATTTTGTTCTCAGCCCCTTCCTTTTCCCTCTCTCTCTCTGCTTCTCTATTGTTATAAAATAAGCAGCTTTCCTCCACCACACCCTTCCACCACGATGTTCTGCCTCACCTCAGACCTAAAACAATAGAAGTAGCCCATCATGGACTGAAATCTCTCCTCCTCAAGTTGTTTTTCTAGTGCGTACTGACACTCTGGGAATATTCATAATGAATAATTATATATAATGGCTTATTAAAATATTTGTTATATTAAATATACTCACATGGTAAGACAGATGGCTGTTGGAAGGATCTGATAATAAAATAAAAAGAAATTATCATTAATGATTAGATAATTATTATAATTATATTATGCATTCATACCTTTGAATATATCATTCATATGGCAATCTGCATGGGAAGTATAAGCGTTTAAGTTTAATGTTTATTTAACATTTTATTTAAGCATTAATGATAGAGTTAGTGTTTGTGCCATTAGAATGGGGTTCATGTCACATTTTGGGCTTTTCTATTTTTGACTCATAGAAATTAAATCCGTGGGGGCTGGGGATATAGCTCAGTTGGTAGAGTGCTTGCCTTGTATGCACAAGGCTCTGGGTTCAATGCCCAGCATCACAAAAGAAAGAAAAAAAAAAAGAAAAAGAAAAAAAAAAGAAAGAAAATAAAAGAAAATAAATAGGTGGCCAACTTTGCTTTCTAATCATCCAAACATCCTGATGTTCTGGGAGCTACTGGTACCCGACACTGTTCTGTGGACCTGGGACAAACATCCTACTGTCTGCATGCTTCCTATCTTTTCCTCAGGAGCAGAAAGAAGAATCACAACGTCTTTCCTGAGTGTGCCTTAGAGAAAAGAGTGGACATTTGTTTCACAATTGAGCTTAATGGCAAACTTTCTTTCTCCCCTCGGTACTGTCCGGAAGCCTGTGTATCAGCTAGAGGAGGCTGTTTCGTTTTCCTGAGGCAGGACTTCTTTGGGGCCCCACTGTCATGCTGTGATGAAGGCCTCTTTGTTCCATGTCCTCTGCAAGGGTTAGCAGCCCTCAGCTATTCATGTGATTTTGTCACCTATTGAAAGTGAGTCTGGGCTCCCACCCTTTTCTCCAGTGGAACTTCTCTGCTTTTGGACTCCATCAAAGGGGTTGGACAGTCCCTCAGTCACACACCATACTCCGTCTGCAACCCGGGTTCTGCCATTCCAGCTGTCAGGCTGCCGACACACAGCTGGCTCCTTCCATGCATTTCTTTTGTTGAAAAAGATCATCACTTACGGTCTTTGGTACAATAAAGAGGGGAAAGAAGCAGCAGCAACAGGGGAGTTTTAATTATGTAGGATTATTCCTAGACCAAGACTTACTCATAAACCCACAGGAAAATACTTAATTAGAATAACAACATCATCTTGTAAAATTGATGTATCTGATTTCGTTTATCTTAGTTACTCTCTTTACCTTCTGAATACAGGTGAGAATTCTTGGTGGGGAGAAGCAGAAGAAAGACACAAAACAAACAAACAAAAAAAACCCAAATAGTAGAAAAATGGGGCTTCCTTGGGTTACTCAAGGTTTCCTAGCTTGTCCAGCATGTGAAAACTTGAGTTTGGGTGAAGAAAGGAGGTATATGGTTTCTTCCACTCTTTGCAGAGGTTGCAAGCTTGGTACTTACAACTCTGCTACTTTTAGCTGTGTGACATTAAATAGGTAGCTTTATTTTCCATCCTCACTTATCTGATCTCTGAAATGTAGGGTGGTAACAGCAACTTCCTCTTAGGATGATTGATGGAAAGACTGAACAAGACACTGTGGAGTGGGTGTTTAGCTCCATGACTGTCCCATCATAAGTGCCCTCCTAATTATGACTTTAATAGCTTTTTAAAAATTCTTTTTAAATAAGCTTTAGAAAGCCTCAAGCTTTATTCTCGTTTTTTTTTTTTTTTTTTAACTTGGGTCTCCTTTCTCAGACTCAACGAATCTTGAGTCTGGAGGGTATAAATGTCAAGAGTGCTATGGCTGATGTTGTTTTGTTAGGGAACCATGATGGGGGACCCCCTGTGGTGATGGCAGACTTGGTTCTGGGGTTTTTAGGAGAGCCCTAAATAAGAGTTGTATGGTGTCCAGCCTCGTTCAGTTTTTCTATCAATGCCACGAGGAAGATGCAGTGACTTCTTTCACTTTGGAGATGAGGAAGATGGAGATTAGAAAGTTAAGTAGCTTGCTTAATGTCACCCAGCTAGATGGGACATAGCTGGTGGACTGCCACATCCTCTCAACTCTGCAAGGAGAAGGAAACTTGTTATTCCTTTCTTTCTCTGTGCTAAAGCCTTCACAGCAGGGCTGGGTTGCTTCTGGCTGACTTGCAGCCAGGCAGTCATCTCCTGGAGCCTGGCTTCTCCAGGAGCCTTACCAGAGCATGGAGCAGAAAGGAAACAAGAATCATTCAGGGTACTTCTCAGGAGTCTGTGCAAAGGCAGTGTCCGTACTGATCTTTGTGATGCTAACCTGCTACTTAGAACTACAGGTCTCTGGAGTCTATTTTTTCCCACTTTCTTTAAATTGAAATTTTGTTCTCTGGGTTTTATAGGGGTCATTGGCTTTTTCCCCCCTTCTTCTTCTTTATATTTTTTTGTTCAAATATTAGAATACTAAGGCAGAAATTTTATGTGTTTTGGAGATTTGAAATTTTGGTTATAGATGTAGTTAAAGCTATTTCAAACATCTGATTTAAAAACTCATGAGTCTGTGGTACTAATGAAATAGATTTTTTGTGAAACAGATCTGGTTTTGAGAAGCTAATACACAAGTCAATAGCTTGTTTACAAGCTACTCTTGTGGGCTGTGACATCTGTTGCACTGTTTGCTTTATCTAGTTTTAAGGTGCTTACATCATCATTTCTAACATAAGTACTTAGGAGGATTCTCTCTGCATATCTGACTCCTCAGTGTCTTGCCCAGGGTCTAGCATGTGGTTGCTTTACGTTATTTTGATGAACATGTGAATGACTTATTTCTGTTTTACAAATTGGGAGAGTAACATTCCTAGAGGACATAAATCTTACTGAATGCTCGAAAGCATCTCTGTTAATAAGACAATCAATAAATAGAAAACACAGATTTCTTATGGGTCGTGGAGGCTCCAGAATGTCTTTATAGGAGGGATTTGGTGGGGGTAAAGTGGATATTAAAACTCTTTTGGGAAAAGAGACACATGACTTTTGTTTTTAGTGTGTGTGTGTGTGTTATCTGAATCTGTGTCAGTCAGCAGCAAGTAGAAAAGAAACCCAGTAGTCAATAGCAGCATTAGTGCAGAGGGGCCACAAGAGGGTATGTTATTACCTGCCCCCTGAATCACTTGTACACACACCATTAAGCTTCCTTTGGTAAAAGGAGCTTAAAGGTTCTGGTAATTGTGGAAGAACTCTGAATCCAGGCTGTTGATCTTTGGAGAAAGGATTCTTTCATTCCTTCTCTCCCTCCCCCCTCCCTCTTTCTTTTTTCTTCCTTTCTTCCTTCCTTCCTTCCTTCCAAGGGCAAAGGCAAATCCGGAGGAATTTTTTTTTTAAGCAAAGAACCATCAAGGAGGAAAACAAACTAGTATGAACCTCAGTTAACCTTATTAATGATGGATTAGAATTGTGTAAATAAATCCTTCCCAAACTTTATAGTGCAAAAACATCATCTGGGACCATGTTAAAAATGCACATTCTCAGCTGGTCCTGTGGCACCCGGCTATAATCCCAGCAGCTTGGGAGGCTGAGGCAGGAGGATTGCAAGTTTGAGCCCAGCTTCAGCAATTTATTGAGGCTGTGTCTCAAAATTAAAAATAAAAAGAATTGAGGATGTAGCTTAGTTGTAAAGTGTACATGGATTTAATTCCCCAAACCAAATAAATGAATACATACATACATAAAAATAAAATTTAAAAAAACCCATGCGCATTCTCCTTGTCTTTTTCCAGAGCTTCTGATTCAGTAGATGTGGAGACCTGGGAATCTGATGTCTGTGGACCATACATCATAAGGTCCAAATAAAATAAAATACCAACTCCTGGCAGTGTTCTCTCACAGCAGGCTTGGGGAAGTTGCTAGAAGAGGTTAAGAGGCTTCCTAGGGACTGAGCGGGCAGTCCTGACCTCCAAAAGCATAATAATGTCAGTAATAAACTACTGAGTTGTGGTGAGTCTGATCTCTTCTGACCTCAGGATTCTACAAGCCATTTTCCAGGATGATTTAGAATTATGAATTCTTTGCTTCTGTTTAAATAAAAATCTAAGTGCTCAAAGATAAATAGATTTCCATTCCTTCCTAGCCAAAATACAGATACAAATCAAAACCCTTCTAAATATCCTGAGATTGCTTTGCTTGGTATGATGAATACCTACCAGGGTATGTTCCAATGTTCTGTTCCAGCTGTATAAGGTTGGAATTAACTGAAGAGGTTTCCAGGAAAACATGATACCTCTTATAAAAAGAGGAGACCACTCCAAAGGCAGTACAACATCACACAAGACATTCCAAAAAAAAAAAAAAAAATTGTCTCTAGCCCCAGATGACTTTTTGCTTTTTATTTTTGAAGTTTTCATTACAATGAAAGTCTTCCTACCAGGAGGGAAATACATGTCAGCTACCAGTTGATGGACCTGATTGTTTATTTATCTTTAATACATGAATGAGAAGCATTACTGGTTTAGCAATGTAGTCCCTTGGCAGACAGCTGACCAGAGCTCAGTCCAAGGAAGCACTATCAGGAGCTGCTATTAGTAATTTAGCTCTGTGTCTTGCATTATAGTTAAAGATCACCACTACTCAGCGAGTGCTCCAGTATTACAAGCACTCAGAAGGGAGGGGAACTACTCGCAGGGATTCGGACAATTGGAGTCTTCAGTCATATTGTGTTACAAGGATACAAGAAGCTGTTCTAGCATTCGCAGCATAATTACAAGCAATTAACTAAGGGCTTTATGGGCAGCAGCCCAATGTGACACTATCTGACAGGGCTGCTGATATAGGGGAGAGGAGGACACAGAAGGGGGGAGAGCCCTTTTCTAGCCTTTAGGGAAAAAAATGTTAGAAGTCCAGGCTGATGGAAGTAGATTATATATAATGAGTGGTGAAAAGCAATCAAAATAAAAGTTTCCACTTCTTGCACCTGAACCATCTATATGAAGCAAGCATTTTGTATACTACTGTCAGTCCAAAGGGTGTTTTTTCTTCTCCATCTCCTTTTTAGAAAGTTGAAGAGAAGCAGAAGGCAGAGTAGGAGGTGGAGTTGAGGCAAACTTCCACTAAGAAAATTAGCCAACTTAAGGTGGGAATCCAGTTTTCTTTTCAGAATAAAAAGAAGCAATTTTAGGCAATGATTTGGTAAAATCTTTGATTGACAGATGTGGTTGCTACACTTAGAAATAACTTGTGGTATGAATGCATGGAATAATGCTTTTCCAGAATGTTCTTTCCCTATTTGCTCAGGGTCAACATTATAAAGAAACCAACAGTAAAATTAGTTGCATATGCTGATTCTAGATAAAATGCAAGAAATCTTTGATTAATTTTCTTCTATATTTTCCTTAGTTTTGTTAAAATGTGCTTTGTATGACCATACAAATTGTTATAAAATTCTATTTCCTCCCCTTCTCCCTGATCCCTGGACTAGGGGGAAAGCATTTCTCAAGAAGAAAGAATACAGATCTTCCCTATAACTTTGAGAATTTGATTATAGTGTATAGAATGACTTCTATTTACTATGATGGGATTATTTCAGAAAAAAGTCCCATATATCTTTCAAGGGAAGCATGAGTATATAATTATGAGTAAAGGATTGTTAGGAATGAGAAAAAACTATGTGCCCCCCACCCTCGAGAGATTAGGCTACCATCTCTGACACGAGAAATCTCACCAGATGCTTCTGTCAATACTCTTACTAATGTTTTTAAAGTTGAAAAATATTAGGTAGCACTTGAGAGTTGTTTGAAAGCTAATAGGCTAGTAATTTTTCTAGTTGTCTTATAGACTCATTAATTGAGTTTGAAGAGGCCATTAATTCTCATCTCTCTACATTCAAGGGGTTAGGAATTGTATAATTGTACCCTTTACTCTGTCAAAGTAAAATCAAATTGATGAATAATTCTTGATTTTATATTTTGTGCAAAGGTTTTCGAATGATCAATGAATATATTTCCAATTAGTAAGTTTTGCAGGAAATATTCTGTAGAACGCACTGATGAAAATTCCTTTACACAAATACCAAGACACTGAAGGATCCTTCAAAAAACCCAAGGCACACATAGCTCTGCTGTGCTGCATAAAGTACTAGATGTTGTTCACTTGTATTTTATTCAACTAGTGTGTCACCTTTATTCATTACTTGGTGTTGGAAGATTATCTTTGAGTCAAACCAGTTTCAGGCATAAATATCCCCTTGTCTCTTTAACCTTAAAGGATAGCATTTCCTTTTCTTCCTTCCTTCCTTCCTTCCTTCCTTCCTTCCTTCCTTCCTTCCTTCCTTCCTTCCTTCCTTCCTTTCTAAAATTATTTCTATGACTCTGAACTAAGGCTCTGTTCCTCTGTTTTCCCTTCTAACCTTCATGCTCTGAGCTGAAGTGAAACTCTTCAGTCACTTCAGCAGTCAACATCTACATTTTCTAAGTCCCAGGATCCGCCAAGGCTTGCCCTCTGGGCTACTCTCTGCAAGTGAAAAGGGGCTACTGGATGAACTCATTTAGGAATTAGGATTTCCATCTTCCCCTGATATGTTGTGTGTTTCCACTTTCTCTCTGTTCTGATGATTTTTCTTTATAGAGGACAAGGCCTCCAAAATCAAAGTTAAATACAAAGAATTTGTATTTTTGTTGCAGAAAACAAGAAGAAGTGAGAGACAGAACCACAGAATTGGGCTGTAGTTCTTCACCCTGAGAAATGGGGAAGGATCAGGCTTGGGTGACCCAAGAGAATGCTAGAATCATCTGCTCCTATAGGACACAACAGTGTGAGTGAGGTGTTTAATAGTCAAGAGTTAATTAGGGAAAACACTAAGAAATAGCAACCACCTGGAACACCCAAACCTACATGCCAGTCTCTCTCTCCTCCAAGCTGGTGACCTCAAAGAGTGACTTTCCCAGTCTCTTAGGGCCCCAGCATCTCATAAAACAATGATCTGTTAAAAAACAATAATAACATTAATAATAATATAGGATCTGCCATAAGGCAGGGAAACTGGATCTTTGAAGCTCCTCTGGGATCTATGTACTAAGGTTTGATTTTATAACTGAAAAGTAACCTTGGAGAGACATTGTCAAGACTGTGAGAAAGCCTGAGGCACTATATAACCCAAGGATTAACAGAACAGCTGGGGGATCCAGGTTTCATCACTCTGAACTGAAAAATGATAATACATCTTTGTACTTAAAAGGCAATCTCTCCTCTTCTATATAGTAGCATTATTGCATGATGTTTATAATTGGAAATGATTTAAAATAATTTCTTAAAAAAATAGACATTTTCCTGGTTCTTGCTTGAACCTATTAATCCTAAATCCTGGGTGCTGTAAAGTCTCCCCAGGCAGTTGCCTATGGGTCTTGATGTATCCCCTTTCTCATGTTCCATCGCGGAGCCACTGGGTACTGCCACCATACTGGACACACACCTGGGCGGACCTCCCCTTAGACGGTGCCTCTGAGGAGGGGGTCACAACCTCTCTGGCTCTGCTGCTGTGCTGCTATCCTTAGCCCCAGAGTCATTCTATGTTCATTCTATGTTGGTGTCACACATTTAAGCAGAGGGTGCCTAAATGGTGCTGCTGGTGCTTTGACAGTGAGACAGTGTGCTGAGCTTCTCCTGATGGCTCTTCTTATTCCCAATAGACTCTCTGTGTGCTGGGTCAGGATAAGGCAAAGCACAGTGAGAAACCCCTTTTTATGCTTGGACCATGCTGCGCCTTTGTTCTTGGGTCAAGAAGGCTTTGCCCCAAAGTGATTGTCGTTGTCTGTCCTCAATGTCCTTCCAATAATGAGGACCCAGTTTTGATAAAAAGGAAAAAGAAGATTTTTGCTTTGCTAGCAAAGGAGAAGCCCAGGGGACTTTTGTCCCAGAGTCTGTGATTTTTCCCATCAGGAGGAACAGGGTTTTTTTTTTTTTTTTAAGAGATGAATCAAAGGCATCATTCTGCCTATCCAGAGTTGTAATTCACTTTTCATTTGGGAGAGAGTCATTTCTCAGATCTTCTGGTGCCATCTCCAAGTCTGAATTGCTTCGTTCCTATAGTGAGTGAATGCTCAAGGATACATAATTCTGCCTAGGATGGGGAAGAGAGGTGATCGTGTTTCCCCTGAGATTAGGGAGGGGGAAGATATTAGGGAGGAGAAGGGAGAAAGGAAGAGAAAGAAACATATCCATTTTAAAAATTAAGTTGTAGTGGCCGAGCAGCAAGGGCTACATTCAAAGCAGACCACCATTACATAATGAATGGGGCTGCCTGTCCTCCCAGGCCTGAGAAGTCTTGCAGAATGGGGGGCTTCCTGTGCTAAAGCCAGGCGGTCCCAGGCAAACCCAGACAGTTTTTCACCCTAGCATCTCCTTCCCAGGATATTCCTTAGAGGTTTCCAGGCACTTAGCCATCTCTGAACCTAAGCAGCTTAGACTTAAATGAGGACTGCTGCTTTCTATTCATTAATTTTAGGATAGAATAAATAAAGTCTGTATTTCTTCATTTTTCTATATTCAAAGAAAACTACTATGCCTGGTATACTACTCCAAGGAGACAGCCCTCCCCATCTGGTGTGTCAGTCAGAAGTTATAGCAACGTGCTACGAACTAAGGAATGTCCATGAATATTTATAAAATGTCCATCTGGACTCTAAGCAGGCCTAGGCCTCCTCAGGAAAACCCTGAACTATTATCTTCTTTCTAACAGAGCAGCAAGATTCTTCACCATTTCTTGAAAGACCCCTGCCCCCACCCAGGATTTTCAGTTGCTTCCTCACTATATCAAAATTTAACAATATTATTTTAAGTAATAGCAACTGGGAATTAGAACTAAACTGGTAGCTTACAAAGATCAATCAGTGTCTCTTTCTTTTTTTTTTCCTCTTAAACCATGTGAAGGTAATTTCACCCGCTGTTAATTGCAATCTATCTAATTACAATGCATGCAGATGTAAATGCAAATACTAAGCAGGTTGCAATTAAAGGATCAAGTCAAAAAGCCACTGAGGTGTCTGTGATCATAGAGGAGGGGGTGGAAGCAGCCTCTGAGGTCATTGGCTCCTTTTCTTATCAAGAGGACTTTACTCCACATTTATATAATACTTTGTATGGGATACTCAGTTGTGATTCTCGCACCTGAAAATGTAGGAAGGATGAAAACTAATATTTATTCGTTAGCCACTGGGTAGTAGACAGAATACAGATCTCCCCTATAACTTTGATTTCACTTCATCTGCCTGTGGCCTTACTAAGGAGGCACTTCCATTTGTACTTGAATCAACAATACTCAAAGGAACGTGATGGTTTTTCTCAGGTCCTCAGAGCGTGCAGGTGGTATAGGACAGGTTGAACCTAGATCTACTTGGCATGGTGTCCATAGCCCTACCCTAGAATATCAATGGCTCTTCTCTCCTGTGGGAAGAACCTGAGGCTCAGAAAGTGACTTGCCCAAGGCTCACAGAATTTGAGACTCTGAAAAGACATTTGAGGTTATGCAGCTCAACTTGTTGACACTGAGTGAAGAAACAGAGGTTCAGAGAAGCTGTGGTGAGCCCAGAGCCTTCCGAGTGGGGGTGGTAAAACTGGAATTCGCCCCTAGGCCTCTGGCTCTAGTGGCCAGAGCTCAAGACAACTTTCCCTCCACTTTCTTGAACATCTCACCTTAGGGAACCCATTCTGGGATTCCAAACAACGCTGGTCAAGCTGATGCCTGGAAGTTCTATTTTCTAAAAAAATAGTAAGGAAGTAAGTGAGGGTGAGTTAAGGTCCGTCCTTCTGCAAGAAGTCTTTTGCTCAGACTATTCTGACGCTTAGGAATTTGCCTCCCAAATCTAGGAAAAATGTGGCTATTCCCAAGGTGCAGGTAAGAAGCTGTGGATATGAACCCCCCAGGGATGAACCTCTGGCTGCATTAGTCTCTCATTGCATAATCTCTAGCAAGTTATGCAATGTTTTGCAAAATAGGATAGTGTTCCAATTTTGTTTGAGAATACTGCTTTGTTTGTTAGTGATCCTCAAACATTAGCATGCATAAGAACCTGGATGCCTGTTAATACTGAGATTTTGGGGCCCTCCCTGCAGAGATGCTGACTCAGAAAGTCTGGGCGGGAGCCAGAGAATTCCTATTTCTCACACACCCCTGGGTGACAGTGATGAGGACTGTTTGTAAATCTCATCTTTAGGAGAAAGCACTGCACGAATGGACCTCAGTCCCCCTTTTCTTGTGGTTTTGCTTTCCGTGGTTTCTGTCACCTGTGGCCAACTGTGATCTGAATATGTGAAATGAAATCTTCCAGAAGTAAACAATTTTTTATGTTTTAAATAACTTATTATAGAATGTTGTTATAATTGTCCTATTTTGATATTAGTTATTGCTGCTAATTCTAACTTATAAACTAAGCTTTTTCATAAGTATGGAGAAAATGTACTATGTAGAGAGCATATATACAGGGTTTGGTATTATCCATGGTTTCAGGCTGGGGGTCTTGGAATGCAATCCCCCACAGACAACTTGAGAACTGGCTCACGACCCCCACCGAGCCTGAAAATTTGAACATGCTTTTTAAAGGTTTCTAGTTTTTAGCAAAGCATAATTTATGAAGAAAGTACTAAGGATGTCTACCAGTTAGTCCATCTGTTGCCAATTTATTTTCCATTGTAAACAACAAATGTAGCTTCTACAATTTGTATTATGCATAACTTTGGTTATGGGAAGGAGAAATCAAGCCTTCTGAAATATGGCAATTGCACAGTGGAACAATACTTAACAATAAAATGCTACACAGTGGGTGTTGTTGTTTTTTATCCTAACAAGAGTGTCTGCAGCATTCCTATTGCTTGCTTTTCTTTTTTTCTTTCTTCTTTTTTTTTTTTTTTAACTGAGCTCTGTGGCCTTCATACCAGGTCCTGCTTGATTCCTCCCAGGTGATCTCAGTCACTGATCTTCCTCCTGCTTGGTTCCAGGAAAATGAGAAGTCATAGGCAGAATTATGTTTCCTGCACTCCTTTCTTTTTCAGTGGCTCTTTACTGGTTAGATGGTGTGTGATCCTGGCAGCATAAAATTCCACTGAAGAATGACCAAATTGATCAGAGGACCCCCGGGCTGACTTGAGGAATCACCTTTTAAACTGCATCTTCTTCTTGATTTAATTTGTAGGAGCACTGCCAAACATTTACAGCGTAAAAACCATCAAGGGGAAGGAAGCAGTATGTTGTTTTCCCTACACCTCTAGAGATAATTGTCCTTGCTGATTTGTGATTTATTCCTTTCACGGAAAACTTTGAGGGAAGAGATGCGTTCAGTGAAACAGAAAAAGGAGAACACCAAACACGTATTTTTAATTACTGGAATGAAATAAGCCACATGAAAAGCCCTCTTTACAGCTTTCGTGAGGAAATTTGATGAACAATTCAGTAAATTTTAGGAAGCTACTTGCAGAATTTACCCTAAAAGAACATGCTTCTTTGAGAACTAAACAAATCTGGTTTTTCAAGCAGCAAATCATGTGGTGCTTTGCAGTGGGAGAAGGTACTTGAAGAAAGTTGAGAGGAGAGGACTGTGCCCTTTCCTGGCTTGTGTCACCCAGTCTTCTGCTGAGGCCCGCCTCACCTCCCTCTCCTTTCTTTCTCTTGAATTATTCCATTCAGTTTCTAGTTGTACTTTTCTGGCCCCAAAAGGCTGGGGAAAGGGGGCAAACAAATGCTTCTCCTCTTAGAGCCTGCTATTTTGGGAGATATTCAAGCCTGTCTTTGAATCTTATTTTATTTGGATTGTTTTTCCATGCAAATATTTGTTCTCTGTCTAATTTTGGTTAGTTCCTTGCAATGCCCTTTTGCAGAACAAAAACAAAAATAGATGCTAGTGTCACTGAGAAGAAGGTTGGCTTCCCAAATCCTAATTGTCCTTCATCCCGTTCTCTTTTTTATCTGAGAACTGTAGTTGCGGGACTGTTAAATTTTTTTTTTTTTTTTTTTTTTTTGCCTTACTTCCAAGAGCTGCTTCTCTTAGTGCTTGGCCCTTAGCTGATTGGTTATGGTTTAAGTACCCTGGATTTGACTTTGGAACACAAATGGTCCTTAAGCATCTAGGTTTTCTTCTTGCAGTTCACTATTTTGTGTTCTGCCTTCTCAGTGACAATTATGCAAGAATACTTTCAAAGTTTTAATAACTATATCAAAGTTCACTGAAGCTTTCTTTTTAAAAACAATATTTATTTTTTAGTTGTAGTTGGGCACAATACCTTTATTTTATTTATTTATTTTAATGTGATGCTGAGGATCGAACCCAGGGCCTTTCATGTGGCAGGCAAGTGCTCTACTGCTGAGTCACAACCACAGCCCTGAAACTTTCTTAACCATTCTTCAATGCTGAATATTTATAAAAATTTTCCTGAATTTATGTAATTTTTCCCCTATTTCTGTGTTATTTAATCAAGAGGTATTCCCAGGAATGAATTTATTGGATCAAAGTATATGACTATTTTTCTAGCTCTTGAGCTATTTTTGGACAAACTTATTCCAGTATATAAGCACAGTTTCACTTGTGATGTTGTCAGAATTTGGTGCTACTATTATTTAATTCTTTGCAATCTTAGAAGATATAATATGCTAGTTGTTGTTATTATTTTTTAGTACGGAGGATTGAACTCAGACACTTGACTACTGAATCTCATCCTAAGCCTTATTTTGTATTTTTATTTAAAGACAGGGTCTCACTGAGTTGCTTAGCACCTAGCTTTTGCTGAGGCTGGCTTTGAACACTCAATCCTCCTTCCTCAGCCTCCTGAGCCACTGGGATGACAGGTATGAGATAGCATGCCCAGTGATAGTTATTATTTTTTGATTTGCACTTCTTTCACAACTGGTATGGTCTTACATTTATTTGCCATTTGCATCCATCATTTAAAAATGCCACTTAATATTAATAAACATTAATTCAAGAAATACTGAGTTCTTTGGACATATTCTAGCCCAGGGTAGAATAGATGGAGGGAGAGAGGAGGGAAGGAAGTTGCCGAGGGGGGAGAACCTGTGTTCTAACAATCATAACTGGCAGTGCTTGACCTTGCTCAGATATGAGCCAATCTCACAAAAACCTGTCCCCAATTTAAAATTAGATTACCATAGGGGACAGTCCAAACATACAGGCTTTAGGAACCGGAGCCTTCTGTTGAAGTGTTCTTTGCTTCTTTGTTATGAATGTGTTCAGTGTAACCATATGCTCTTCTCCCTTTGAGATGGGCATTTTGCCATGTGTATAACGCTTTGAGACTATTAATTACTCTGTATGAAATAAGTTATTATATTGTAATTCTCTTCTCAGAGGATTCCAATTCTCCACAAGAACTGGATTTTAGTGTTGTTAGATTTTAAGTGGGTTGCTTCTTATTTTGAGACAGGCAGTGGTAGCACACATCGCTGTGGTGAGCTTTTGTGATAACTCAGCTCTCTGCAGGGCTTGCAGAATTTGGAGAAGACATTTGTCATTGGTGATACTCCTGGAAGATGTGAACCTGCCACATGGCTTCAGTTCTACATGGCGACATTCGGTATTTCTAACACATCTTTTGGTGGTGAATGCTAATGAGGATCCATGGACTCATAGGAGAGGAGCAGTCTATTTCTCTGCCTCTAAGTAGGACAGCCAGCGGGTGGGTCTGTTCAATCACTTGTTCAATCATTCATTAGTTCATGCATGAATCCAGCTCATGTTTATTGAAAAACGGTGGTGCCAGGCACCCCGCTAGGAGCTCTGGTTCAGGCTTGTGGAGGGAAGGAGATGCAGCCATCCTTTGCCCAAGTTTCCTGCTGTGAATTCACTGAGGGCTGTTTAAGTACTTCAAAAAGTAGCAAACTTCTAGCAAACTAATTTTGGCTAATTCCATCTCTCACCTTACCCCTCTCCTGAGCACACACACGTTAATTAAATCATTGAGCGAAGAAAAGAGTTGGAGAAAGACAGGTAACTTCAAGATCTAACCTGGAAGAAAATGGAGGCCACATCAGAAATAGGAGCAGAACAGAGAAGCCAAAAAATTCGTGTTGACAAAATACTAGGCACATGGTATTCATGCGAAGACTCTAGAAAATGACAAATAGAAGACACCTGGTGATCTGGTTTGCATTTTCTGAGGGTCTACAACTAATATGTTGAGTAAGTTGTAGAGAAGGTAAGGCCACCCAGCAGAGGTTGTTGGAGCATTAATGAGGGTGATGGATTGTAGAGGTTTAGATCAGATTGTGGAGACAGAGATGGAGAGGGTCTTGGTATATTCTGGAAGCTGAATTGATTTAGTTGCTGAATTACTGGATGTGGAGGATGAGTGAAAAGAAGAAAAAATTGAGACTGCTTCTTGGTACTGGTTTAATCAAATGGGCTTTGCTCTTTATTGAACCAGGACATCAGGAATAGGGGTGTTCTGGGTGGGTAAAAGGTTATATATATGGGGAAAGGGAAAATTCTGGACTCCCATTTTGAGAAATCTTGTCCATAGGTGTCTCCTGACAAGTAGGAGAAAAGAGATTGATTATTAAAATGTATCCCATTGTCTGAAAACTTCTCCTGGTTGAATGTGTTCTCAAAGATTCTTGAAGATTTCAGGCAGGGAAAAGAGGTAGGGCAGAGTGAAAGTGGACTATGATAAACACTTCAACCCATGGAGTTTTCTTTTGAATCGCTGTGAACCACAGCTAACATTCAAGTAGCCAGAATTCTAAGAACTCTACATATGTATTTTAGTTTTCATAGCAAAAATATACTCTGCTGGTTTTACAAATAAGGAAATCGAGACATTTAGAGGCTAAGTACTTGTCCAAGGTCATACAGAAAAGGGGCAAAGTGAAGGTTTGGACTTTGGCAGCTAAGTGTTAGAATCAGTGCTTTCTATCACAATGATGAGCAGCATGAAGAAAATACCATAGAAATAAGTTCTCTTTTTCACAGTGAATGCTTACCATCAGTTCAGCCATACTGAATTTCTTAGCTTTTAAGCACAGGTTAAGCTTTTTTTTTTTTTTCCCCCTGGGGGCTCTGATATTAGTGGATCTCATCATGCATATTCCTCCTAAAGAGAAAAGGATGGTCAACAAATTAGGTAGGTACCTATTTTTGAGGGGTATGTGTAGGTGCACATAAGCATACATGATCACTCACATAAGAGTCTAATAATATGGAAGAGTGTGGGTAGGTAAAGGAGCTCAGAGACCATCCTTTTGGAGAAATAACTTAAGTGGCTTAGGTGACTCTGCATAACCCTTAGTGGCAGAGGTAGCTCTGGGATTGAGTTTCACAGTTCTAGGCCCCTATTGGTCCTCTTTCCTCTTCTCTTATATATTCTGTGTCACCTCTATCTGCATCCAAAGGATGCGTCTTTCACCCATGGAGTAATAAAAGTGTGAAAAGTCTGGGGAAGGAGTAATGCTTGTAGATAGCCTTTCATTTAAAATAGTTACCATCCTCCAGAGCTAGCAGAAGAGAGGGCAGAGGGACTCAGAAACCCTGTTCTTTACTAAGATTAGCCTGCCTCCTAACCATCTTCAGGAATTACTTCTGCCACTACCTCTAGGTGGCACTGTTTCCCCTTTGACGTTGCTCTGAGTCAGCATGCACTATTTTCCTTTGTAATACCTCCATAGCACAATGGAAGCAAGTCTGAAAATTGTGCAGAAATCTCCACTCAAGGCTAGCAGAATAGCAAAAAGGAAATTCTATTACATATACTGTGTAATTAAGTTATTTACTTTTTAAGTTTTGGCAATGGCTTACTAACTGCAACCCTTAGATCCAATCTACCCTAGTTCTTGTCTGGTTGTCACAGGTCAGAGTTCTCCAGAGGCTGAGTATTGCTGAAATAGAGGAACAGGGATGGTAGAATGTGGATAAGTAGAGAAGTTTAGTGGAAGGTATCTAGAAGGAACCAGATGTGATTAGTGTGAGGTATGTGGGGAACTAAAAGGCAATAGAGCAAATTTATTATTTCAAAACCTGAAGCCCCCCCCCCCCCAGAGAATTAAGGAGTAGAGATGGCAGAGTAGAACTTTGAAACAATAAATGGCTGGGCTCAAAAGAATGTGGCTCTGAAGATGTAGAACGGGAAAGATCTGGGGGACAAAGAAAAAAAAAAGCTGGGATTACAAGAAAATCCAGCTACACAGAAGAAATGGATGAGAAGAACTAAGCATGACTTCTAGTTCTGAATCTGACTGTGTATAGAGAGGAGGAGATACAAGATAGGTAGAGGTGAACAGCTCCTGGGAGAGGGAGACTTTTTTTGGGGGGAGGGGGGAATGAGCCTCCTAGAAGTGTTGTTTAAGCTGTCCTGAAAATCAGGAAAACTGGGGGGGGGGATCTGGAGGATATATTAATGATTGATCTGAGCCTGGGTAAGAGGGAAATAAGGGAAATCACTTCTTAGATGAAAGCCTTATCCTTTCTCTCTGAGGTTGCCCATGAGGTTTCATAATTTTTCCTTCAAGCTCTGCTTCTTGGGGTATTCACACATAACACAAAGAAAATGCTGATGTGTGTTCAGCTTTTTGCTGTTGTTGTTTCTTTTTTCAAGAAGGAAAAGATTATTTTTAGAAAAAAGGACTTTGGGTAAACATCCTTCATGGGTTGTCTGGCCCTTCCGGTGAATGCAAGCTCAGCGTTCAGGAGAGGCAGGAAGCTGTAGCCCCTGGCCTTAGACAGCACCTTGCAGGCAGTGTTGAGTAAACACAGTCTCCAGCAGAACCTAGTTGACCAGTGCTGGCAAGTAGAAGAAGCAGAGGTCAAGACTTAACTTACAAATTCTTGGAAAAAATACGGGATTTTCCTGGAGAAATTGCACCTCTCAGCTAGACTAGCAGAGGGACTGTGCACTTAAGGTCAGGGGCAGGCCCAGAAGTAATTCCACGGGGGAAAAGAGGAATCAGTTAGAACTTACAATTGTCTACTTTATTAGGAAGACATGTTGTGGAAGATTTCAATCATCTGTAAAAACGGTCAGATCAGTGTACCCATAATTCAGTTTCATCCATGATCACGTCACGGGAACTTTTGTTTCATCTGTATCTTCCTTTGCTTCCACACTATTTTTGAAGCCTATTCCAGATACTATATTATTTCATCTGTAAATATTTTAATATATATATTTGTCAAATATCTACTCTACATTCAGTCCTCTAATAGTCTCATAAATGTCAATTGTTTTTCTTTTAAACCAGAATCTAAATAAAGTTCATCTATTACGACTGGTTTACATGTCTTAAAATCTGCAAGTTTCCTTCCCTATCTTCTTAGTTTATTCCCTGTAGTGAGTTTTTGGGAGGCAAACCTTATTCTCTCAGTCATGAGGATGGGAATACCTCTGTGGTAGGGGCAGCTAGCTGTTTCCCAAACCTGTTTCCTTTTCATCCCAGGCACACAACTAAATCAAATTTCCCAGCCTTCTTTGCAGTTAGGTGTGGCCAAGTGACTAACTCCTGGCCAAGGGTATGAGGGCACAATACATAGGTGTCCCTCAGACATGGCATGTAAGAATCTCACATGTGACATCTCCACTATTTCCCCCCTTCTTTTGCTGAACTTGGGAGCCACGCATTAAACCCGGTGGAACCGCGATGTGCAAGGGGCCTCCATCCCTGAGTCAGCACTTGGGAGATAGCTCCTGGCTGCTCAGGGGCATCTTTTGCTCTGCGACTGACATTTTCAGTTTACTTGTAACAGAGGTTAGCATTTCCGTAACACATACAATTTTATATAAATTCGTTATAGAGCAGTGGCTGTTAATTCTGGCTGAACACTATACGCCCCATGAGAGTTTTTTTTTTTTTTTTTTTTTTTTTTTAGAAAAGACTGATGCCTGGGTTCCATTCTGGGCCAATTAAATGTGAATCACTGGGAGAGGTTCAGAGCATTTAAACAGGGTATTTAAAAAGAGCACAACATGTAATTCTAATATCTTGGCAGGATTGTTAGTGATTCTGAGGTCAGTTCTTAAGGACTCCTTTTCTTGCCTTCCTACAGGGCTAGGCTGAAAATCCACTCTAGATCTCATTTCCCTTATTTTGTACAGATATTAGGCAGAAAAAAAGACTCTCTGGTTAGTTTTCAGGATTCTGGTGTGTAGTGTAGTATAATCAGGTTTTGGCCTTGTCCCTTCCAGATGCCTCTATATAATACCACATGAGTGGGACTTATTTTTCTGCTGTGCATGCAATCTGAAAGTTTTCCATTGTGTTTTTTTTATTTACATGTATGGTTCTGCTAAGAGACAAAGAACCCTCTTGAGAAGAGCCCTGTTTCCAGGCATCATGTCTCATGAATGGGACAGTGGTAGGCAGGCGGGCAGTAGGTTTCCCTAAATATTACTGATGAAAGCAGGAGTGAATGAACACATGCAAAGATTATGGAAGCTACTGTGCAGAGCAATTCTTTGAGAGAGGAGAACTAATTGTGATGAGAAATGAGGAGACAGCTAACTCCAAGGAAGTAAAGCCAGAAGGCTTCTGGTAAACTAGGTTTAAAAAGGAAGCATGTATGGAGAACAGTAAGACCTACCGCATCATTAGAATCAAAATTATTCAAGGTACCAGATAGAAAGCAAATATCTAAATCACACAATGTTAGGATTGAAAGTGACCCAAGCCATAATTTAGTCTGGCAATTCTCTAAGTGTGATTGTGAGCCCCTGGAACCCCCTAAGACCCTTTCAGGGAGTCTGGGATACTACATTTTATTTGCTTTTTTGCTTGTGTTGATACTCATGTCAATGGCACTAAAACAACAGAGGCAAAACTGCCGATGTTTTTGTATATTTTAAGGCAGTGGCACTGAACTAAACCAGAAGTCGTTGATTATACTCTGCATGGCAACACCACTCAAAGTTAAAAAGAGCCAGTTTTATTTAACAATGTTCTTGCAGAAGCAGTGCAAATTACTAATTTCATTAGGTCTTTGCCCTTGAGTGCTTGACTTTTTACTCTTCTGTGTCTACTGCTTAGTGAAGCATGGTGGCTGCTTCTAGGAAAGGCATTTCTGTGGTTATGTGAGCTGCAAACTGAACTAGGTACTCTTGTTCATGGAATACAATTAATTCTTCCTTGAAAGAATGATTGATAAACTAGTTATTTTGATTCGGAAGCAGGTTGACATTTTCTTGAAAATAAAAGAACTGAGCCTACTAACTTGAAAACAATCACAAAACCCAACAATACCCGAAAGTATTGGCTGGCAGTGATAAAATTTGAACTTTCAGGCAAAAATATAGTTCTGGAAAACATATATCTGTATTAAGTATTAATGGATGTAGCCCACATAAACAAAGACTTTCCGGGGGCTCCTCAATAATTCCGAGGAGTATGAGGGGCTCCCAGGACTAAAATAGGGCTGAGAACTGCTGCAGTAATCCATCACCTCATTATCCTGATGGAAAAACTAAGGTGAAGGAAAGAGGTAGACATTAAACATTACTGAAATAAGTTGTTAAAAGAAAAGTGATACTGTTTTTCCCCCCCAGAAGAAAGCACTTTCAGACAGAAAACCAACAACTCCTTCTTAGAAGTGGTTCTGTCGAGTGTTTTTGTGCCCTGCAGATGCAAATTGCTATCAATAGAGATTCTAAGCTTGAATCATATATGTCAAGGTGCAACTTACCAGAAATGAGTGATTTATTTCAGTATTCTAAAATTTTTAAAATCTTAGTATGGATCTCAGTAACTTTTTTTTGGACCAAAAAAAAAGAAAAAAAAAAGAAAAAGAAAACAACAACAAAAAATTGAGTGTTAGCCACAGTAAAAAGGACAATTTATACTAATGAGACCTAAATCATGGCCAAGCTGGTATCTTGGTTCTCAGGTCAGGTAATTACAGGAAACAGGTCAGCAATGAGACCTTCTGTAACAGTCTTCTGTGAGAGAAAGAGGATGGTGGTGGGCAGGACTCCGGGTGATTTAAAATGTATTCTCTAAGTCCACATCATTCTCAGAGATATAAGATTGCCCACCCAATAAAAAACTCTCAATGACCAGTGACACTGAATTTCAAGTCATGTAGAATTGTTGGAAGCTACTGGGGAAGAGAAGCAGGAAGGTACAGGGTTTGAGGAAATATCAGAAGAGACTGTTGTAGATTTGGAGACAGTGTGTTAGACATGGCCGTAATGGTATGTCCTTAAAGGTCTGCATCTGACCTTCTCCACTTTTATCTCCTTATCATTGTCAAAGTAGGAGCATAGAAAATATTCCTTTACCAGTGGGACTCCATTTATACTCTTGTCTGGGGACCTACAAATGTTAGGGCCAGGTTTGTCCAAAACTATATTTACAGACATGCTGGCTGACCTTTAGCACTGGAACATTCTGGGTGAGCCATGGCCTCTGTCTCCAATCATTTCTTATCTCTTATCTAGAAACTCAAACCACACTGTTACATTGTAAACTCTTAGCAAAATAAACAGGTTTGTATCTAGGCATTATGTCAAAGAATTTTACAAGTCATTAAAGTTGTCAAAAGGGGGTGTTAATTAACTTTTCCCTGCGGAGGAATAAACTGGACTTGAAGAAGAGCTACTGGATTGTGTTCAAAGCCAGTAAACAAAGGGGGGACATCCTCCCAGGGATGTTCGGAAGGCTTCCCTGCTGCTGTTGCTGGAATCTTACCCATATGTCGGTCCAGAGAGACGGCTGCCCCAAGGCAGAGTGACTAACTCATCTGCAGCTAATTCAGTGAGCATCAGCCCCAGAGGAGCAGTGCGTGGAGTCTGAGCTCCTTAGTCGTGCCTGAGTCTGGGTAAGCGCCATACATTGGAGAGATGCCTGTTGACTCACCCTCCTAAAGGCAGATGGCTCAGTTAGCAATCAGAACAGGAGCTACTGTTGGGAGTTAGAGATATGACATTCTCAATCTTTGCAGGTTGCTTATAAACATGGCTGCCTCTGCAGAGTGCTTCCTGTGTGTCACTAAGCATTTTGTGATCATTGTTTACTTATTTTAATTTAAATTCACATAGCACTATTTTAAGCCAGCACTGTTCTTTAAAAATGTTAATTCCTACAGTTTCATAATAACCTTATGGGTGAGCACAATCAATGATGAAATTCTCTTTTACAGTTGATGACACCGAGGCACACGGTAGTTAGGTAATGAGTGGTTCGATTGTAGGTAGTGGGTTGGGGGACATGAACTGAGAAAGTCTGCCTGCAAGGGTCCAGCTCATGTTATGTTCAATGCTCCTGACAGCCCTTTAGGACAGACACTGTTATCCCATTCAATGAGGGAGGAACATGAGGTCAAGTCCTCTAGGTTTTCTAGCTTCTTTCGGTAAGACATTCAGCTCAGGTCACCTATCTGGTGAGAGGTATCCAGGTTTGGAGTCTGTGTACTCAATCAGCTGCGCTGGGGAGTAGCCCTTGACCCTTTTCTGAGAACTCTGGATGAAGAGGAGTTTTCTAGGTGTTGAAAGGTTTTGAGGTTTTTGAGGTCAGGCTTATTATCATTGTCATTTCATTCTCCCTAATGACAGACTTGAGATGAGGGCCTACAGGTGGAATGGCAGAAGTCCTGTGATCAATTTTCAAAATGCTTGAGATCTGAGAAGAGGCAAGATGGGCATTTGCAGGGAGCTGAAGCACAGTGACGGAGTGCTCAAAGTGGACAAAGGCCATGACCATAACCGCAGGAGATTCATGAAATGCCTCATCATACAGTGGAAATGATCACAGGCGGGAGGGAGACTGGCCGATCTGGGTTGTCGCCCACCTCCACTGTTAACTTGATCACTTGGAGTCTCCTCTTCTCACTTGTAATGTGGTTGGCAGTGCTGACCACACTAGCTTGAGGTGAGGATGGGGTACAGAGCAGGCAGCTCAGGGAAATGCTGGTTTGCTTCCTCTGTTTGGATCAGAGTCTCATGTGAGCTTTGAAAGGACCCATCAGAAGCCATCTCTGCAGAGTATTTGGCCAGCAAAGAGAGGGCCATGCCAACTTCTCTGTACCCTGGACTCCGGAAAGCGGAGACCTCTCTGGCCAGCAGCATAGCCCGCTGGGCCTGCTGACGCAATGGCTGGGGCAGAAAGCCCAGCTCTGCCTGGCCCTTTGCCTGGGTTGCTCCAGCCAAAAGGTAGGAGCCAAGAGGCCTGGCTGGGGAGGTCCAGAGGCCCGGGGCTACCTCTTTTCTCCAGCCCAGGGCCTGCCTCTTCATGCTCAGACTGATACTGAGACATTTGCAGAAGCAAAATGGTGAAACTGGTGCCAAATCTCTCTGCTGCATTCTACACTGATGATTTATTTTGTGTTATGAGGTAAAGCCTAATGAGAAATAGAGCCAGGCCTAAAAAGCCATCAAAATTGGACATTTGTCTCTCTGAGCTAGGGCTGCAAAGGGGGCCAGGAAGCTAGAGCTTCACAACTTTTTGAATTCATTAGAGGATAGTAAGGGGCTCTGGTCTAGAAATACTCCTAAAGCATTTTCTCTCCTCTCCTCTCCTGGCTCAGAGGTCGCAGAGGGACCTGGAGCATATGTTCTGTATTGATTTGCATTTGCACACTTTCCTGCATCCATTATCTCACCTCATTAGGGCTTGGAAGGGGAAGTGGAGCCGAGTGTGGCAGCAGCATGCGGTTTCCTGAGCCCTGTGGAGAATTGTCCCAAACGGTAAATGAAACAGTTGCAAGGGCCGGCCAGGAGCCGGCAGGTGGGCGGGCATCTCAGGGCCCAGGCCCAGCAATGCCCGGACAGTTTTGAAGGGTCCAGCTGTGCCGAAGTCACATGTCCCAGCAAGGGAGCATCCCAGACTAGGCAGCTTTTGTGACTGATGATCCCATCTGAACCCAAAGTGTCTGAGCAAAGCCCCATGGATCCCCACACACCTGCCTCTCTTGAGCAGTAAAGCAAATGGTTAATGGAAAGCAACTCCTTCCCTCATTCTTGATGGGAAAGGCTAAAGTTGACCACCTTTTAAAAATGAGGTCATAGAACTATTGTTTAGTTCTCAATGAAAATGACATAGGGAAGACCCCAAGGTCAAGGCTGATCAAGAAATGGCATGGTGAAGGAAGAGAGAGTGTTCAGCTTTCCTGAGTCACTTTCATGCAGGAAATAGATATATCTCAACTGAATAATTAAAACACAGGTATAGAAATGGCCCAACCCTCACTATACCTCCTAGCAGCCCTGCGTAGGGCTATCCTCAAGTGTGTGTATAATCATTGCCTTGGATACCTGTTTAATGTTTGTTTTTTGAGATTTTTTCTCTCACCTCTTTGAGTGAAGATTTTTGTTTCTGGACCTGGCTCAGCTGTATGAACATGAACAAACCATTTGACTCTCCCAGATCTCAATATTCTCATCTTTTGAGTAGATGGCACCATATTGTCCTAATTACATTGTAGAGAATTTCTGAAAGCAAGATGACTAAGTAATACCTGCCAGTGCACTTTTATGGTGATCAAGTGCCATGCAAAATGGATTGGTATAATCAGAACATGGATTATCCATTTATTTCCCTTGCCTGTGAAAAAGTGTCTTTATTGATTATCTCTTAAATCCTTTGAAGTAATCTGGAATAGCTCTGGGCCCACTGTAGAGATGAGACTATAAAAGCTCTTTATAAGCACATCCAAAGAACGGAAATTAAGCAAATTCAAGGCTTATGGAAGAAGGGTGGTGAATCAGGTATTTGGTGATTGTTTTTGCTTCCGTGCAGAGTACGAATGGGCAATGGAAAATAGCTCCCTGGTGGTCCCAGGAAGAGCAGAGAGAAGGCTCCAGGCTGGTGGGGTGTAAGGAAGATGCATGGGTACTCTACGGGAAGAGATTAGGTGCAGCTAGTCACGGAGCTGTGAAATGGCCCAGGTCAGGGTGTGAGATCATCCCTTCATTGATTTTGGTTTCCACTCGACAGATCACAAGTTGTCAGAAGTGCTTTTCACCCTATGTTCTCTGAATAAGGTTTCTCAGGGCCCTGTATTTCATCAGCTCTAAATTAAGTGGTTCACAGTGCCATTTGCTTTAAGGTAACTTGAAAAGAAATCATTAGGCCCTAGAACACACAGTACAGAAAAGTGGAGTGGATTAGAAAGTAAAATCAGGCATCAGGATGACAACAGTTTACTCTCATGGAAAGGAATATCCTGCCAACTGTTCCCATACACTTCTCTTTCAAACATCCCCTCATTACCATTTTAAAACATGTGCTTATTCAGCTGCTCTCTGAGTCTGCAGTTTGGCAAAGTAAGTTGGTAGTGTTAGCCCTTATGTCCCAGCTCAGGTGCAAGGCATGCTGGGGCTCAGTTACAGAACCCAGAAGCTGTGAACACCAGATATTCAACGGGAAGTGGGCATGGCCAAGGGGGATGCTGGGAGATGGTTGACAAGCAGACCAGGCTGGCTATGGTGGCGGTTCCATGATCATCCTGCCTTCAGTTTTTCATCCTAAAAGAGAGTCTAGAAGAAAATATAGAGGCAGAGTGTTCAGACCCAGCCACATAAACAATGTCCAGGGTTGGGCTCAAGACAGGCATCCTGCACAAAGAGGGCAACTGGTGCCTGTGGCCTGCCTTGATCCAGGCACTAGAGCAAAGCTTGACTTAGGGCCACACAGAAGCATGGGCTTGGGCCTTCCATGCTAGGGCTGGGGTGCCCTTGGCAGGCAGAACTTAGAATCCTGGCCATGTTGATGGGGCTACCAGTGACAACTCAAACCCCTTTTGGCTAGCCCTATGTGGTAATTAGGTAAGGCATTGGGCCTGCCTTAATCTGGATAGAAATTTCAAAATATGGTCCTACAAGCACCCAGAGGAGTCTGAGCTTTTGGAATGAAATGATCCCCATTAAATATCATTTGCTGGTATTGAGGTATGGAACTATAAAACAGGAAGTTTTTTTCTTTGGAAGGACCATCTTTTATACTTTTGACATGGCTTAGATGAAGAGGGGATACATAGTGGTTCTGGGAGTCTTTACCCTTTCTACTCAACTCCACCCATGATCATCCTGGTGACTTTTCTGGTGGTGGAACTGGACTTGAGAGTAGTCAATTAATAGGACATATAGCAAACTAATTGTTCAAATTGGGCTTTTAAACTCTGGCTTCCATCTACAAGCCAAACTTGCTCCACTTGGTAGGAGGTAGTTTTAACAACTGTGGCTGATTGAAGGAGGCAGAATCGGTGTGCACAGAAATTTTGTCATAATTAGGGAAGGAAGGAAAAGTAACTATCCAGGAACTGACTTGGGTGTAGGGTGTAGGTTGGGCTATTGATCAACCTTGTGTAAATAGTAGACTTTTCTTGCAGGCAATGAGGAATCTGAAGGCAAAACTTTAGTCCTGAATCTCTGAAGGGAAGTTAGTCTTGTTTGAAAAGGTTTTTGGGTTCTTAACAATATCCAGTTCTTGAAAATCACAAACATGCCGGGCTCAACTGAAGTCAATAGGGATTTTTCTTAAGTCCTGTGTTTTATTGGCCAGTACTACCTGAGTAGGACCCACATGGGCACCTGAACAGTGTGTGTACTCTGAGAGTTCTAGCACTTAAAGTGATCTATAAATAATAAATATAAGATTGTGATGGTGATAGTAAGCACTGAGGTGAATTTCCTGAACCTGAACTTGCATATCATTATCCTGCTGAGAGAGCAGTTTCCTGTTGGATTGCTAAATGATTTTCTTTATTATATTTAAGGCACAATGTTTAGTGATTTACTCCTCTTTGTAATTAGCTGGGTGATGAGAGGAATCTTTCAGTGATTCTGTTCTTCCTCTTTAATAACACATTCACAGGGAGTCTGAAGGTGACATACTGCTTACTGAGCAAAGGAACATTTAGAGTTAGGTCATAACATTTTTGCAAAGTGAAAAGAAATTGAAATTGTCTCTGGAGATTATCATCAATTATGTCTGTAAAAATATGCCACGCAATTCCAATGGCTGGTCTTTCTTCTTTAAAAGATGTTTGTGAAAGTAGCAGCTCTTCAAAATGCAACCACCCAGAGGTAGGGCAGACATTGCAAATTTCTGAAGACTCGCTCTAAAATAAGCTTCTAGAGGGCAAAATTGAATATTGAAGTGGTGCCACCTTGGAGATCTTTTTCAGAAGGGAGAGATGTTTTTTCCTCTTTACTGTGATAGATCACTCATAGTATTCCCTTCAAAAGTGGATCATTAGGAGGCTGTTTTTGCATGGCCAATGTTGTCCAGAATGTAGTTGTTTGGTAGGAGTAAAAGCTCTGATTGAAATGTTCTGTAGTCACCTACATCGGTCTCCTTTTTCATCACAGGAGGTTTGGAAGAGGGGGAAGGGTCAGAATTATTTCCTTAAGTCATGCTCTGTGAGTTAGAGTGTATGTACATGTTCATCTGAATGTGTTTGGGGGAAGATGATGGCAAGGGAGAGTGGCCAGCCAAAGGATATCCCATGATAGCACTTCCTGTCCCAGTTCCCAGCTCCCTCTGGGGTGACACTAGGACAAATATAGAGCCAATTAAGTTTCACTTACATGTTAGGCCCTGGCATTTGAGGACTGCAGAGGCTCTTTACTTTAACCTAGTAGTTCTTGACTTTTTCAGTACCAGGGCCCTTAGACTTTCACAACCAGATAAAGAAATGAATAGCAAAGGACACAATCAACAGAGTATAGAGAACAGTTATGGATTAGGAGAAAATATTTGCGAACCATGCATCTGATGTGGGTTTAATATCCAAAATGTATTAGGAACTCAAACAGTTCAATAGCAAGAAACGCAAGTAGCTCAATGAAAAAATGAGCAAAGTACTTTCCTCATGTCAAAAGACATTTCTTACGATAAGTCATACAAATGGCCAATAGGTATATGAAGAAATGCTCAACATCAAAGGCTGAAAATCAAAATCACAATGAGCTATCATCTCACACCTCTTAGAAGAGCTATTATCAAAAAAAGTTGAAGATTGACAAGTGTTGGGTGAGGATGTGGAGAAAAGGGAATCAACGTGTGCTGTTGATGGGAGTGTGAGTTACTATAAGCCATTATAAAATAAAGTGTGTTGGTTCCTCAGAAAATTAAAAATAGCACTACCATGGGGTCCAGTACTCCTACCTCTGAATATGTATCCAAAGGGTCTGATATTAGTATCTTGAAGAGATACCTGCACTCCCATGTACACTGGCAGCGTTATTTACAGCAGCTAAGATATGGAATCAAATTAAATGTCCATAGATGGATGAATGGATAAAGAAAATGTGGTGTTTTGTGTATGTAAATATATGCCATATACATTGCATAAATATATTCTATTAACTATCCATATGTAGAGCATGGTGACCATACTTAATAATTAATTTGAAATTTGCTAGGAATAGATTTTCAAAATTTTCATGCCCTCAAAAAAACACAGTGAAGATGCAGAACTGTGAAAAGGGAGGTAGAAGGTGAGAGCCAGAGTCAGAACAGGAGCCTGAGCCTGAGACAGGTGCCAGAGCCGAGCGCACACATTGCAGCCAGGCCACCATGGAGAGCTGGCCTGGCTAGCCCTCCCACAACCCGTGCCCAGCAGGAGAGGCAGCAACCCCTCGCATGCATCTCTGACAGCTGTACTCTGGACTGGCCTGCTGGTCATGTGCCTGAGGGTGGATCTTGAGTCAGGTTTTGCTCAACCTCTAATAAGGGCTAATAAGCGAGGAGAAAGGAGAAATGTATTTACAGAAAATAGAGAGGAAGGAGTGTCCATAAGAAAAGGCTTCATCACCACTTCTTCTTGCTGGCCCTCTTTGCAATGGACTTGGCTTTGTGCTTCACGGGTTTGGCCTTCTTGGGCTTGGACACCTTGACGAGCTCTTGGTTTTGACAATCTTGGGTGTTTTGGTTTTTTGGGGTGTGACAGCCAGCTTCTTGGCCTTCTTGACTGTGGGAACACCTTTGGAAGGTGCCTTCAACAGTAGGACCAGTCAGGCCACCATGACCAAGAACTCCACATCCTCTCCTGTGGACAAACCCACGTGAGCCAAGGTCTCTAAGAAGTCCACAGACCACCCCGAGGACTCAAACGTGATCATGGCTGCCGTCCAGGCTGAGGAGAACCATGCTGACTCCTCCCTTCAATCCATCCAGAAGTATATCAAGACTCACCACAAGGTGGGTGAGAACGCCAACCCAGATCAAGTTGTCCACCAAGTTCCTGGTGACCACCAGTGTCCTCAAGCAAACCAAAGGGGTAGGGGCCTTAGGGTCCTTCTGTCTGGCCCAAAGCAACAAGCCCAACAGGTCAGTGGCCTTCAAAAAGACCAAGAAGGAAGTCAAGAAGAAGGCCACACCAAAGAAGGCATGGAGCCCAAGAAGACTGCCACCAAAGCCTGAAGCAAGAAGCCCAAAGCCCCCGCCCCAGTCAAGAAGAAGCTGGCTGTCATGCCCCCCAAAACCAGAAAACTCAAGATTATCAAGGCGTCCAAGCCCAAGAAGGCCAAACTAGTGAAGCCCAAAGCCAAGTCCACTGCCAAGAGGGCCTGCAAGAAGAAGGGACAGTGAAGGCTTTTCTTAGGGACACTCCTTCCTCTCTGTTTTCTAGAAATGCTTTTCTCCTTTCTTCTCTCTTGATCCTCATCTGCAACCCTTTGCCCCATTTTATTCTGACTTGATAAGAGGCAGAATTTGGATTCCTCAGAAATTGTGGAATAATTCTCTTTTTCTTAAAGAGTTGGGCAAGGACAGCAACCACAGATCTCATCTGGGTAATGATGAGGATGTACTTATACTTTGTTTTGTTGATTTGTTAGTCATTTATGCAGTTAGGGTTTTGGGTGGGTGGGTGTGTTTTTGTGGGTGGTTTGTTTGCCATGAACATAGATAGAGGAGGAGAGCACAGGCAGGTTGGTTTGTTCTGGCTAGCTGAGAGGGAGCCCGGGAACAGTAGCGGTTGCAGAAGTATCTTTTTTTTTTTTTAATATATATATATTAGTTGTAGTTGGACACAATACCTTTATTTTATTTATTTATTCTTATGTGGTGTGGAGGATTGAATCCAGGGCCTCAATGTGCTAGGCAGGTGCTCTACCACTAAGCCACAACCCCATCCCCTGTAGGAGTATCTTTAAGTTGGGAACCCCTTTTGAGAGTTTCAGAACCTTTGTTGGGGAGGAAAGGGGCAGCAGCTGCCAGCACCAAAGGAGGGAGGAAGAGAAAACTCTCCCTGGGCTGACCTCCCTGTGGTGAGCAGCTAATGCACCTCCCAGTCAGCTAGAAACTAGCCATTGGAGGGTCTTTGTTAAATGGGACTGGAAACTTTTGGGGAAGGGCTGTGGGGGGGGGGGATCAGTCAGCCAAGAGCTTTAGTGTGCCCTGTTGTAACGTTGGGGTTTTTCCACCTAATTGATGGGCTGTGTCCTAGGAGGACTTTTGGTTATTGTCCCTCCTGTATAAGACATGGCTTTACTTGGTCTCACTAGCCATTTAAAAACCTCCAGTCCTCTTTTCTACTTCCGAGTCTTTTATAAGTAGTTGTGGACGGAGAGGGGAGGGAGTGTGCTCAAGCCAGGAGTGGGTAGTAAGAGACTGTAGTTCATTTTGAATTTGCCAAGTAGCGTTAGACAGCTATGTGCATGTGCTGTGCACGTGTGTACCTGTCTATATGCCTGTCTTGGGCTAGTACTTAATGTTTCACACCAGGGGCTGGGAAGATAAGTCTGTACAGTTGTCTTATTCTTATTTTTAATAAAATAGGAAAATTACGCACTTGTGCATCCCCGCTTTTTTCCACATTTTTTTTTAAACAAGTGTTATTTGTGCTGGGAAAACATTCACTGTTGTAATTTTAAAACTTTAAAATGAAATTTGGGAAAGGAAAAAAATAGTGAGATAATAAGTATGTTAAATAGCTTGATAGTGGTAATTATTTTATAATATATTTGTATTACAGTGTATACGTGAATTAAACATCACGTTGCAATGTTGCATACTTTAAATGTATACAATTTCTTTTTTTTTATTTCTTAGTGGTAGTCAGACACAATACCTTTATTTTATTTATTTATTTTATGTGGTGCTGAGGATTGAACCGAGAGCTTTACCACTGAGCCACAACCCCATCTCTAAATGTGTACAATTTTTATTCATCAATTATACTTCAATAAAGTTGGAAAACAAAGCCTAAGTATATGGTAGATTAATGTTAAAGCTCTAATTGGTGGATGATGAGGTTTTCCTTGGATATTGTATTTAAAATGTTTCTTGCAATTCATCATGATATATCATTGATGATCAAGATACTTGGCATATGTTGATTTTTGAGCAGTCTGTTTTCTTGGTGTTTATATGTAGAAACCTTGAAAGGTTGTGTATTTCAGTTCAAAGATATACTTTTGTATTATTTTGGTAGTCTTCTACCTAGGATTAGGAAAAAAGCATGTTTTATTTTGCTTTATGGGAATTACATGAGTTAATGGACCTGAAGATTCTTCCAGAATTTTGATGGATATTAGCACTTTGTTTATTCATGAAAAAGACTATATAGTATGGTGAACCAAAATGACGTGGTATTTCCTATTTCGTTGTTCTCAGAAACATAGCTTCACTATCTTTTCATTTATGCTATTTGTAGATCTTACTTTCCCTTGGTGTAACTCCAGCATTCTAGGAAAAGCCACTTATGTTAAAGGTGACATTGCTCTCTCTTTTGGAACATGCACTTGGCAAGGAATTCATTAGCCAGACAGATGTTTATGTCACTGTCAAATTGCAATTGCTAATTTTTTTTGTTTCTGCTTATGGGAATAACACAAGCTATTAGACATTAATGAGCAATGAGTAACTTTCTGTGACCTTTAAGGGAATGTGAAATAAACAGCAGTCATTATTTCAAGGGTAACTTCCTATCATTGTGTTCTTACTAAAACCTTAAAATAGCCTGAGTTCATAAGGTGACCAAAATGCATATGATGAGGATATTGGTTGAAAACCCTGTGTCAGAGTATAAACTCAATGCAGGAGGCATTTGGAGCTGCTCACGGGAAGGAAAAACTTCAAATAGCACACACACACACACACAAAAAAAAACATTGATTGTTGTTCTATATTTATATATGGAGGTTTGTAAAGTGAAAAATCAGAGGAACGAATTAGTAAGAAAATTAGAGAAGTTTATGCACAAATAAGTGACATGCATGGAGATTTGTCATACCCACAGTCCAGTTTTGCCAGGGCAGTGGGGCTAGATTGTGGAAAGGCCAAAGAAAGTGCCCAGAGACAGCATGTGAGACATATATTGGGGAAAGTTCACAAGAGACCAGAAAATGATCTCAAAAGAGGTCAGTGGTGACAGGCTGAACAGATAGCACCTTTGTGCCTCAAAGTGCTTTACGGAGCAGCGCCTCCTCTCCCTCATGGCATTTGGTTCAGTGATGGCTGTCTAGATGAGTGACGTGTATCCTTTCCATATTGCCCTCAGTTTCACAGCAGTCCTCACTCAGAGAGGGGTTTTACGTGTTAGACTGCAGAAGCAGTGACATTATTAGCATTAGCTTTCTTAGTTTGCTTGAATAATAAGCATCCCAAAGAGTAACTGTCCTGGTTTATGGGCAAGAAAGTAGCTTTCTACAGATAACATTAATTTGCCAAAGTTCCCAGTAGGTATAAGAGAAAGCCAGTATCCTTCAAGATAATATGTATCTGGACTTTCCAGCCCAGGTTTGCTCTAATTGTTCCCTTAACTTGGCTAGATTTTTTAGGAACAGAAAGGGGCATTCAGAGACCTGGTATTTTGCTGTCCCCCTTTTCTTTAGGAATAATACAAGGCTGAAACAAAGGAGTCAGAGAGATAAATTTAAGCACCACTCTTCAGAAGAAGTTGGCATTGTTAGGCTAGTTATGTAAGCAAAACAAAATGAAATAAAAAAATATATCAAAGATGTCTTTAAGGTTAAGACAAATTGGAAATGTCCGTCTCTTTGGGAAACTTTTAATGGCAGTGAACATCAGAGTGAAAAACCTGGGCAGAGGTGGAAGGGAGCTCCACATCATGCAGATTGCTCATTGCAGAGATGAGGACGCTGGGGCACAGCCAAGTTCAACATGTAGCCTAACCAGTGACTCTCCTGGGGTCACTACCCACCCATGGTGCTTAGATTGTATTTTATACCAAGGTGCCTTGTCAGTGCCTCATAGACAAAAAGTAAAAGAGAATGAATATATCAGTGTTTCAGATACCGTGGTGGCATACTTATGGGTGGAGACCAAAGGTTTAAGAATGAAGTGGGGGTCCAGGAACTGCTCCTTTAAAACCAGCTCATAAGGACAAAAGGCATAGAGAAGTGAATATACAAGAATGAGCAATTAGCCCCAAACTCCATCAGTAGGATCATGCAACTGTAGGATCTTAGATGTGAGAGAGTTCCTGGGAAGCTCAAGCTGGGGTTGAAGTTTGGGGTGGGAGAGGGCGGTCTCTGGGGCTACCACTGAAGGTGTTCCATGTCCCTGTAAGAGGCTCAAGAATTTTAAGGTTATCTGTAGGAGGCACAAGGCTGGCCAGTATGCTATAGCTATTAAGTCAGATGCGCCAGTTGTCTTGGTCATCCTCACTGGAGAGATAGAAATTAGCTTGGTGAGCTTGTGACTCCCATAGAACCCTCAAGTAATACTAGAGAAGACCCTGGGGCCTTTGTTAATTCTAAGAGTTGGTTAGAAGCCAAGCTTGGCTATTTTGAGAGCTTGAGGGCCTCTGTGGGGGAGAGAAGAGGGATGATGACTGTCATCAATGGACAGTGACTCCAAGGGTTGACCGTGACTCTTCAGAAACAGTGGGAAAGATCTGTCTACTCTGAGCTGCAGAGCTTGTCCTAGGGTCCCCAATGACACTTCCTCTGTGAACTGTGGCTGAGGGGAGCTCCCCATTCTGCTTAGCCTTTCTCCACAAGCTTCCTTAGGCTGGGGACCATATTTCATTTACCAACTTTGACTGGAGGGAGCATCTGAGAGTGGCTTGTAAGTGTGCTGCCCTGTTATGTGTAGGAGACTCACGGAACCCATTAGGGCTGCTTTCAAAGGGTTAATGTTGAAGAAGTGATGCCAGTGGTATGATTGTCTAATGGTTAAGTGCACTCAGCCTCCACTTGACATTGACGAGTTATGCCATATCGAGCAAGTGTTAGTTCTGCAATCTCTGAATCTCACTCAGTTCCTCCATCTGTAACTTGAATATAACAAAACTGACACCACTCTTAGGCTTTGAGGACGATTAAATGAGATAATGAATGGACTACTTAACATTGTAGAAAAACTCACTGGGTAGAACTCATTAAGTTAAATAAGTCATTACTGTGACTTCTGGTGAGTGAAGGGTCTGAGCTGTATTTGACAAGGCCTTTGGAATTTTTTAGCTCTGGAGTACTGTAGATTTTCAACCAGGGCCCTGGTCTCTAAAAATAAAGCAGGAATACTTTTCCCAGGCCTAAGGAAACCACTGACTCAAATCTCCATAAATTCAGAAGGAAGGAAAAACATGGAAGTGAAAGGTGAACTTGGTACCATCTCTAAGGGAAATGGAGTCTGTGTGAAGGCTCTGAACTCTGGAATTAAGTTCCCAAATGTTGCATTATTATGAGTACCAGGGTGGGGATCTTTGGGTGTGGCACCAGGAGAAATCAAAAGTATTTGGGTGTTTAAGGTGAACCCAGGGCCCAGGGTGCTGACATTTAAAAAAAAAATCACTAGGAGTAAATTCCTGCTATGCTGGGGCAGAGCTTCCAGAGACCAATGAGAAAAGGGTGGTGCTGGTGTTGTGGAGCAGGGAAAGACCTGCAGGATCCGGAAGATCCTGAACCCACAGAAAGCTCCTGCAGGATGTGGAGATGTTAAGAATAGCAGCAGTGACCAAATAGAGGTCCTTTCTATTTTTTAACACTTTGTAAAGTGCTTCATGTTGAGGAGAAAAAAACAATTGTCATTTTATAAAGAGGATCAGTGTATTTGTCTTTTATTTGTTTTTTACAAAAGGAATTATATTTGTGTATTAATCTTTTTTTCCTAAAGACTCCAGGGGTAAAAGATGGGGCCCCAAGGGCATGAGTTTTAAAGAGAAAACTAAGAGTTGCACTATTTTGCATCAATGGACCTGAAATTTTTTGGATGGGAGATGAGACAGACTGGGGAGCGGGGACAGCAGGAGGGATAAGGACTACTTTGTAGTTGTTTAATGCCTGCCTTTGTAAATATGGGCTAGGGAATGCTAGAAACAAACTGTCAAACCTAATATTCAGCTTTACATTGTTTGTTGTTGTTGTTGTTGTTGTTGTGTGTTAATACCTCTTTTTCCCCTAAACTTTCAATTATGTCTACTACTCACCCCAAAACTTTAGTGAGTGGGTATGAGTGTTTGTGCTAGTCACGGGGAGTGATCTGAGTCATGTGATGTGGTGACAGGTGCCAACAGCTGAGAATCACACTTTCAGCCACCTGTCTGGACCCTGTAGGTGAGAATTAGGAGGAGGAGAAAGCTGGGGATCCAAATGGTCCCGGGTTCTCATATGTTTCTTTTGTTCACCATGTTAAGATGGAGAAAGAGATTTTTAAAACACTGAATAGAGTAATTTCTTTGACAGAATCTTTTACCATGACCAGTTTCTTCAAGCAGTTAATAATTGTTTTCTTTCATCAGACAGAAACTCAATTGAGAGAAACATTCAGCAGTCCGTGTCAATAAGCAGCACAGGCTAACATATGTGTCTCTTCTGTTGAAAAGGGCTGTTTCTGGTGACACGTTCTATGATTAATCAGTCAGTACATCCAGGGATCTTAGAGGCCCATTAGCATCCTCTGCCCAGAATCCCAATTATCCTCTTTCTGTTAACATTTATGTGATCCAGAACTATTTTACATCTTGGTTTTTCTATAGATCATTAAACAAAGTGGTACCAGGATAATCAAGAAAATCATTCTGGGTCTTTTCAGTGTATTTATTTATTTATTTATTTATTTTGTATGGGACAGGAGGAGATTGGCATTCCACACTTGTTATTTCTTTACATCATCCAATGTACCTGGCTTAATCTTCCTTGGGCTTAAAGTACTACCCCCAAAAGCTTTCCAAATCTCTGTATGGTCAAAAAAGGCTCCCTTCTTCCCCTTCTATAGCCCACTTGAGATCCATCCCTGTTTTCCCATACAAATGAGTTCACAAATAATATTTATAACCACTGATGTTATAATAGCGAGCACTTCCACATTAGCTCATATATCCTTATGGATATTTTTCCTATTAAAAAAACTTTGCATGCTAGCATAAAAATAAAAGTACCCTTAAAATGTAAACTATATAGAGTCTTAATAGAGTACTTCATTTGTAATCTTCCTTTCATTTCTGGCTATGAAACATTTTTCTTTGGGCAGTTATTCCTCTATTTCTCAAACATCAAACTAAATACAAAGCTTAAAATGCAACATACCCACAAATTTTTAGCTTCCCCTTTCTTTAGACTGCTTTGTTGTAATATTCTTACCATGAGAATCCTGTTGGAAATTTCAGTGGTGTCAGAATGTCTGGCCTTTAATATGAATGATCACTGAATACAAAAAGCATTCAAAACAACTTCCTGCTAATCAATTTAAAAATTGCTTCTTAAATATGTTCAGTTCAAATCATTTTGAAAAAGTTATTAAAACCTTGTAAATATACAATATTGCCTCCTTTCTAGGTATAAGAGTAATAACATGCTTTCATAAGCAGAATATGCAGAGAACAATACAAAAATCATTGCTGTTTTTGTTGTGTTCTCAAATGACAAGGTTGCTGTCTTTTTTAAAAACATCCCTTGGATAATAATATGAATTAAATCTCCTACACCTTAAATGTAGATAAAAATTTACATTGTGATGGAATCAGTTAAAATACAAAAACAGACAGTGTTGGCACCTGATCTGAACTGAGTTTAGACTGAGTTTCTTCTCGTCATTAGACTCTCATCAGAAGTTATGTTAGTTTCCTATATTCATCTATTCAACACATATTTATTGAGAAACCACTTTGTGCCAGACAATATTCTAGGCATTTGGAGATGCAACAGTGAACAAAATGGAGTCGGGACCTTACTCTATGGAGCTTACATTACAGGGTGTGTGCACGTGAGAGGCAGGTAGGCTAGGAGTACAGCAACAAGAAGCATGCTAAGCAAGTACATTCTATCTCATGTCTAGAAGGTGAGAGAGGGCTTGGGACATGGGCAAGAGAGGAACTTCCCCAGGGTTATATTATGTCTAGAACAAACAACAGGTTTTAGAACTTTTTAATCCAACGCACAATGTGTTTTGTGAAGTGAGGTCTTATATTGCCAGGACATGATGGTTCCAGCTCTTTACAAGTTCTCACATGGTTGAATGTACCACAGTGTTGAAAGTGCAACTCAATAAAGACATAGAAATAACATATTAAGATCTGGAATTTTCAGGAAATGACTCTTCCATGCTTATGTGCAGCTCCCTTGCTCTGCTGAGAAGTCAAGGTAGCAAATCCTTACATGTTCATCCTGATCACTATCTGGTAAAAGGTGTCAACATTAAGGAGCGTTGGGAACACCCCCTTTTAATACTTATGGCATTCCCAGCAAGAGCACAAATGGCAGCTCTGACCCATACCTTTCCTTTCCTATCCCCAGTTCTTTCTGACACTGTGAGGTGTTTCATGTATGTGTGTATGGACAGCCCAGACTAAGGAGTCAAGCTCTGTGCAGTCCTCTTCACAGTAGGACAGACCTGGTGCCTGTGCACAAAGCAGGCTCATGTCAATGGGCAAGAAATTCTCCCTTATCCTGAGTGTGATCTAGAAGGGACCTTTAGTTTTGGGGTGAACACAACCCCTTGGCATCAGTTTCTTTAGTGAATGTGATGGACAAGGCCAGAGAAGGGCCAGAACTGGGTTCTCTAAGCATGAAGCCAAAGCAAATGTCCCAGTTGTCCAGGGCTTAAGGGCTGTATTTTATCAGAGGTGTAAGATAAACAGGGACCTCCGTGAGATCCAATAAGAAATGGGGCAGGGACTATCAACTGTGTATTGGCTAGATTTTAATGTCAGGAACACTAGCCTGGAAGGATATCCAGTTCCACTTTACTGTCAAATCCAAAAAGAAAAGATAATTAACTACAAATAATAATGATAGATCACATATTTGTATTCCAGAATGACTTCCAAGAGGAGATCCAAGAGAAAAGGCATTTTAAAACCTCTTTATTCATCTATTTTTGTAAAGCATTATGTAATTCCAATACAAAATTCAAAGGACATAAATAATATTCAGTGAAAAATGAGTCTTTCTTCTTCTCCTATCCCAGCCATTTGATTCTCCTATCTAAAGACAACCACTATTACAAGTTGTGTGTGTGTTTACAGAGATAATTTTATGTATTTGCCACTCAAAAATATAGGTGTTGTTATACACTCAAAAATTTTAAATTTAATATAACTTGGGAGGTTATTCTATACCATATCAGTATTTTAGGCTTTCTGCAGAAAATGATAAAATTTGTTTTTGCCTTTATCCTCCCTTTCTCCTGGTAATTGAACAGCCAACCTGTATTTAAAGATTTAAAAAAAGAAGATTCCAGAATCTTTCCTGTAAATCTGTAAAACTTTGGTATTTTATTTTCCATATTTCTGTTACAAGCACTTCCTTCTGATTATTTAATATAAAATTTGAGTTAAAAATAAAAGAGCATCTCATCCGGAACCATATTTAGATTCAATTTCTATTTCAGTTTTAGAATTTCACTAAGTCCATGAGATGCACAGAAAAATCAAAGATAAAAACCGGCTAGATAATTTCACTGACTCATGGGAAGCAGGAAGATACTCCATCACAGTTTCCCAAGCATCCCTGCTAAGAATCATTTGGATCACTGAGAAAATAAAGTTTCCCAGGCTCCTCCCTGCATGAGGAATCTCACTCAGTGTGTTTGAGGTAGGCCCTGGAGACTAACTAGGTTAGCAGGTATAGTTAAATTTACTGTATTACCTATTACCTCAAACTCCATGACTTAATGCTGGGCAAAATGGTACATGCCTATAATCCTATTAACTGGGGAGGCTGAGGCAGGAGGACTGCAAATTCAAGGAGAGCCTCAGCAACTCAGCAAGGCCCTAAGCAACTTAGTGAGACCCTGGCTCAAAGTAAAAAACTAAAAAGGCTAGGGATCTGGCTCAGTGGTTAGGTACCCTGGGTTAAATCCCTGTTACCAAACAAAGAACTTCCTAACTTAAAATAGCCACCATTATGTTACCTCTTACCTTTTGTGTGGGGACCAGTTGGCTCAGGCAGGTCACAGTGCAGATGTTTGTGCTCCATGACACTGGAGGCTTCTGCTAAGTGGCTCAAATTAGGGCAGGAGCACCTGAGGGCTTGTTCTCTGAGGGCAGCTGATGCTGACTGTCAGATGCAGCTACCAGATGAAGCTCCTACACTGGCCTCTGTGTGGCCTGGGACATTAGCCATCCTTCAAGATGGCTCCTGCCATGAGCCTTCCCACCTTCTGGGATTCATGCCTTTGTGTTGTTTCCCACATTGGATAAGGGCTGACCCGTTTGATCAGAAGAACAAGGCAGAATTGACAGTGCAACTATAAAAAATGTTGCAGCTTCTGCTAGGTCTCTTCCGCTGGTGCTGGAGGAAGCTAGCCACCATGACATGCCACCAGACATGAGGACAGTCTGCCCTGTGGAGGGGCCCACTTGGAAAGAGACTGAGGCCTCCTGATGGCAGGCAGCACTAGCCTGCCAGCCACGTGAATGGTCCCCTTGGAAATAGGTCTTCTCAGGCCAGTCTGGTCTTCCAGGGACTGCAGCTCCAGTGGAGATCTGACTACAACTCCTCAAGAGATGTCCAGTCAGAACTGCCAGCCAGGCCTCCTCTGAGTTCTTGTCCCTTAAGTCATTCAATTTTGAAATGATTTATTTTAGGGCATTAGAAAATGAATACAGCTCTCCAGGTAGATCTCATTCATCTTCACAAAAATTTTGAGGACTCTGGCTTGATTCTTTACTGATTATGCGGATAGAGTTCCAAGCGGGATGGGATGAGGGAAGAGCTTTGTTAACAGAAGCACTCTTTATTCTTATAAACCATCTTCTTAGAAATAAGCTGTGCCAGCTAGAAAAGGGAAAGGAAGGGTTCTACTTCTCATTTTTGAGATACATCAAGGAATAAGATGAAGCTTTATCTCCTACAAGATTGGGGAGAAGCATTAGTCACATTTTCAAGGTTGTGGGGTAAAGCAATTCTGGACCTCAGGTCCTTCCAGAGGAAAACTCCATGTGTAGGTTTTTCCTTATATTATAATTAGAGTTTATATGCTTCTTGGTTGGTGTAAGCCCCAGACCCCTTCAAGAATAGAACTGTAGAACACCATGTTCTCCATTACTCCTGAGATTAGGTCCCCATGCAAATAAGAGTTTCCACCCTGGTTGTTTTTCCTGCAGACTGCATGTCAGTTAGTAATTGTTCTCCCAGGGAAAAGTCTACCAGGCTGATTCAGCTCTTTGTATTCCCACCGTCTGCCATGCAGCCCGGCTGTCAGTGTATTTTTGAAAGAGCAGAAACAATCTGGCAGTGAGAGAGTTTATTATGATATCAACTACAGAATATATTGTAGATATTGCAGGTTACTGAGGTTTATTAAAACATCAAACCCTCCTTAACTACTCCACGCTCCCCCTGTCCTTTGGAAAAGTAGAACTGAAATGCTGGGCGTGATATTTTCCTATAGAAAACTTGTGGAATAAATATGAAAAGTTCTTCTGGAGGTAATGGGAGAACTAAAGAAGCAGATTGGAATCAAGACTAAGCTAAATATACCACTTGCATCAATCACTGGCCATTGTCATTTTTATTTGCAGGTTTGTGTCCCTCACTATGTTCTGACATTGACTCCTTCAGTGAGAAGAGAGTGGGTGACCAGCTGCTTGAGATGCTGGAGAGCCCAAGGACTTTGGGACATACTCTTTGCCCTCAGGTAGCTGAAGGGTTTGTAGAAGAAACAGAGATATACATGCAGGTATTATGATGTGATCTCTGAGGTGATAAAGTGATAAATGAGTGCTTAGATGTCCAGAGGGGAGATTGCTTAAGAGCAGCTTTTTAAGTATGGTCATGATGTTACAGGCTACATATGTGACAGTAGTCCCATAAAATTATAATGGAACTGAAAAATTCTTACCCCTAGTGATTTAGCCATGTTAATGTCACAGCACACTTATGTATTTGTGGTGATGCTGGTATAAATAAAGCTATGGCACTGTCAAGAATATACAAGTATATACATACAGTTGTATATAGTAATGTATCAAGTATAATATATAGGGATACATCCAGTATAATACTCGATAATGATAATAAAAAATTGTTAATCATTTGGTCTAAACTAATAGAAGGAAATCCATTATTTGACTATTGAAGAAATTATTATTGTCAACAGTTTGGTATGTATATTTTTAGTCTTTATTCTACCTATTAGAGATATTGGTGCCTACTGTTCATACAGTGCCTGTTTTTAAGATATTATCGGTCTATTTATTTTAAAAATAAAATTGGAATTACATTATATTTTATTATTGTATTTTTTCTTAGGTAGGGAGCACATATATCTCCAATATTTCTTAATGACTGCGTTTTATTGCTAAATGTCCAATTAGCTATTTAAATTGTTTCTAATATTTCCCATTATATAGACTGTGGTAATATAAACATCCTTTTGGCCAAATTTTGGTGCACATCTATCATTATTTCCTGAGGGTAAAATTCCAAATGTAAAATTTTTGAATAAAAAGGAAAGTAAACTATTAGTGCTTGTGATCATTGCTTTCCAGATAAATTTTTACCAATTCAACTTTCATATATATATATAATATATATATATATATATATATATATATATATATATATATATATGATGTGTGTGTGTGTGTGTGTGTGTGTGTGTGTATCTTCCAACTTTGATAGCAGTGGTGGAGAAAAAGACATACCAGAAACAGGGAATGGTTTGAGAAATGGGGTCCCAGAAGTTTTGCTGGAGCACAAATTCTGTGTAGCATAGTGGCTGGAAACACAAATGGGCAATTGCTTAAGGCTAAACCGTAGAAAGATTAAATACCAAAGTTGGCCTTTAAATATTTTTCAAATCATTACAATATATGCATGTATGAATATATAACAACAAAACTCAGTATTATGTATAATTATAATGCACCAACAAAAATTAGGAAAAAAATAATTTTTTTTCAAGAGGCTATTGAGAATCACTGAAGTTTTAAAAGAAAAGAGTGACAATTAAGCTTTTACACATTAATCTCTAAACTGTACAAAGTGATATTGTCAGGCCATTTAGGGGATCAAACTTCAAAGGTGGCGGCAAATAGAATGTTTTCTAAAACAGATGATGGCAAAGTGAGACAGGAGGCAATGTCAAAAGTCACTATGATGTTTAGAGCCTGTGTTGTACACGTATTAAAAGGACCGAGATGCCACTGGGTTATAAAGTTTGGAAGAAAGAGTTGCTAGATGAAGAAGATAGCAATTTTTCTTTTGGATGTTGTATTTGCTTTCTATCTTGAAAAAAATATATGAGACAATCAACAGAGAGAAGGTTTATTTTCATTCAGAGTATTAGAGATATCAGTTTAAGATCAGTTGGCTCCATTGCTTACTACTGTGCCTATGGCACAGTAGAAAACCATGGCAGAAGTGCATGGCAGAGCAAAACCATCCAACTGATGGCTATGAATTAAAAGAGTAGGGAGGGACCAGAGTCCCACTGTCCCATTAAAGGGTAACCCTCCCCCCAGTGACCCAAAGACTTCCCACTAGGTCAAACCTCTTAAATATTTCACTGTCTTCCAAAAGCATCAAGCTGGGGACCAAGACACAGACTTTTCAGAGACATTGAAGATCCTAACTATAGCAGATGTACAATATTTAAAATGTTGATGTGCAATCCCAGTAGAGATGTGTAGCAGGCCCTAGAAAATATGAGACTTCAACTGAGGAGAGATTTCAGGCCTGGAGAAGTTAAAAAAAAATGGTCATGATTTTCTTAGAAGTTTTATTGGTGAGATCTGAGAGAAAGACAGGGAGCATCCAGGTAAGAAGTGATTAGATTTGTGTGAAGAAATTGCCAGAGGTTAGGGGAGAAATCACCCCAAAATATTAGAGATATTGGTGCCTACTGTTCACAGTGCCTGTTCTTATCAATCAGATTGAAAAGCCTCATAATTCAAGTAGCACTGGTTAAGTGTATAGAGGATCTTTCCTCATTGTAGGGAAGAATTTGCCCTAGAATTAGCACTTCTTCCTCATTCTGCCTAGTCAATCTTAAAAACAAAACCTGAAAGAATCGGACTGTATCCTAACCGGCTCCCAGAGTAAGTTTCAGGCACATTTATAAGCATACATTCAGTGCCTAACCGGGCAAAATTCACAATTTCTTGAATCAAATAAAAAAAAAAATATAAGACATGCAAAGAAACAGAAAAATAGAACTCATAATGCGAAGATGAACCAAACAACTTAAATTTACCCAAACTGACCCAGACATTAGAATTAACAGACAAAAGCATTAAAATAATTATGATTTGAAACATTAGGTGATGACATAGATGAAAATTTTGTTTCAAACTACTAAAGATAAAAATTGTAATGTGGGATAAAAAATTACTTTTCCTGTGATTAATTGCAGATTCAACATTGCAGAAGAAAAGATTCATTATTATAAAGACTAATAGAAAAAAAATCTGAACTAGAACACAAAGGGGAAAAATAATAAAACAAAATAAATACAACATTAGTAAATTGTGTGGTAATGACAACTTCAAGCTGTCCTTTGTGATAGACCCCCTTATCTTTCAAAACTCCCCAGAGGATACCTGAAATGTGGATATCATCAAACCCTATGCATACTGTATTTTGTTCTATCCATATATACCTATGATAAAATTTAATTTATAAGTTAGACACAATAAGAGATTAACAACAATAATAAAATAGAATGATTATAAAAACATACTCTGGCGAAAGTTATGCGAATATGGTCTGTTTCCCAAACTTTTGTTGAACTTTCACCTTTGTACCCAAAGAAAGCACTTTATAGCTTCTCTTTGGCATGTCCACGTCATCAGCAACACTACTCTTGCACTTTGGAACTACTATTAAAATAAGGGTCACTTGAACACAAATACTGTGATACTGTGACAGTCAATCTGATAAGCAAGACAGCTAGGTAAGGCTGGTGACAAAGGGCCAATTCACCACCCAGTCAGAATGGAGCAAGACGGGGTGAGATTTCATCATTCTACCCAGAATGTGTACCATTTAACATTGATAAATTGTGTATTTCCGGAATTTTCATTTAATATTTTTTTTAACACAGCTGACTGTATGGTAGTTAACTGAAACCATGGAAATAGAAACTTGAATTAATTAGGGAGAATAGTAATGTATATTACTCTATATACAAACTTGGAGTCTCCAGAGAAGGAGAGGGAGAAGTGGTGATATATAAAATATTTGAATAAAAATGGCCCAAAACATTCCAAATTTGATAACTGTAAATTCACAGATCCACAGAGCTCAATGAAACTCAAGCCAATAAATATGAAGAAAAAAAATACGACATATTCAAATTTCTCAAAACCATTCATAAAAGAATATTTTAATAGCTTCCAGAAGAAGAAGACATGTTACATATAGAGGAACAAAGTTAAGATTATAGCATATTTTTTATAGGAAGAAATATAAGCAAGAAGATATGGAACAACCTTTCTTTTCTTTTTCTTTTTTTAAGTACTGGAGGGGAAAGTCTGTCAATAAAGAATCCTATATCCAGTGTAAATATCTTTCAAAGTTACTGGAAAAATAAAGAGTTTTAAAGGTATATAAAAGCTTATAAAATTCACCTAGCAGACCTACAGTTCAAGAAATGTTAAAGCAAGTCTTCAGGAAAAAGGAAAATAATACCAATTAGAAATAAGGACCTACACAAAGGAATAAAGTGTTCAGAAATGGTAAGTCTCTTAAGGTTTTTTCTTATTACTTAAATCTTTTTAACTGATAAGTGACCATAAGATCTTTTATTAATATTTTAAAATGATAATAGACTGTTTATGCATTGTTATTAAAAAGATGCCAGAGTTGTTTGGAATTCTTAACATATATGAAATGTTCAACAAAAATAACACAAATGTTGGAAGGGAAGAAAACAGACTGATGTAAGATTCACACGTTGTCATGAAGTAGTGACGGTAACTTGAAAGTGTGGCCTATAAATTCTGAAACTACCTAGAATTATCCAAGAAAGGGGCTATTATAGAATCATAAAAGTATTCAGTTAATTCCAAAGAAGCACAAAAACAAGGAAAGGAAATAAAGCACTAATGGAGCAAATAAAAATCTAATAGCAAGTTGACAGGTTTTGAACTCTCAATAATCACATTAAGTGAAAATAATCTAAATTTACTGATGAAAAGGGAAATATTACCAGAATGGATAAAAAGTAAATAAATAAAAAAGCAAGCCTGAAACCATATCCTTCCAACAAGAAGAACATGTGAAATGTAAAGGCATGCATAGATTTATGGCAAAGATAGAGAACGATTTCCAACACTAATCAAGAGAGTTGGAGAGGTTATATTAATATTAGACAAAGTAGATTTTGAGCAAAGAATATTACCAAGGTAAAAGATGGTAATTTCTTAAAAATCAAGATTACATTACCTAAAGAATAATACCAGGGTCAAATTGGGCCATTCCTTGCATTGATGATAGAATTAATTCATTAAAAGGAGATGATTATCTTAACTTGTATGGCTTATATAATTACGACACATTATATTACATGACAGAAAATTCAGGGGTATCTGATTCCAGGGTTGGCAAGTTCAACAGCTTGAAATATCATAAAGGACTCAGGTTATTTCCATATTTCTGCTCAGCCATACCCAGGGTGTCAACTTGGTCCTTAGACTGGCTTCCCTTATGAATACAAGATGGCGGCCAAAATTGTAGGAATCACATCCAGACATCGAGGCGGAAAAAACAAATATTTTTTTTCCTAATTTTTCCCTGGTAGATTTGTCATTAAATGTCATTTGTCAATACTAAATCACTTCTTAACCTGTTAACTAAACCAAACACTGGAAAGGGGAATGGCATCATTTGGATTGACTTTGATCAGGGGTCAGCAAACATTTCCTATAATGGGGACAGATATGCAAATAATATAGTTTGGAGGCCATGTGGTCCCTACCACAACTACTTACTTCTTCTATCAAAGAGCTGGGCATAGTGGCACAGGCCTGTAATCTCAGCAGCTCAGGAGACTGAGGCAGGAGGAATGCAAGTTCAAAGGCAGCTTCAGCAAATTAGCAAGGCCCCCCTAAAAAACTTAACGAGTCCCTGTCTCAAAATAAAATATAAAAAGGGTGGGGGATGTGACTCAGTGATTAAGTACCCCTGGTTCCATCCCTGGTACCAAACAAATAAGCAAAAGAAACACCCATAGATAAGATCAAACAACTAAAGGTGTGGTTGCAGCATCTTTTTTACAAAAACAGACAAAGGGCTGGATTTGGGGTATGAACCATAGTTTGCTCATCTCTGAATCAGACTAATCAGCTGAAATGGGGACAGGTTTGTCTTCCTTGAGGGTTGGATACTTCAAAATTAGTGTTCTCTAAGCAGGGAATTCAAAGGAATGGCTGTTAGGTAAGCAATAAACAGTATCAGCACATATTATGTCCCTCTATCTTCCACAGTATCTAACAGTTATTAGGTATTGAATAAATGCTGAATGACATACATGCTAACGGGGTGATTTAGCACCCTGGCAGTCTATCCTAGGCTTTGACAGATTGAAATTCAGGAAATTGTTTTTGCCAGTTCTCACCTCTGCCCTAGGGCCTTGCAAACCCTTGAGATAAGTTTCCTTCTCCTTTAGTTCTTGCAGGATAAGATGTGGGTAAGTCAGAAAGAAATGAAGCAAAGGAGAGAGATCATGGAGCCAACACGACATCCCTGCTTCCCCAGGATGACAACATTGCCTTCCTCAGCTCCCTTACATCAAAGCTTCCCCGAGGTAGCAGCAACACAAATAATAAATTAAAAGGAAAAAGATCAAGCATGGCACTACATGGCTGAAAGGCTGAATTACGATGTTAAGAAGAAAGAGAAAGGGAGCCCCCCCCCCTGCTTTTAAACCCAGAGTTATATTTCTTCTTCTCTCAGTTAGTGAACACAGCACTGTTATTTCTGCAAATGCATTCTTTCTGAACTGAGTGAATGCATGCTGTGAAAATATGTGGGTGCGCCTGCTAGGATGATTCATTTCCCAAGAGCATCCAGCAATTGGGGGAGTCATGGCACCATAGCTAATTGCAGGTTTGGGGCACCCCTTCATGCAGTGAGCCAGAAGAGTCTAGAGAGTCCTGAGGCAAGAGGGCACCTTTCTCAAGAAATGACAAATCAGTCATTGGCTTTTAAATGATTTTATTTCTAAGATGAATTCTAGGAAAGGAAACCTCAGGGTCAATTATAAAAATAGGTGGTTATATAAGTAAGGGATTTCAGGAGTATTGCCTTTAATTTTAACAGAGACATGGAAAGAAATTTCACATACACTGGCAAAGGAGAGTCTGAGTGTAGGCCCCTTCACCCTCCGTGTAAGGACATTTGTAATAAGATGTGAGGAACACAATGGCCTCTGGGCTCAGGCCATCTGGATTTAAATCTTGGCTTTATTATTGGCTAACCATATGACCTTGAGCAAACTCTCCAAGCCTCTATTTATCTTTAAAATGGGTATGATAATAACACTTATTATCAATTGTAACAGGGTATGGCAAGCTAAGAACCACACTCTAGTGGTTCTTTTTCCTTGTTCTGCCCCCAAATCCCCCACTCCAAGCCTGATCCTTCTTAGTAGGCTTCCAGGGAACATGGGATTTTGCAAACCACAGAAAAACCAGCAGCATATTTCCTAGGAATCCTGGATCAGGAAGTAAACAAAGGTCTGATCAACCTGCTTCCTTTTGGTCTCTCCTTGATGAGGTTCACAGAACTAGATCAGGTAGCACAGGTAGGGTCCCACTCGTGACCATATGAGCTGAGCCTCTCTGTGTTCCTGAAACTGGGTTTTAACCTAGTGTAAATTTTGGTTTTTTTCAGTCAATAATAGGAAGTATGAGCCAATCTGGTGGAAGTTTTGAAGAATAGCATGATTGTGAAACTTGCTATACAATGTTAAATCTTATGAATATGGTAAATAATAAATATTCATATTCTAGTCTAGAGTCTTTTAATTTCAATTTGTTTACTTAAACCACATTCATTTACATAAAAAAATATGTTTAGTTTCCTGAACACATGGTTTTCTTTGGGCCAGGATGAGTTTTTGTTTTGGTTACTTTTCATATATTAGAGTCATATATTTATCATAATCATGCTTTGAGTAACTTGCATATGTTTTTCTTTCTTTGGTTTTGTTCTCACAGCTTTTTGAGTCAGTATTGCTTTAGTTCACAGCCATTAAGGTGGGGGAACTAACTGTTGCCAAAGTTGATGAGATATTGTCATTCTCTGTTATTTGAGTCTTTTCCTGCTGCTACAACAAAATACTATAAACTGGGTCATTTATAAATAATACAAATTAATTTCTCATAGTTCTGGAAGCTGGGAAGTCCAAGGTTAAGGAAGCTGCAAATTCGGAGTCTAGAGAAGCTTCTGTTTCTGCTTCCAAGATGGCACTTTATTGCTGTGTCCTCCCTTGGTAGAGGGTAGAAGGGTGAAAGGGCTGGTGAACATGTCAGCCTTTTATTCAGAGTGTTCTCCAATTCATGAGGGCAGAGTACTTGTGACTTAGCCACTTCTCCAAGGTCCCCATCTCTTCATGATAACACACTGGGTATTTGGTTCCAACACATGATTTTTGGAAGGGTGCATACATTCAAATTATAGCATCTGTCATTTCTGAAAAGAATATTAACTAAGGAGTATAGTGTGGTTCCTGGTGCCAAGAGGTGTTCTCCATATCATATTCTGTTCCTTTTGGAGGGGCTTACTGATTTAATATTGAAATAAATTTCACATATGAATTTATATCACTTAAAACATGACTTAAATAGGAAAGATTGATATGCTAGAAACACCCTGAGACTAAATCCTTAGGGTGAAATGCCTGTGCCAAAGCTGAACCCCACTGTTTCCTGATGGCCTCATGTTGAGAAAGTTACTTCATCCCTCTCAGTTTATCTGTAAAATAAGAATGATTTTAACACCTCTATGGTGGATTAGTTGAGAGGATCAAATTAAAACCTTTAGGTGTAACTGTTTCTTAGTACTTCTTTAGCCACATCAGGCTCAATGTCCTAGTGATCTGTCTTAGTGAGCATGATAGCACCTATTACCTAATGCAAATACTTCTTTAAGACAAATGATTTTTTCCCAAGTAATGGGGTTTTCTGCCACTGAGGTTGTGGCCTGTAATACCTCCAACACTGCTCAGGTATTAAACTGTAGAAATACTACATAGATTTTTTCTGTCTTTCTACGCCCCCCTCCTTTCCCCTAGTTTTATAAATGTATCTCTGTCTGAATCTGTATCAGTCTCTCTACATCTCTATATGTTTGCTATGCCATAACAGCTTCAGGATGACTTTTGCAATATCACTAAATATCAGAATTGAAATAACAGTTTTCCTCTTTTGCTGCCTCTTTTCCCTAAGGGGAATATCTCTAGTTAAGACTGACCAAATCCAGGATAGGGCTTTATTTTTATCAATTTCCGTGTCTCACTTTGCTCCTGATGGATCAGTGGCATTTCATTCAATCTGCATAAGCGGCTGTGTAGAACAGGAAATTGCAAAGGGAACACGAGTCACGAGTATCATGCTTGTCACTAATTTATGCATGTGGGGTTCATTTCCTCTGACGAGCCCAGGATTGGAAGTGATGGATGCCTCCCAGGGGCCCTGATCCATCATCAGACCAATACTCTGCCTCCTCCCCAGGAAGTGCCTGGCTCTTTGAGATTCTTCATTCTCTCCTGCTTTTCATTACTGTTTCTTGCCTGTGTGGGTTATTTTTTCCTCAATAATTTGGCTTTTCAGACTCTGAATATGAAAATAATTTAGATGGATTCATCCATTCATTCATTGAGTCAATAAAGATGCATTGAGACTCTACTTTATGCTAGAGCCTCATACTGTTCTGAAAATAGAAAGGTGAATATAAAATTAACTTAGCTAATCCTTTTGAAAGTTTCACCATGTGCCAGGCACTGTTCTAAGCGTGGTCTGTTTTTATTCATGAAAGCTACACAACAACCTCAAGAGGCAGATATGATTTTTGTCCACGTTTATAGTTGAGAAAGTTGGATGCAGAGTATTTAAGAAATGTGCCCAACACCACAGAATGCATGCCTTTTTTCTCTATTAAGGAAGAGTTAGCTGAAGGAAATGACTACCTATTACTGGTATTGGTTAGTCTATTCTGGTTAGATAGTACCACGGTGTATTTTGGGTAGGACTGTCCTTGAAGGAAGAAGATATTTATATTGGGGCTCATCCAAGGCAGAAAGGCAAGGCAAATCTTAGACCCAGAAGATGGGTCATGCCTGTCTTTCCATGGGCCTCATTCTCTTGCTTGGACTCATAAGCACCCAGATACAACTTAGGGCTTTCTTGCTGGTAGATTTCTTAGACTGTCATAGTTGCAGTCTAAGACTATGGGCCAAGGCCTATGGGTTTCCAGAAGAATTGTTCCAAGGATAATAGTAATGACAATAATGGTCATGATAGTTGCTAATATTTTTTGAGCACTTCTCTTGCAAACAGTGTTCAGTACTTCCAATATAATAGTTCCTGTCTTCAAAAAGTGCAATGATATATATATATATATATATATATATATATATATATAATGTGTATGTATACATGTAAATTATATATGCATGTGTATGTGTAAATTATATATGTATATATAATTTACATTTTATGTATGTGTACAGAGGTTAAATCATTTTTTTTCAGGATAATACTAGTAAGTGAAAAAATTGCCCCAAGAAATTAAGGAAAAGTCCTATATCCATGCTGGGTCCAGAAGCATCAAGAGGAGAACAGGGCCTTAACACCAGCATGGCCCATGCCTACAGTGGTGGTGAGAAACAGTGTGGATATTAGCTCAGAAGGGACCTTGGGAACAGAAGCATCTAGAAACACTGAGATGGGCAGTGGTAAGACAGGCATGGGCTCAACTATAGAAATGAAGGAGAAACTGGAAGAGAGCAGGGGACAGGACAGCTTTGTCAAGGACACACCATGTCAGATATCTATTGGAATCACAAGAGAGATAAAAAGGAAGCCTGAAATAGAAGCTGAGATCCTAAAAGAATGCAGGACAGTGCTAGAGGCTCATGAAATCTACAACACATTGTTTCCCAGTTCCACAAATATTTATTAAGCACTTAACATGTTCTGGGTATTGCTCTAGGAGCTAGGGGTTTAGCTGTAAATTAGAGCAGGCAAAAATCCCTGGCTCTGCAGACTTTAATGAGGAAAGAAATCCAACAAAGAAAATCATTAAGTAAGTTTTAATACATGATATAGTAAGTAGGGATAACTACTGTAGTTATAGCAAGAAAGGGTATAGGAAATGTGTGTGTAAAAGGATTTGCACTTTTAGAGGGAAGTCTTCATTAAGAATATGCATTTTGTAGAATTCTAAGATGACAGAGGTGAAAAATGAATCACACATATTCGGGGAGGGAATGCTAGGACATGGGAACAGCAAGAGCAAAATATTAGAGGTCAGAGAGTTCCAAGTGTGTTTAAGGAAAGGCATGTAGGCCATGTCAGTGGTTCAAGCAGAGTGAACTAGGCAGTTAATAGGAGATGAGATTGGAGAAATTGGGGTTGGAAGTGAATCACCAAGTGCTGTAGAGATTACAGATTACTTTCCTTCTAAGAGATATGGAAAGATCATGGAAGCCCTTGAGGTAACATCCATTGGCCTACATTTTTAAAAATTTAATTAGTTATACATGACAGTAGAATACATTTAAACACATCATACATAAATGGAATATAACTTCTTATTCTTCTGATTGTACATGATATAGAATAACACCGGTCATTAAATCATATAGGCACATAGGGTAATAATGTGTGATTTGTTCTACTGTCCTTCCCCACACATCATGCTCTCTCCCCTCCATTCACTCCTCTCTGTATAAGCCAGTGCACCTCTATTCTTCCCTAGCCCCTTCCTACTTTGTGAATTACCATCTACATCCCAGAGAAAACATTTTTGCCTTTGGTTCTTTGGGATTAGCTTATTTTGCTTAGCATGATATTCTTCAGTTCCATCCATTTACTGGAAAATGCCATAATTTCATTCTTCTTTAATGGCCTATATTTTAATATAATCACTTGAGTTACTGCACTGAAAGTAAAATAGCAAAGGAGGAAGCAGGTAGATTAGTCAGGGGCTATGCAATAATTTAGGTGAGACATGGTGGTTTGCACAAAATGGTTGTGAAAGTGGTGTGTGGCGGTCAGATTCTGCAAATAACATGAGGACAGAGTCAAAAGGTTTTGCTTATGGGTTGGATGTAGGGTCTGAAATGAAGAGAGTCATCCAGTATGATTGCTATGATTTTAGCCTGAGCATCTGAAAGAATGGAATTCTTATATTCTGCACTGAGGAAAAGCAGGCTGTGGAGTATAGATAGGAGGCTCAGGTTTGGGAATTGCTATTTGTGATGTCTATTGGACATCTAAGTGTTGGTATGTGCTCATTGAGATTGGAGAATACTCTTTGAATCAAAGTGAATAAATGAAAGAAAAAAAATGTATTGGAAATTCTTAGAGGTGACAGGTGGTCAAAACAAATTCATGTTACTAATGTTGCTCCAAGTCCTGGTTCAATAAATTTATGGAGGGGAAGGCCTTTGGCATGATATATCTATCCCTAAGCAGAGGGGCAAGCATGATATCCCCAGAGAAAAATGCTTTTGAGAGGCAATGCCTGGGACTCACAACTCTCAGAAAAGAATTGTCAGGGTGGGAATGTGGCTCAGGCGGTATCGCGCTCGTCTGGCATGTGTGTGGCCAGGGTTCAATCCCCAGCACCACATACCAACAAAGATGTTGTGTCCGCCGAGAATTACGAAATAAATATTAAAATTTCTCTCTCTCTCTCCCCCCTCTCTCACTCTCTCTTTAAAAAAAAAAAGAATTGTCAATATAAAGAGAGTTTGGATAAACTCTCTTCTTTCTCTATGATACCAGTAACCCTTCTGAAGCTTGCAGTGACTAATGTACTTTAGTGAACTTCTGATTTTCTTCATTACATCATCTAAGATGAATCATATTCTCTTATTCACATTATCCAGCTGAGAAGATCTTTGGGTCAAAACTTCTGATAATTTTATTTTACAGTTTACTCTCCTTTTCACCTTTAAACGAGCTGTTTACTACTTCTCAAAAGGAAAACTGGGTAATTCAGTGTTCTGCTCCATGTAATGTTTTGAGGTCAGCAGAATGAGTCTAACTTTGTTAATGGTATAGGGCAGAACAATGCAGTTATGGAAGTAACTCATCTAGAACAAGGACCAGATTTCTTTCTTGGATCAAATGAATTTAACTATACTTTGCAAACTCAGAACAGTTCTTGCACCTTTACCTAGAAGAGTTACTATTTACTCCATAGCAGAGATGTATCAATATGTGGATTTTTGAGGCAGTTACTCATGCTTTATTACTGATATCACTGTAGCTATAGGCAGAGGAAGTCTGTTTTTTTTTTTATGGTTAAAGACTTCCAAAACATCTGCAAGTCAAAAAGATATTTTCTGGATCTGATGTAAGGCATGGAATTTGAACCATAAAATGATTAAAGGCATAATTTCCATAAGGTCATTATATCTGAGTATATGTTTATTTTATAAGATTCAAGCCTCAGGGCATGCTTTTTTATTGGCAAGGTCCTACACATTGCATAGGGCATAGGTAAGTTTTGATAATAAGGGAGTGGTGAGGGTTTTTAAATGGTGAGTCTAGTGAGTCAAGTATTTCAGATAGGGTGTCTGGGTGGAGACCCTGGGCAGTAGGAAGTGACCAGGTACTTGGAGACTGACATTTAGTGGGACTGGGAGTGCCAGCAGAGAGGAATGTAGTGGAAGCTGAGTTTCATTTGCTTAATGACTGCTTTAATCAGGCTGATCAACAAACACAGCTGGCTTCAAAGGAAAATCGGGTCATACCTTGGTCTTATCAAGTTGTGGCCCCCAGTGAGAATCTAGAGAGAAGTGGGGGCATTTGATACAGACACATGACTTCTGAACTTTGCAACAAATTGCAAAGGACTACTTGACATGTGCCAACTATCAGGTGGTAAGTCAAGGAAATATACCTGGTCATCTTGAGGTGTGGGGGGAATGCTCCAGTTGTCTATGCCATTGGTAAAGCCTGTACCAGAGCATTTGCCACTAGTAAGAGATTAAAGTGAAATTTCCTTCACCAAAGAAATCAGTATCAATCCAGGGAAAAAGATGCCTCTGTTGAACTTTACTACTCTGTAGCATATGTATGTTATTCACAAAGTTGCTAAAGGAGAAAACAATGTGAATGTTAATTGTTTGTGGACCATTCTTCACAGAAGTCTTGTGTGCGTGTATGAGGAGGTAATTCTTAGTTCTTGCACAAGAGTGGGGAACACAGGTGTAAAGCAGTAGAGAATGTCCTAGGGCATGCAGCTATTATGAGAATCAGGGAGAGAATGAGTACCACCCCTTGGGCTGAGACAGGTATCAGAAGGAGGGGCACGTTCATTCCACTATTTGACTAAATCTTCTCAATAAAAAGCAAATCAATGGTGGTGGATGGGGGGATTTTCCTCTGGTCTTTGAAGAAATCTGTACCATCCCTGCTCACTTCAGCAGTCCTACATTGAATAAATTGTAATCTTAGTAAGACAACATTTCAGGTTGGCAGGAGGGTAGAAAGTTCATTATAAAAGGTTGGTGTGTTTTAGTTTGGCTAAAGTCTACATATGGAGATGTGGCAAATACTTTAGAGAGAATCCGGACCTGCTCTCTCCAATATGCTAGACCCCAAATTATCTGTTTACAGCTAAAGTAAATGAAATCAAAATGAAAATTTGAGATTCTTAATCACACTAGCCATATTTCAAGTAGTCAGTAGCCATACAAGGTCAGTGGCTATTGTGCACAGTATAGATATGGAATGTTTGCCTCATCACAGAAGTTTCATTGGTTGGAGCTGATCTGGATCATGAAGTTGGCTGTGACATTTCTGTTTCCACTGAGGAAAGAACGGACCCTAGTGGAAATTAGAGCATGTGGTACAGATTAGGCACTTAAAGGCACTCTCCTGGGGGTGGTTGGAGCCTGAGCTGCGTAACCAAGTGAGTGCACATAGTTTCTTTCCTCTTTCTCTGAAAACACAGGGAAAAGTCACTTGTATTTTGAGGTATGGTTCTGCATGGATTTGTAGAATTTTATATCTAACTTAAAACAGAAGTTTTCCAAACTGGATTGTGACCCATTAGGTTGTAAGTTAAATGCAGTGAGTTGTATTGGCATTAAAAACCAAAGAAATAGAATGAAGCATCAGTAAGTTTCACATGTCAATTTATTTTGAGTAAATATTATTTTGTAAAAATTTTGTTTCAAGTATGTCTCTGTTTGGATACACTGGTTCACCATGTAAATTGTGTATTTTAGCCTGAATCATGTTTAAAATGTTTGAAAGCCAGTTCTGAAGTTGAAAAACTATGAAAATGAACTCTTAGGCCCTGAAGCAAATAGCAAGCAGCAAGTGAATGTTTAGAAGCTGTGTTAGCTGTTTATACCAAAGGCTGCTATTAGCTCTTTCTTTAAAGCTGCTCATAGAAACAAAAGGGAAGCGGGCATTTTGCTTTCTTACGAGAACTTTAAGGCAAGCATGCATGGGTGTACTGGACAGAGTAGATGGGGTGGAGCATCACTGTTAACTAATGTCCTCTACTACCTAGCAGCAAATGCATTTGTGAAGTGGGCATCTTATAAATGTGATGTGGAACTCAATTACATTTGAGAACTTTATTTCCATTTTGTTTGAAGCAATTTTAACACAAGAGTTATTCCATTTCCATGGATTCTGCTATGTGAAGTGGTTTGCATATACAAATTGTACATATCACTTTGTTCAGTACCTTCTCCTTATGTTTAATTAGGCCTTAATAAGAGTGGCAGTGAGGATTTTGTTTTCTGACACAAAAGATCTAACCTTTCTTCTTCCCCTGCACTCCTCACCACCACCTATCCTAAAAAAAAAAAGCATAGCTCTATGCTTCCCAGAGCTGCAAATGGGGGAAACAGTCTTCATTTCATTATCTAACTACTGGGATTTCTGCTTATAATTGACCTTTGGCTTAGTTTGAGAAGGGAACTGCTAAAACCTAACAGGTAGTTTGTTTTCTCTTGCTGACTCCAGCTCTCTATTGGACAGAGGAAAATAACACAGGTTGGAGAACGAGCCCCAGAACTCTGCATTTGGAGATGCTGGTTTCAGAGCTGCACGTCATCTCCCACCCTAGAGAGTTCCCGAGAGAACTTAGCACTATCCCCAAATTCTGCTTGTTTGGTTATTTGCTTATTGTCTGACATCTCTTTATTTAATTAGAAGATGAGTTCTGGGATGGCAGGCACCTTCCCTGTTTTGCTTACTACCATCTCCTTGAATTTGGGATATACTAAGTGTCCACTATAATTGCTTAGTTCACTGACTCACAAAGTGTCATCCCCAAATCAGAAATGTCAGCTTTATTACTAGCAAATTCTGGAAGCCCTCATTTGGCCTATTGAATTGGGAACTCCTGGGTACAGCCTTCCCGTGTGTTTTAACAAGCTCCCACGTGATTTTCCTCCACATTGTTGGAGGACCACAGGTTTCATGAGTCCTTAAATTAGGAGATGTCAGGGTGTTATGGGAGATTTCTGTAGCTCTTCTCGGATATGCATCTTCTTAGTTGTGCATCAAAGTTTTCATAGAGATTTAGAAAAGATGAGAATACCTTATTATTTTTTTAAAATGTGAGCCTGTGAGTTAGTCTCTTGAAGTGCTCACTGCTGGACTCAAAGACTTTCTTCATGTGATCTGGACCTTCTGTGATTCCTGTGAAGATATAGAAATTATAAAGGTAAGTCTGGCACTTGATGGTGTATGGCTATGTTGACTAACAGAATCATCAATTTTAGAATATATATGTAGATATAAAAATGTTTTAATTTGAACTACTCATTCTGCTTTCTACCCTGGGTAAATGGTTTGAAGCCCTATTATTGCTGATAGAGCATTTGTCTAAGTCTGTTAAAATCTCTAAATGTCCAACTGGCATGGAACAAGTAAATTATGACATAACCCTTCTTTGAAATACTATGTAGCCAAAAAAATTATTCCAGAAGAGCTTTAAATGACATGGAGTGATTAACATCTAAAGCTAAATGTATTAGTATATGTAAATAAAATAACAGAAAAGAGAAAGGGCACATTGTAATAAAACCTTTCCAGGATGGTGGAATACAATTGATTTCTTTTAAGTTTTCTTTGCATGTTTAATTTGTTTACAGTGAATAAATATTTAAATTGGAATGTAACTTTTTTATATTAAAAAATACTGAAAAAATTAAAAGGGAAAAAATCCATGGCTTTACTGTGCTGATATAACAGGTTCATATCTTCACATTTCTTTCTAATTTTAGTCCATTTATATGGGTTTTTTGAATGATCAAGTCAATCATGTTTTAGCATTTTATAAAGACCCCCCCCCACCCCTGAACAGGGAGGCTTGAAGTTTTGTGTCCTTTCCTAATGTTTGTTTATTTTTTCTCAAACTGGTGTTTAAGATTGCAGATTTCTTAGTGTAGTTACAACAGCTGCAGAACATTTAGTGTCTGAAAATTCACTTTCAAAGGAACACATTCATAGAACACACCACTAACAGGCGCTTTCATGGGGTGTCTCAAGAGGAGGAGAACCAATTTGAATCAGTCAACTTTTTCAGAAGATTTAAGATGATGAGAGATACCTGAAGCCTGAGATAACGCTTCCATGAGGGTGGGATTTGAAGCTCAAATTCAAAGAGCAAACATCAGTCATGTTCCGAGAGCCCTGTTCTGCTTTTATGATTTATATGATTGATCTATTGTTTGTATGATTTTTCTTTTTTTGGATAAAATATAACTCAGGGGAAAATGGTACTTAAATTCATAGTTCTGAGTAGTAGAAGCATCTTGAGATGATTTCAAATTTATCATGATAATGGCCTCATGTAGAAATTAGGAGCATCTAGTTACTGAGACCTTGGCCCAGGACTTTGGAAACTGCACACATTTTTTACTTTTATATGGCAACATGGGCATAGTCTTTTGCAAGTTTATTACAGCTTTTAGTACAGCAATACAAATTCAAATCTTTGATCTACTTGGAATTATGTTTAGTGTAGGGATAGTTTTGCTCCCTATATTGGTGAGTAGTTAGTTACCCTACCATCATTTATTGGCTTGAAATTCAGGATTTATAATATAATAAGTTCTCTTATGTATTCAGGCCTCTTTCCACTCTGATCTATAGGTTTCTTTAAGAAGGCATCTGTACCAGCCCTCCATGTGTGATATGCTGTTTTATTACTTGATAGTGCTAGTTCCCTCTCAGCAGTTCTCATTCTTCCAGTGGTGGTTTTGATTATTTTATATATTAACATCATACATCTTAAGATGTATTTTAAGTCAACTTTTTCAACTTAAAAACTAGTGAGAAAACTGACATCTTTACAACTTTGAGTCTTCTTTTCCAAAATATATGTCTTTCTGTTTTTAACAACCCTGTATAATTTTTTCTTGGTATTTCAAAATTTCCTTCATCTAGAAAGATATGATCACTTGTAAATGTCTTTTTCATGTGTTTATCTCCTTGGAGACATTGCAAATTAGATATTTTTTCTTACACTTTATAGTTGCTCACTGCTTTGATTAAAAAAAAAAACCCTATTGTTAATCTGTTCATATACTAACAAGAGACATTACTGAATTCTGTTACTATTTCTTTTAATTTTCACTTAATTTTCTTAGGCTTTAGAGATGTGAAGTCATATTTTGAAATACTGAGTTTCATCCTCTATTCCAATTTTTATTACTCTTATTATTTTTTTACTTTTTTACTACTCTTATTTTTATTGGCTAATTTAATTTTATTTAATACCTAATAATTAGGTATTCATAATGATTATTTTTTTAAATATAGAAACATTTTATAATTTATAATTTGTTTATTCTAATTATGTATATATGACAGCAGAATGTATTTTGACTCATTGTACACAAATGGAGCACAACTCTTCATTTCTCTGGTTGTACATGATGTAACCTCACACCATATGTGCACTTATATATGTACCTAGGGTAATTATGTCCATCTCATTCCACCATCTTTCCTACCCCCATGTCCTGTCCTCTCCCCTCCCCTCCCACCTCCTCTCCCTCTCCCCTCCCACCTCCTCTCCCTCTCCCCTCCCACCTCCTATCCCTCTCTCCTCTCCCCTTCCTCTCTCCTCTTGACTCTCCCCCCCTCCCACTCCCCCTCCCCTCCCACTCCCCTTTGCCCAATCAGAGTTCCTACATTCTTCCCATGCCTCTCCTCCCAATTATAGATCAGTATCCACTTATCGGAGAGAACATCTGGCTTTTGATTTTTTTGAGGATTGGTTTACTTCGATTTGCATAATATTGTCCAACTCCATCCATTTACCTACAAATGCCATAATTTATTCTCTTTTATGATGAGTAATATTCCATTGTGTATATATGCCACAGTTTCTTTATTCATTCATCTATTTAAGGGCATCTAGGTTGCCTCCACAATTTAGCTATTGTGAATTGAGCTGCTATAAACATTCATGTGGCTTCATCACTATAGTATGCTGATTTTAAGTCCTTTGGCTTTATAGACCGAGGAGTGGGATAGCAGGGTCAAATGGTGTAAAAATGTTTTTAATGATTATGATGATGATAAGTAATCATGAACATGTGTATGGTAGTAATTATATTTCAGAAACTCTTCCAGATGTTTTACATGTATTAACTTACTATCCAGAATGGCTGACATTTGTCCTGAAAAATTTTAACATTAACATGCAGTGAAGCTCCCATGTATTTATATTTTATTAAAAATTAAAATTCTTCATCCTTTCCAGATTTTTAAATTCAAATACCTTTTCAGCCTCTGTACTGCTGGTGATATAGCGTGCTTTTCTCTTTTGACTTATTGATAGAGTGAATTACATTAATAAGCGTCTTAAAATTGAATCTCCCTGGCATGGTGGGTGATACAACATTTTCTTAGTGTGATTTTGGCTTCTGTTTGCTTTTATTTTTATATAGAATTTTTGTATTAATATTCATGAGTCAGATTAGACTATAGTTTTCTTGCTATATTTATCAGATTTCTGTATCTGTGTGATACAGAACTTGGGGGGAAAAAGTCACTTTGTGTTCTCTGCATTCATGTTGGGAAATTTTGAGCAATTGAGTTGATTCCCTGAAGAACTATAGAACTCACCTGTGATATCATGTGGCACGTGTTTTATGTGAGACAGTTTTTAAAATAACATTCTGAATTTTTTTCACTATTGCTTTTTATTCCTAGGGTCAGTTTTAGTAACACATGTTTTTCTCTCGTTTTCTTAGTTTACACAAGGATTTGTATAAATTTTGACAAAGCATTCTCTTATAATTTTTCCTTTCGTTTGAGCAGATTCACTTTTTCTGTTCTTCACCTCATCCCTCCTACGTGTCTAAATTGGATGGCTATCTGTTTATTCTGTTTCTTATATCCCATCCCAAACCAATTTTACACTTAGATTTAATCTCAAGATGAATGAGTGATGGAAGGGTTTGCAGGGAGTTTCTAGCAATTCGAGAAACATTACTGCATTTGGTTCATACGTTTTAGTAATGTTTTTCCAAAATATTGACTTTTCCAAGATACTGACTTTATTGTTATCAAAGATTCAGGATTTTTTAAATAGTTATGCTTTCTAGATGAAAGAGACGATAGGAACCTGAGGTGCTGCCTGGCTGTGTGGCAATGGAGTTTGGGAGCCTGAGTGCACTCAGCAGGGGGCAGGGTTCCAGCCTCCAGGTGATTTAGACTGTGGTGGTGAGTCAGCCCTGTTTAGCAGGACGGGCTTCACAGACATCAAAGGGACAGAGTGCCCTAGAGTTCTTGTTGATCTTGAGCAATTTTCATTTTTATTACACACTGTGTCTCCTTTCCTCTGGCCAAGCTTAGGCCAGTGACAATACATGCTGGTTAATTGGCAGGTTAATGTAGTAGGCATGAGCAGACACATTGGGGAGGGGAAGGAACTGGCTTCATGGATTGCCTGATTCTAAGCACCAGGGACCTGCCTCCGGGTATGAGAGACCCTCCAGTGGAGTCATCATATATAATCAGCCATTTTCTCAAAAAAATATGCTAAACCTCATGGATATTAGTGCAAGTTTCCCGTTTAGTCCCTAATATGTATTAACTGATTCCTGAGCAAATGTATATCAAGTTAATTGACATCTGCTAGTGATCCATAGTGGACAAGGCCCCAGGCTTAGGATTAGTATGCCTTAATGGGGGTATATAAGGGCTTAGGATTTGAAGCTTACTTAGTTGGGATATATGTGGAATTGCTAAAGACATGGGGTCTTCCCAGACGGGTAGATGCAAGATGACGTATTAGAGGTTAGGAAAAAAAAAAATGTTTGAATCTCTATTTGTACATCTTCCTTAAATATTTTCATAAATGTAAATGTTTTAAAACACAATACTCTAGAAATTCAGAAATTTATGTGTGCATAAATACGTATGCACAGTTTACTGATAAGAAAAAGATTGAAGACCATATGTATCTCTCAGGTTGCTGTTTAGCAAAAATAATGTTGAGAAAACCAGTGATTATTAAAAAGACAAATAGTGTGTTTTTCAGGAATTTATATGCTAGTAGGGAAGAGAGATAACCCCATAAATAAAGATAATGACAGTGTATGTGATAATTTGAATCAAGGAAATAAACAGTGGAATGTGACCAGCACAAGGTGGGCTGGGGTGAGGGGCCTGAGTCCTGAGTTTGGGAAAAAATCATGCCAAGTGCCGGGTGAGCATAGCTCTTGGAGCATATAGAACAGGAAGCAAAAGTGGGGGGTGTGACAGTGGTGATGGGGGTGGTATGGCTTTGAAACTCTCAGGAGAGTGTGGCTGGAGCAGACAGAAGGAGCACAGGGTGGATCAGGCAGCAGCCACAGGGGTCAGTGTTCTGTAGCCCAAGGGGAGGGATTCTGGGGCCAGGAATCTTCTAGGCCTATGTGTGTCTCCTGGTATTATCCATTTATCTCTACTGCTTGAAACCCTAAAAGGGAAATATTAAACATTTGAGTAAAATTAATGAATGAGTGATGGAAGGATCTGCATGGGGTTTATCGAGATTTAGACATATTTCTATGTGTTCTTGGATCTTGTCCCCAGCCCATTCCATGAGTAGCTTTCTGCTGTTATTTTCCACTTTATATTGTGGTACCAGTAGAGGAGAAAACCCACAAAATAAAAACAAATGGGCAAAAAACATCAAGTAGCATTATTGCTTTAGGTGTCATTAGTGGTGTAGATCAAATATCATTCGAAGCATCTACTGTCCACTTATATTTTGTCAGCGGGAGCTGTAATTTCTTATGTATCATATACTATATAATAGAATTCATGTTTTTGAAATCAGAAAAATTCATCATTAGCACATAAGAAATCATTAATTTCAAGTTATAAGGAATATAAATATATATATTTTTAGATTTACTATTTTGGGTTCAGATGCAATTTAAGAATTTCAATTTTTAAGAATGGGATTTATAGGTAGCTCCCCGCCACCCCGTTCTGGGGCTCTAACCCACGGCTTCATGCATGCTAGGCAAGTGTTCTACCACTGAGCTACACCCTAGTTTCCGTGGGTGGCTATTTTTACATTTTAAGCAAACCTAAAGAGGAACTCATTTTATTAGAAGATTCTTAATTTTAATCACAAGTCAATGAATGTCAGGATGTGATATTAGTATCAAGAAGAGGCACTTAAAGGCCATATGGGCTAATCAATCAATTTGAGTTGAAAAAAGGAACATTTCGCCAAATTGCCAATCATTCAATAGAGGATGATTGTGTGAGCCAAGAGGCAACCAGCTGAAAGCAGTAGTTCCCAAGCACAGCTGGATTCCATAGTTATCTGAGGGAGCAACTGAAAACCATAGACCCTGGCGTTCTGTTGTTCAGGTGGTTCATGGACAAAATCTGTTTAAGGTGGCAGATGGGAGGGTCTGGAAGTCTGACCTTTTAGGGTCCTGAAAGTCTCCCTGCTCCTGCCTGTTGAGTTTTGCCTTGTCTTGGTCTCTCCAACAGAGGAAGGCCACAGAAGTGAAAGGGAAATTCCAAGTCACCCTCCCATTTCCAGGCAGCCCAGCTGACGGGGCCCTCCCTCCTCTGTGTCCAGGGCCTCTTCTTCCCAAGCTACCATTTTGCTCTGGTGTGGCATCTTTGACTCTGCCTTCCAGTCCTCTTCAGCCACCTCCTCATCACCTTCCCTTCATAGTTGAGCATTTCACAGGGCACTTGGATGGCTTGACCTTGACATCTCTGGGCACTCTTGCCTCTTCTGCCATGCACATCTTTCATTATTAGTATCTTATCCATCTACCACTCATCAGGACCCAGCAACAAAACCCCACTTGATTAGAATGGTTCTTACAAAGGTTACCAATGATCTTCCAGTTCCCAAAACCATGAGTTGTTCTCCAGTCCCTATTTTACCTGCATTTATCATTCACCACAAGTGGACAATAATTTGAAAACTTTATTTATTTATTTCAGTGTAGGGTATCAAATCCAGGACCTTGCACAGGCTAGGCAAGTGCTCTACCACTGAGCTGCACTCCCAGACCTTTTAAAATATTGAGATGGTGTATTGCTGTGTTGTTTAGACTGGCCTTGAACTTGTGTTCCTCCTGCCTCAGCCTCCTAAGTAGCTGGGGTCACAGGCATGTACTGCTGCATCTGGCTTATTTTATTTTTTGAGTGACATATCTACTACATCTCTCCCTATTTCTCTCTGATCATCCTGATTTGTTTCATTCCACCACTACGTCCACCCTTCTTATCTTTTGAGCCTTAATATTGGCAAGCTTTCAGCTTCTGTATGAGCTGCCACCTTCTATCTCTTTGTTCTACGTAGGTGATCTCCTCCATTTTTAGTGTCCTGAGTCGTACCAGCTGAGAATCCTAAAGTTCTCTTTTCCATGGACTTTAGCGTCACATATTAAAATACACTCTGGACATTTTACCCTGATTGGTTACAGGCTTTTCTAGCTCTGCTCATCCACAACAGAACTCATTACCTTTCCAACTAAATCTATTTCTTCTCATGTTTTCCTGTCCTGCTTAAAGGTCCTTTCATTTATTTAATTTTTCAACCAAGAAAAGAAGTAGAAATTTTCAAATTTCTCCTTCTTCCTTACCCTTGTCTTCAGCTGGTCATCAAACCCTATTGATATTTGCTTTAAGTCTCTCTCAAATATTTCCTTAATTTTGTATCTATCCATAACTGCTGGTTTATTTCAGATTCATACGATTTCATGCATAATTATTGCAGTATCTCCTAGTTTTCATTTCTTCCAGATTTGATCTTCTATGATTGAGTCTAGATAATTGTTCTTCAAATTGAGCATGCTTGGCAGGTTCTTTGCAGTTTTCTTTCCCTATCTTCTCCTTTTCAGTTTAACTTTCATAGCATTATCCCAGCCCTGATCAACACCCATACCGGTGTCAGACTGAACTAGTTATTTTATTCTTTGAACACTATCTCAAGACTCAATGAGTGTTGCACACTTATTACTACAAATTGCCTCTCTGCTTGGAATACACTTCCCCCAAATTCATGAAATCAGACTTCTCCATTACTCCTTTCAAACTAACTCAAATGTGACCTCCTCTGTGAAATGCTGCAGACCTTCCCATATAGGATTGACAGTTCCTTCCATGGTTGACTCAATGTGTTCATGGACCACTCAAACAGTCTGTTTTCTTATTAATGAATTTACTAAAGAACAGACTCTTTATGGGCAGAAATTCCCTTCTTCAAGTACTTGGGTTGGTCTTGGCACAAGTTGGATATTCTGGAATGTTAGCTAAATCAGTAAGTGACTTTCTAATCTGAATGATATTTAGTGGTAAATTTCAGGCTGGTCTTCAGTGGAGAGGACAGTTGAAACAAGAAGCTGTGAAATTTGGGGTCATAATGCTTCTATCTAGCCCTGAAAACTATAAAAGATCTGATGATGTAACGTTGAACTTAAACTTACTGTACCACAAAGGGACACTCAGAATCCAATTACTTGTTCCTGCATGCTTCTTTCTCCAAATCTCTCTTCCCCAATTTGAAGTTGTGTCACCACATCTCCAATCACAATATCATGCCTAAATCCTGGGGCTTAGAATTTATCAATTTAATTAATTTATTATTCTGCTTCCTTTGAATCTTTCATTTCTTGAGCTGCTCTATAGCGCCTTCTACTGCTACATAGCATTCCACTTCCCTTTTCTCAGGCAGGAGCTCTTCCCCTCTCAAATCTGAAGAACTCACCTGTCCTGTGAGTAACAGGACCCAGTAAAGGCTGGCCTAGACCTACTGTGAGGGGTAAATAGACATGCACAATATATTTAAATAATTATGTTTTATCTCAAACTCCCATTTTCCATCATAATTAGCCACGGATACAGACAGAACAAAAAATAGGGATAATAATTTTAAGGCTTTGAGGGAATATTTTGTTTGGAAAAATCTCAGATGAATTTTTTTTTGCAAGAGAATAGATCCTGATGTATCATGTGCAGCTGGCATGGTTCCAGAAGGTTCTGAGAGAATAGTGATAATCCAGGTACCATCAGCTACCATTTGTTCTATAAAACTTTGAGAGTGTTCTGAGAATAAAACCTGGAAATAAAACCAAGACCTAATGCTCTGTGATAAGTTCCAAGAGACACATAGGCTTCCCTATTATTTAAGCAGTCTATGAGTTATGTTAGTGGCCACAATTATTAATGGCTCCACAATGACATTCAAAAGTCCATGTGAAGAGCCAGGAATGACAGTAGTTTGCACAGTGTTTTATGGAAGGAAGGGAGGCCAAGTTGCTGCCGAAAACTGTATGAGAAGTTAAAGAAATAGTTCATTTATTGTTGTTTTTTTTCCTTTTTATTTTTGTAAAAATATTTTTAGTTACATATGAACACAATATCTTTATTTTTTCATGTGGTGCTGAGGATCGAATCCAGTGGTTCACATATGCTAGGCAAGCATTCTACCACTACAACCCAGCTACAACCCAGCCCCTTAAATTGGATTTGTTAGATCTTATCTCATAGGCACATATGTCTTTCCTCTTTGTGTGTGTGTGTGTGTGTGTGTGTGTGTGTGTACCTGCACACACACATGCACTTTGATTTTGCCAACAAGTACAAAGAAAAATCATTTATGGGGAGTAATACACTAATATTGATTGAAAATTTCTTACCTAACAATGCCGTGTGGATTAATTCATCTCACAATAATCTTGTTAAGTAGGTAGCATTCTTCCCTTCATTTCAAAGGCAAACTAACTGAGGCTTAAAGAGAATTAATGACTTTGTATAAGTCATGCAGTCGGTGTAGGTGATGGCCCAGTATTGACTGTTGACTCCTCACCTAAGAAGCTGCACTTCTTGCTATTCTATCACTCCGCCTTGAATCCCTGAAGCCTTGAATCCCTGATGAGGACCACCTTCCAGCAGCCTGGTCCTTCAGGTGAGATGAACAAAAAAATAAGCTTTCTGGATGGAAATGCCATTGTGGTAGGGAAACAGCAGATGATGAAAATCTGGGCCTTTGGCTATTTGGATGAGTAAAAACTAGGATTTGGGTATAATGGAGACTAGAATGGACTTGTACACTACAGAAATCATCCTAGAGCCATCACCTCACCTAATGTTCTGTATCAGGGAGGAAGCAAGATGAACTGAGGGTGTAGATTGTATTGGTTATGGGAAAAGAATAAGAAATCCAGAATAGAGAAAAATCAAAGGGTGACAATTAAGTAGTTAGTTGTTAAAAGGACAGGTTGTTTAGCTGAGTGATACAGACAATCCATAAAGACATGCCAAATTCAGGGAGAGTGAGACTTCTAAGCAGATGAGACATGCTGGGGTCCCTATGGTTTTTCCCAGCACACAGAAGGTAACTACCAGGAAAGACATTGAAATCGTGGGAGGGAAGAAGAATTTAGAAGACATATATATTTTTGTTATAAAATTTCCATTTCTTTGGTTTCTAAAGTAAATCTTGCAAAAACATTTTGAAATAGAATCACAGTCCTGGGCTTCTTTCTCTACCAGAACTTTTCAATATAATTCACTTCAGGGGCTCTAATTTCCTCTGATGTCAAGATCCTGTGGTTTTACAACTAGAGATTGGCATCAGATATGTGGGGACTTATCTAGGTCATGTTTCACGATTAATGTATTCTACCCTCAGGATATTAGTGGCTTCTTTTCACTTATAATCAGATTTTTTTTTGTATTACTGTTAATGACCTTTTAACCTATTTTCATATAAAGTAAGACTTCCCCTCTGGGAATGGCAATTCTTTAATAGACTTAGGCATTAAATTTCTTTATTGAAAAAATATTTTTGTGGAAGTTTAAGGAGAGTATCTTACAAAATTTCCCTGTATTTGGAAAAATGTATAATTTGGCCCATTTTCAAGTAATGAGAACTCTAAATAGAACTGCATCTTTTTTTAATTTGCTAGTTAAAAAAATTAGAAAGCTTGTGCGGATATAAAAAAACTGTAAATGGAAATAAAAATAGGAACGAAAATGAGTCCCAGATTTAGGGAAGATGACAGCCCTTTTTAGTGCCACTATCCCAAGACACCCTTTACAAACTCTTCTCTGTTATATGTTTTTAATGGAAAGCAGCTGCCCTGGAAGGCATTGTTTACAATGGATCTCTGTCATAGCTCTGCATTGTAGCTATAAATAATGTCAACATATTCTCCTATCTAGCAGCCTAAATGCTAATACCACCCATCTATACCAGATGAGGTTATATTATTCTTCCTCAAACATATTCATTATCATCTCATGCTGTCCCCAATCCTGAGGATAATGATGACCCTTTGTCACACCATTCATCAATGCCTGTGATTGTTTGCAGCTGAGGCTGTTGACCGGAGGGTGCTCTGCCACCCAGCTTCTCTATGCCCCATCTTATCATGACTACTCTACCTTCTTTTTGATCTCTTCCAAACTGTTTTCATCTTTTTCAATATGGACCTGTGGTTGTAGGAGTAAAGCCAATGAAAGGTGCATTCCTGTTTGCATCAAACATAATCATGCTGAGGTCTTGGCAGTTCAACCAGGTAAAGCATGAGTCACTGTTGGAAGGTGTAGGGAGGATCTTGAAAAGCAAGTTGAAGGTCAGGGGAAAAACGGTGAGATAGTGCTTTAAATTTTGTTTTTTTTTTTTTTTTGGAAAGCTGTAGTGAACTGAGACAAGTCACTCAGGATCATTACCTTGGGTTCATTCTTCCCAGGAGGTTTGGAGGAGAATCAGAGGGCTTGAAAGCCTCAGTACAGATGCATTTTTTGAGGGGGAGTGTTTCTCCATGTTTTGAGTTCTCAGGTTATGAATTGCATATATTAAATACTAAGAAACAGAGAACTGATTCATGTAACAGAATTGTACAATATTTGAAAGAATGGAATTTAAAGCAGATGGGATTAAATTGATAGGTCACCTAAGCACAAAATAGGTATATAGACAAGGTATCTGATGCATGTAGAGCAGACTTGGAGGTTCTCTAAAACCCATTTTGGATAGCAGGTGCTGAAAGGGATCCCAAGGAAATCTTCAGAGGACTAAAATTTACACCAGCAGGTAGACCTTCCTCTTCCTACCACCTTGGTTGGTGGGAAGAGTAAGGAGCCCTTTCACCAGAGATTAGCCATTGGCACACCACACACCTTTCTCTAGTAACTGGAAAAAGACTGTCCATAAGCAGGCTAACAGTGATTCAAGTGCAAAATAAGCTAGAAAATCCAGATCACCTAACACTTGAAGAATGAACATCACCAACTCTACACAAGATTCACTATCTGAGGCTACTAAGTATTTTAAAAGAAGTATGTTTACTGTCCTCTACTAAGTATGAGGTGAGAAGATATCATATTTATAAAACTAGAATAGTCAACATGAAGACCTTTGGAGACCTTGGGAATAGGAAATAAGATTATCCAAATTAAAAATGAATGTTACAAAGTTCTGTTGTTAACTTGAATAGCAAAAGAAGCAAAGATTAGGCATCAAGACAGTAACCAAAGGTAATTTCCCAGAATTATGCAAAAAAAGGAAGGAAGAAAGGTGACACACAATGATAGTCCCTGAAGTTTCCAATCTATCAATAAGATCTCCCAAAGAAGAAAATGGAAGGGAGAAAATGCTCCAAGGAATAATAGAACAAAATTCCCCACAACTTGGAAGTTGAATGGGTACAGTGAGGCCTGGCATAATGGAAGGGATAAAAGATCTTCCACTGGACACTCCAGGGGAGCATTTTCAGAGCATCAAGTAGAAAAGACCTGTCTAATGAGAGAAGCAAACATGTACATAGGAAAAATAATTAGACTGATATAAAGCTTCTCAAAGGCACCATTAGGTGCAGGAAGACGAAAGTTTTGAAACCAAATTTTGGTGTTTAGTCAAACTCTCATTCATTCATGAGGACAAAGTTAACAATTTTCAGATATATTTTTAAAAGATAAATTTTACCATCTGCAAATCTTAGAAAATAACCAGCATGTATTTAAGCAAAATGAAAAAAATATGCTTAAAGAAAAAGCCATGGATTATAAGAAATTGGGGGGTAGAGGAAGGAAGTATCTAAAAAAAATTGTAACTTTTTCTCAAAAATTGTTTATTCTTGGGTAAAAAAACTGCACTGCCTTCACATGAAGTTAGAAATGAAAGGAAGTATGAGCTAACATTCCATCCCCAATAAAATCATGGGATATTAACTAGCTCTGTGGCAGGAAATAAGTATAAATATTTTCACACAAGTAGGATATTTGGATTTCAGCCCATTGGGGTGTTTGGAGTGGGGGAATGGGGGAATCCAAACTGGATTACTCTAACAAACTACAAGGGGAGAAAAGAAACAACAAAATACAGTATACAGAAGAATAAGGGGGCTAATAATTTCAAATATGACATGTGTTTTGGCAAATGTGAATAGAATAAATTCCTTGACTCTGGTTAGAAAATGTGAGATTGGATTTATAAAACAAGCTTCAGGTTATTTCAGGAAATATTAAAAACTTTAAATGAAACTAGAATTTGGGGAAACAAATTATGAAAAGAAATATCTCAGAATTTTCCATTCAACAGAAAACAATAAGATCAAAAATAGGAATGAAGGTATGAAGCATTAAAAATTTCATATTGATCAGATAAATCCATTAAAAACATGATGAACCACTATCAACCTAGTAATATAGATTTGTGTTAAATAAAAGCAAAACTGTTTAAAGAGTAAAGAATGGTCAAATGCATAAAGTGAAAGAAAAACCTCATTCAAAAATTGGTAGACCCAGCAGATGAAATGGATTAAGTGATGCCCACAAATTTGATCTAATGAATATATATTCAAATTTGTAAGCTAAAGAGTCATTTCAGACATAGATGTCATATTCACAGAAAAACTGAGGTAAAATATCTTGAGATATTATTAATGAATCAGAATGAAAGGACTCTAATAAAAATATAAGCTTTTAGATGCATTTATTACATTACTAGAAAAACTTGATTTACAAAACAATAATGGAAATAATGTGTTTTTGTTTTGTTTTTTTGATACTGGAGATTGCACTGAGGATGGTTAAACACTGAGCCATATCCCCACCCCACTTTTCCCTGTTTCTTTCTCTTTCTTTCTTTCTTTCTTTCTTTCTTTCTTTCTTTCTTTCTTTCTTTCTTTCTTTCTTTCTTTTTTTTTTTGGAGACAGGTTCTTGCTAAATTGCTTAGGCCTTGCCAAGTTGCTGAGGCTGGCCTCAAACTTGTGATCTTCTTGCCTGAGCCTTCTGAGTCACTGGGATTATAGGTATGCACCACCACACTTGGATGGAAATAATGTTTTTAAAAGATGAAAAAACTAGTATGTAAAAAGCACAAATTAGTAAAAAGTTAAGTGTAGACTTTATCAGTGGAAGAATAAGATTTCTTTCTTTAACTAGAAAAAAGAAATTCTGGACAAAACTAACTAGAACTATGAGAAAGATTCAAAAGCTTTCAAAAATTAAAAATACCCTACAATTAAAGATTTTAGGAAAATTTAAATGAACAAGTATAATATTTTACTCATATACTAGGGAATCTAGAAGAAATGGATAAATTTCTTAAAAACAAAATAAACTAAAATTGATTGAAAAAAACCTAGAATGTCTAAAGAGGTCATCTTTTCATCTAGAGACAGCTCAGTCTCCCTTGAATATGAATCTGTTTTCCTAAATAAGTTTGTTTCTCTGAAAAAAATCTTCCTAGAGCACTAAGTATAAAAGTCAAAATACTTAATGTTTGTTTGGATCCCAAGGACTAATTACATTAAATTGTAACCAAAATGAGTTTTCTGATTGAGGAATTGTTTGTTTCTGTGGCTTTCCAAAAAATTTTGAGAAAAAGCAGAACAGATCCTCCTGCCTCTTTTTTAGCCAATTATAGAAAACTCTTGAAGTTGTTACAGAAATTTGACAATGAAGTTTTCCCCCACCTATCTATTTCAAGATATTTAATTTCCCAAAGCAAGCAGCTAAGTCATCATAAAACAATCAGCAGATAGAAGAATTTTCCTTTTCTTAGTAACATTTGATCCCTGAAGGGAAGAAGCAAAGATTAAGATAGTTGTCATTATGTGAAAGCAATATCCTGTTATCCTAATTCATATAAGAAATGGAAATGAAGTGTTTCTAATTTACTTTTTCACATATATCACAGAATGGAGAGCATATGATAACATTTAATGAGAGAATTAATTTTTTTGCAGTGTTCAGTTGATGAAAATAATGTTGGAGCACGAAGGAATGCTGAAGATAGAAAATGGTGCTTTAAGCATAAGTGATGAAGTGTCAGGTGGAAGTTGCATTAAGTTTGGCACACATCATTAAACAGTGTCTGATACGAGCAGATGTTCCATTTTTCACACGGAGGAGGTGGTTCAGGATATTCTATTGTAACATAACGTGATAAAATGGCATAATTTACCATGAAAGTAAAATAAGCCATTCATCTTGAATGTGGCAGTTGGTCTCTGTTTGTGATGTGTGTTGATGATTTTGGTTTTCTGTAGTGGAAACCAAAGATGATTCTGAAGAGGCTAAATATCCATTTGTTATTGTCTATATTTTATATTAGCCACACTATACTGATACAGTGCCATAGGTAGGTAACACCTTTAATTACTTGATGATGTTTTAAGTGGTATCTTTTAAAACTGTAATTTCCTCTCAGTCACTATTCTACCCTTTAATTCTTATTCTGCCAACTAGCTATGCAGGGAAGTGACTCAAATATAAGAAGTAAATTCTTTGGAGGTTCAATTCCCTAAGATCTCTTCTTCTACCTTCATTTTTCATTTTTTCTTTTATCTTTTTATTGACTTATTTTTTTAAATAAGTGCATTGTAGTTATACATAACAGTGGAATTTGTTGTGAAATGTTCATACATGCACATGACAAAATAATTTGGTTAACTTTATTCTGCTTTCCTCTACTTTCTCATCCCTCCTCCCTCTCCTTTATTCTCCTTTCTCTACATCTCTGTTCTCCCTTCTGTTTTCATCAGACCTGCTCCCCACCATGCACCCACTGATTTAGATTTTTCATTTCTCTCTAGCTTCCACATATGAGAGAAAACATTCAAACCTTGACTTTCTGAGTCTGGCTAATTTCACCTGTCCTGATGTTCTCCAATTCCATCTATTTACAAGTAGTAATATAATTTCATGCTTCTTAATGGCTGGATAAAACTCCTTTGTGTATTCTTTATCCATTCATCTATAGACAAGTACCTGGACTGGTTCCACAAGTTGTTCTGTTGTGAATTGTGCCACTATAAACATTGATATAACTGTATAATAAGATGCTAATTTGAGGGGTTGTTGGGGAGATAAATATTGAGAAGTGGGAGAAGTGGGTCCTAAGATGATTCTTTTCCTACTCTTTTTGAGGACTCTCCATACTGCTTTCCAGAATGGTTACACTAATTTGTGGTCCCACCAATCATGTTTAAGTGTACCTTTTCCCCCACATCGCATCAACATTTATTATTACTTGAATGTTTAATGATTGCTGTTGTAACTGGAATGAGATGAAATCTCATTGTAGTTTTGATTTGCATTTTTATGATTTCTAAGGATTTGAACTTTTTTCATATATTTCTTTTGAGAAATGTCTGTTTAGTTCTTTTGCTCATTTATTTTTTTTTCTTTTGGCATTGAGTTTTTTGAGTTCTAGTTATATTATTATGTTTATCAATCTTTAGTTGGAACAGTAGCTGACAAAGACCTCCAATTCTGTAGGTTTTCTCGTCATATTCTTGTTTCCTTTGCTGTGCAAAATCTTTTGAATTTGAAGCTACCACATTTATTTATAGTTGTATTTTTTGAACTTTAGAAGTCTAAAGGAGTCAGTGCCCACACGAATATTTTGGAGTGTTGACCTTATTTTTTTTCCAAGCAGTTGCAGTGCTTCTGGTCTAATTCCTAGACCTTTGATTCACTTTGAGTTGATTTTGTGCAGTGTGAGTGTTAAGGGTCTAGTTTCATTTTCCTACATGGATATCTGTTTTTCCCCAGTACCTTTTGTTTAAAAGCTATCTTTTCCCCAATATATGTTTTGGGCAATTTTGTCAAGGATCAGATAGCTCTATGTGGAATCATATTTGTATCTTCTATTCCATTAGTCTTTATGGTTGTCTTTAAGCCAATACCATGCTGCTTTTGTTATTATAGCTTTGTAGTATAATTTGAGACTTTTTGTGTGTGTGTGTGTGTGTGTGTGGTGCTGGGGATTGAACCCATGGCCTTGTGCATGTGAGGCAAGCACTCTACCAAATGAGCTCTATCCCCAGCCCTTTGTAGTATAATTTGAGATCAGTAATGCCCTCATCGTCACTCTTGTTGCTTAGTATTGCTTTGGCTATTCTAGGTCTTTTATTTTTCCATGGGAATTTTAGGATAATTTTTTTCTAGCTCTGTGAAGAATGTCATTAATATTTAGATGGGGATTACACTGAATCCGTTTATCACTTTTAGTGATATGGGCATTTTGACAATATTAACTCTGCTTATCTAAGAACATGGTAGTTCTTTCCATCTTTTCAGGTCTCCTTCAATCTCTTTCTTCAATGTCCTATAATTTTCATTGTAGTGGTTTTTCACCTCCTTAGTTATGTCTAGTCCCACATTTTTTTGAGGCTATTGTGAATGGAATTGTTGTCCTGACTACTCAGCAGATTTATTATTAGAATATAATAAGTAGCTTTCCTATACTTTTCCTTCTATACTATTGATATTTGTATGATGCTACTTTGTATCCTGTATACTTGTATCCTGCTACTTTGCTAAATTTATCAGCTCTAGAAGTCTTTTGTTGGAATATTTCGAGTCTTCTAATTATGTTGTGAAAGTCAAATTTACATCCACCCTTGCCCCAGCTATCTTTCGATTTTTTAAAATATTGACACAAAAATGAGGAACTGACATGTTGTCATCAAACAGATAATTTGAAGACTTGTTTTCCTACTTGTATCCCTTTATTTTCCTTCTTTTGCTTCATTGATTGCTCTCATTAGAGTTTCAGAAACTATATCATATAGGAGTGGCAAGAGTGTCATGTTCCTGATTTTCAAGGAAATTCTTTGCATTTCCTCCATTCAGAATGATTTTGGTTTTTGGTTCGTCATATAGAGCCTTTATGATGTTGAGGTATGTTCCTTCAATTCCTAGTTTCTCCCCCATTTTTAACATGAATGGGTGCTGGGTTTTGTTGAATGCCTTTTCTGTATCTATTGAGTGATCATGTGATTTTTGTTCTTGATTCTATTTATGAGATAAATTACATTTATTGACATGCGTATTTTGAACTAACCTTGCATTCCTGGACTGAAACCAACTTGATTATGGTGTACAATATTCTTAATGTGTTTTTGAATACAGATTGATAATATTAAGAATTTTTGTCTCTATGTTGATCAGGGCTGTTTGTAGTTTTCTTTCTTCCATATGTCATTATCTAGATTTGGTGTTAGAGAATGAATTTGGGGGTGTTCCCTCCCTTTATATTTCATGGAATAATTTGGGGAAGATTTGCATTAGTTTTTCTTTAAAGGTCTTATAGAGTTCAGCTGATAATTCATTTGGTCCTGAACTTATCATTGTTGAAAAGCTTTTAATTGCTGCTTTAATCTCATTGTTGCTTGATATTGGTCTTTTAAGTTTTCTATATCCTCTTGTTTTCATTTGAGTAAGTCATATGTGTCTACAAATTGGTCAATATCTTCTGTATTTTCTACTTTATTGGAATTTAAGTGTTTAAAATAGTTCCTAATGATTAGAATTTCAGTAATGCTGATATCTCCTTTTCAACTCTAATTTTGTTGCTTTGGGTGTTCTCTTTTGGTTACTTTGGCTAAGGATTTATCAATATTGTTCATCTTTTCAAAGAAATAATTCTTTGTTGCATTGATTCTTTGTATTTTTCTCAATTACATTAATTTGATTTTAATCTTAATCACTTCCTGTCTTCTACTAGTTTTAGAATTAGTTTTTTTTTTTTTTAAGAGAGAATTTATTTATTTATTTATTTTAGTTCTCGGCGGACACAACATCCTTGTTGGTATGTGGTGCTGAGGATCGAACCCGGGCCGCACGCATGCCAGGCGAGCGCGCTACGCTTGAGCCACATCCCCAGCCCTAGAATTAGTTTGTTATTGTCAAGGATCTTCAGATGTAACATTAGATTGTGCATTTTTTTTTCTGAGTTCTCTAGTCAGATCTCATGTATGGTAATGTTCATTATCATGTCAGTTCCTCATTTTTGTGTCAATACTTTAATAAATTAAAAGACATCTGGGGCAAGGGTAGGTGTAAATTTGGCTTTCACAACTTTTCAAAATATAATAGGGGGACAGGATCACACCATTTCCTCAGTGTAATAGAGAAGTCAGGCATTATCCAAACCTCAAATAATGTAAGTGGAAAAACAGATACTATATCCAGGGTGCTATGTTCCATGCTCCTAGCTGTAAGCCTTTGGGGTGCATGGACATTTAGAAAAAAAACTGTATTGAAATATTCCACAGAAATATTCAATAGAAACCACCAACAGAAAGAAAAAGATTGAAAATACAGGAAAAATACATAGTGGCAGACCAGAGCCCTGCCTACAGCAAAAAGACTTAAATGTATGTATGTAAAATAAATAAAGAATCTTGGAAATGTAACACCCCAGGCAAGGAAGAGTGTTAAAGCAATGGAGACTAATCTTATTTTTAAGAATCTGGTGAAGGGAGTGGGGGTTGGGAACCAAGATGGGGATATTTAGATAGAAGTAGATAAAAACATCAGAGAACACACAAACTCTCCCATGTTTCATGTAGAACACAAAAAGGCAAAACAAATCTGGTGGGAAAAGTAGTCTTCCATAGTCACAAAAGAACACTCTTGAACTAGAAATCTCACCCCAAACAGCTGGCTCTGTCCAGAAATAGCATAGATAATCTTCTTTAAAAGGAAAAAAAGAAAAAAATCCAAATGTTCAACCGATAAAGACTTTATTACCCTCACCATAATCTAACACAACAGCAAAACAGAAGAAAAATGTAATATTCCAAATTGAATTAAGTATCCTCAAGAAAGCATGTGGAAATAGAACAATTGAATTGAAAGTTTAAATACTGAGAACCCTTGAAGTTGGTTCTCAACTTCACAGCTGTGAAGTGATTTCAACCTAACAAAATAAATAAAAGAATCTGTAAATAAGTAAATAAATATTGGGAACAATGGGCAAAAACTAGAAGAAATTAAACAAGCCAATTAAACTCAGGAAACAAATACGAGAAAATATTAAAATCATATTAGAAATTTGGACTAAATTCTTCTAACTTGCATATTGAAAGCCCTCACTGGTCCTAATGAAAAAATTAACCCTTAATGATCACCTCAATGCCAGATCCTCATAAAACTATTAGAGAAAACTTAGGGTCTTAAGAGAAAAAGATTAATCAATTAGAAAGAAAATTAGATTGGCATGAAACTCCTTAGACATAGCAAACAAACAAACTACCACCACCACAACAAAAAAACCCAAGTCACAACGGAGCACCATATTAAAGAAACTCAAGAAATGTGAACCAAAGAGTTTTCATGCAGTCACACATTCAAGGGTCAAATCTATAGAGAAATTATTTTAAACAGAAAAGAACTCAGAAAATTCTGTATTCATAGTCCCTTTTTGAGGAACCTACTAGGCAATGGACTCCAGGTGACTAAGAACTGGTGAGGGAATTTTAGTGAAAGGAGTGATGGTCATTACTTCATTGCTTTATTATAAATCTAAGACTAAAAAGAGAAGAAGGGTGACGTATGAAGTGCATACTATGTGCCAATGTTACATGATTTATGTTCTAGTGAAAAATATGGTGACTAGAAAGATGAAAGTATAATCACTTCATTATAATTATTGTATAGGCATTAGATGGACATTAAATAATACCATTAAACACTGAAATAATAGCAAAATTCCAGAAAACTGGGAAATGTGTTTAATATAGTATAAATATGAAAGTAACCATTAGAACAAAAATACCTTCCTAAAAACCAAAAATATAGAGAACAAAAGGAAAAACATAAACAGAAAAAAATTACAAGAAGTTATATAACAGAATGGAGATGAAAGGTAGCAGTCTTACCAATAAATATTAATGGATTTAACACAGCTATTAGAAAGATGTTCAACTTGGCTTATAAAGGAAGGCGTACCTATGTAGTATGTACAGGAGACACACCAAAGCAATTCAGAAAGGTGAACAATAAACAAGAGGTTAAAAATGTACTAATGAAATGGAAAAAAAATAAAAAGCAGGGCTAGTAAATTTATATCATCTAGATATAAAATCTAGAAAATATTAAAAAATAAGGAATATTTTTAATATTAAAAACCACAATGGTTGTCATTGGATATAAGGTGTTCCCCCACAACTCCTGTTAATGCAGGAATATTCAGAGGAGAAATAATTAAATTACGAGAGCTGTAACCTATTTGATCCACCCTAGTTTGAATGGACTAGCTAGTAACTGTTGGAATGTGGAGCATGGCTAGAGGAGGCACGTCAATGGAGGCGTGCCAGGGAAGGTTGCATCTTCTTTGAGGCCCTTTCTTCCCTTTATGATTCCTGACCCAGCCATGAGCTGAGCAGCTCTCCTATGCTGGCGCCTTCCCTCATGGTATACTGCCTCACCCTGGACCCAGAGCAATGGAGTCGGCCATCATTTAACCGAGACTTCTAAAACTATGAGCCTCAAGTAAACTTTTCATCCTCTAAGTTGTTCTTTTCAAATATTTTGTCCACAGCACCTAAAAAGATAACTAAAACAGGAACTGGTAGTGGGAGTGGCATCATTACCGTGTTTAACCTTATCATGTGGTTCAGAGACTTTGGAGTGGTTAGCAGGATGAATTTTTTAAAAAGTTTAGAACTACAAATTGGAAAATCTTTAGAATGTTATAAGAGTTTAATGGGCAATTCTGGTGGGAGCTTAGAAGACCAGAATATGGACTGTGTTCATAAAGTTTCAGAGGGAAATGAGGACTCAATTGGGAATTTGAATAGAGACCATTCATGTTATTAGCTTAAAAACAATAAAATAGGCTAAGGAAATAGTATAGAATACACAGACAGGGTAGTACATTCGGCAACAAAGAGACATCCGTAGAAATACTACAAATTACAGTATTGGAATATAATAGTATGATGCTAGACATATAAAAATCAAGGTCCTTGAACCTGGATACTTAATCACTTCCTAACCTTTTACTAACTCTTGATTTAAAGGAGAAATATGAAGTCATATAATAAAAAATGCTAATGAAAACATTATTAAGACTGATAGAATACATTTAAAACTGTGAAGAGTGAGATTTGTAGCACAAAACACTCTTATTAACAAAAATGAAAGAATCAACCATAATCAATATGATTCTACAACATACATACTCAGAAAAATGAAAAAATATATCCCACTTATGTATGATATATCAAAGTGCATAAATGCATTCTACTGTCATGTATAACTAATTAAAACAAATAAAAAATAATAAAAAAGGAATTCCAAGTATATAAACTTAGGAACCTCCATGAGATCTAGAAACATAAGGAAGGAAATTGGGATAATGAAGCAGAAATTAGATCTACTCCTTGTCAGTTTTCCTCCTAATTAATAAAACTGACAATTTGAAAATGTTAACAAAAACAAAGGGAAAAATCACAAATATGCAATATAAGAAATGACGAAGGAAAAAAAATGACAAAGGGAATAGGACTATTGAGTCAGATAAAATTTTAAAACATCAGACAGTTTTGAAGATTCTAAGAAAATAAATTTGAAAATGTAGATGAAATTGATGGATAATTTTCCTGTGGAGATATAATTTATGAAATTGACCCAACTGAAGAAGAAACTGAGAAGGTTATCAAGGAACTATCCCACAGAAAGGGCCATGTTTATGTGGGAATTCACAGAAGGATTTTAGCACACTTCAAAAAGCAGATGGTCCCAAGCTCTGTGAATTATTCCAAAGCATAGAAAATGAAGGGAAAGAAGCTGATGTTCTTAGGAAGCAAGTATGACATTGATGCATAATCTGATAAAGACAATACCAGAAATAAAAGAAATTCATAGGCCAATAACACCCATGAATATTGATGCAAAAGTTGAAATAAATTATAGTTAATAGAATCTATCACCACTATAGCATCACTGTCTGTGGCAGGAAAAATAAAAGAATCCAGTGAAGACAGAAGCAGGAGAAGCTGCACACCATCATTCAGCACAACTTTCTCCCAGTCTTATTGATTGAGGCATCTGCTAGGGCCTCCAAAGTAGATTTTCATGTTACACAATCCACATTTTAAGCTAGATAATGCCAAACACTAACTCCAAACTTAAGAATCTGTCCAACCTTTTTTTTCTATATGTGACAAGAGACACAGCATAATTTTACTTGCATAGAGTTTATTTTGTGTAGTATTCATTAAAACCAACATTTTTCTTAGATTTGTAAAAATTAAGAGGCATTGTAGCAAATACACATTAATACATCTCTTTTTGGCAACATGTGCATTCATATAAATATTATAGAATAAGTGCAAAATTTAAAGTTAAATCAGCAGGTGTGTGAGTTGTGCTTTTGTAACATAGTGCTGGCTGTCACATTGTCCTCCTCCTTCCTCGGGTACACACTTATGAAAACATGATTAGTTTTATATGAGAAACAAATGATGACATACTTTTTACTCTGTAAATGCAGGAGATGATACAGGAAGAAGTAGGACTTTTGCGAACTCACTTGGAGTGTCCGCACTATGAACTGTTACACAGTCCTGCACATTTTAGGATCATTTGATCAGTTAGCCTAACAGTTTAAAACTTCAGTTGAAATAAATTCCTATCTTTAAGTTTCAAATTCCCAAGCTCAGTTTCTTGTTTCTATCCTAGAAACAAGTGATGTTAATAAAACATGTGACCTGTCCTCCTTGTAACATTTTATATGTATGCTGTTCAACTTCTTGTACTACTGTATATAGTTTGCTTTTTTTTTTTCTGATGCATTTTGTGGTAGCTATTTATATTTTTATTAAATATTGTTTGGAAGGTTGAGCAATGCTGTAAATATAGTTGAAAAAGAATGGAGTTTTTTGGTTTTGTTTTGTTTTTGAGAGACAGGCCTGGGGTTGCTCTGTTGTTTATTTTCTGTTTGGTATGCGCAGATACACATAGGATCTCTCAGCTGTAGTGTTTTCAACTTTAAAATTGGGAAAACAGTACATAATATGATATATTTCAAGTTCCTGTTTCCTGGAAAATGAGAATTGCACAATATATATTTCTGAAGACATTATTTATCTGAGGCTCAAATATACTTTATCAATAAACAATAGATTCTAACAGGTATATTAGTAATTTCATCATAGATGTAGGAACTTAGAGTCCAAAAATGTAATTTTTATATCTTCAACTAGAACATATTCAGGAAATTCAGAGAATCAACAGATTTGATTTTGGGGGGGGTGATTTAAGATGCAAATAAATGGCAGTTACAGTTTAATATTTTAGCATAAATTTTATTTTATTTTTTTTTTATTGGTCATTCATAACATTACATAGTTCTTAATACATCATATTACATGGTTGATTCACATGGATTATGAACTCCCGCTTTTACCCCGTATACAAATTGCTGTATCACATCAGTTTCCCTTCCATTGATGGACATATTGCCTTTCTAGTGTCTGATGTATTCTGCTGATTGTCCTATTCTCTACTATCCCCCCTCCCCTCCCCTCCCCTCCCCTCCCCTCCCCTCCCCTTTTCTCTCTCTACCTCTTCTACTGTAAATCATTTCTTCCATTTGTATTATCTTGTCTTACCCCTCCTTTCCTGTTATATGACATTTTTTATAACCCTGAGGATCGCCTTCCATTTCCATGCACTTTCCCTTCTCACTCCCTTTCCCTCCCATCTCTCATCCCTGTTTAATGTAAATCTTCTTCTCAAGCTCTTCGTCCCTACCCTGTCCTTGTTTACTCTCCTTATATCAAAGGAGTCATTTGGAATTTGTTTTTTAAAGATTGACTAGCTTCACTTAGCATAATCTGCTCTAATGCCATCCATTTCCCTCCAAATTCTATGATTTTGTCATTTTTTAATGCAGAGTAATACTCCATAGTATATAAATGCCACATTTTTTTTATCCATTCATCTATTGAAGGGCATCTAGGCTGGTTCCACAGTCTTGCTATCGTGAATTGAGCTGCTATGAACATCGATGTAGCAGTGTCCCTGTAGCATGCTCTTGTTAGGGCTTTAGGGAATAGACCGAGAAGGGGAATAGCTGGGTCAAATGGTGGTTCCATTCCCAGCTTTCCAAGAAATCTCCATACTGCTTTCCAAATTGGCTGCACCAATTTGCAGTCCCACCAGCAGTGAACAAGAGTGCCCTTTTCCCCGCATCCTCTCCAGCACTTATTGTTGTTTGACTTCCTAATGGCTGCCAGTCTTACTGGAGTGAGATGGTATCTTAGGGTAGTTTTGATTTGCATTTCTCTGACTGCTAGCGATGGTGAGCATTTTTTCATGTACTTGTTGATTGATTGTAAGTCCTCCTCTGAGAAGTGTCTGTTCAGGTCCTTGGCCCATTTATTGATTGGGTTATTTGTTATCTTATTGTCTAATTTTTTGAGTTCTTTGTATATTCTGGTTATTAGGGCTCTATCTGAAGTGTGTGGAGTAAAGATTTGTTCCCAGGATGTAGGCTCCCTGTTTATCTCTCTTATTGTTTCTTTTGCTGAGAAAAAACTTTTTAGTTTGAGTAAGTCCCATTTGTTGATTCTATTCGTTAACTCTAGCGCTATGGGTGTCCTATTGAGGAATTTGGAGCCCGATCCCACAGCGTGTAGATCATAACCAACTTTTTCTTCTATCAGATGCCGTGTCTCTGATTTAATATCAAGCTCCTTGATCCATTTTGAGTTAACTTGTGTGCACGGCGAGAGATAGGGATTCAGATTCATTTTGGTGCAAATGGATTTCCAGTTTTCCCAGCACCATTTGTTGAAGATGCTATCCTTCCTCCATTGCATGCTTTTAGCCCCTTTATCAAAAATAAGATAGTTGTAGTTTTGTGGATTGGTTACTGTGTCCTCTATTCTGTACCATTGGTCCACCCGCCTGTTTTGGTACCAGTACCATGCTGTTTTTGTTACTATTGCTCTGTAGTATAGTTTGAAGTCTGGTATCGCTATACCGCCTGATTCACACTTCCTGCTTAGTATTGTTTTTGCTATTCTGGGTCTTTTATTGTTCCATATGAATTTCATGATTCTTTTATCGATTTCTACAAGATATGCTGTTGGGATTTTGATTGGCATTGCATTGAACTTATATAGGACTTTTGGTAATATCGCCATTTTGATGATGTTAGTTCTGCCTATCCATGAGCAGGGTATATTTTTCCATCTTCTAAGGTCTTCTTCTATGTCTTTCTTTAGGGTTCTGTAATTTTCATTGTATAAATCTTTCACCTCTCTTGTTAGGTTGATTCCCAAGTATTTTATTTTTTTGGGGGATATTGTGAATGGAGTAGTTGTCCTCATTTCCGTTTCAGAGGATTTGTCGCTGATATACAGGAATGCCTTTGATTTATGCGTGTTGATCTTATATCCTGCCACTTTGCTGAATTCATTTATTAGCTCTAATAGCTTCTTTGTAGACCCTTTTGGGTCTGCTAGGTATAGAATCATATCATCTGCAAATAGTGATAATTTAAGTTCTTCTTTTCCTATTTTTATGCCTTTAATTTCTTTCGTCTGCCTAATTGCTCTGGCCAGTATTTCGAGGACTATGTTGAACAGAAGTGGTGAGAGAGGGCATCCCTGTCTTGTACCAGATCTTAGAGGGAATGCCTTCAATTTTTCTCCATTCAAAATGATGCTGGCCTGTGGCTTATCATAGATTGCTTTTACAATGTTGAGGTATGATCCAGTTATCCCTAATTTTTCTAGAGTTTTGAACATAAAGGGATGCTGTACTTTGTCGAAAGCTTTTTCTGCATCTATCGATATGATCATATGGTTCTTATTTTTAAGTCTATTGATGTGGTGGATAACATTTATTGATTTCCGTATATTGAACCAACCTTGCATACCAGGGATGAATCCTACTTGATCATGGTGTATAATTTTTTTGATATGTATTTGAATCTGATTCGCCAGAATTTTATTGAGGATTTTTGCATCAAGGTTCATTAGAGATATTGGTCTGTAGTTTTCTTTCTTTGAAGTGTCTTTGTCTGGTTTTGGAATCAGGGTGATGTTGGCCTCGTAGAACGAATTTGGAAGTTCTCCCTCTTTTTCTATTTCCTGAAATAGCTTGAAAAGTATTGGTGTTAGTTCCTCTTTAAAGGTTTTGTAAAACTCTGCTGTATATCCATCCGGTCCTGGGCTTTTCTTAGTTGGTAGTCTTTTGATGGTTTCTTCTATTTCCTCTATTGTTATTGGTCTGTTTAGGTTGTCTATATCCTCCTGGCTCAATCTGGGCAGATCATAAGACTCAAGGAATTTATCTATGCCTCCACTATCTTCTATTTTATTGGAGTATAAGGATTCAAAGTAATTTCTGATTATCTTCTGTATTTCTAAAGTGTCTGTTGTGATATTGCCTTTTTCATCCCGTATGCTAGTAATTTGGGTTCTCTCTCTTCTTCTCTTCGTTAGCATGGCTAAGGGTCTGTCAATTTTATTTATTTTTTCAAAGAACCAGCTTTTAGTTTTGTCAATTTTTTCAATTGTTTCTTTTGTTTCAATTTCATTAATTTCAGCTCTGATTTTAATTATTTCTTGCCTTCTACTTCTTTTGCTGTTGTTTTGCTCTTCTTTTTCTAGGCTTTTGAGATGAAGTATGAGATCATTTATTTGTTGGTTTTTTCTTTTTTTGAGGAATGAACTCCAAGCAATGAATTTTCCTCTTAGAACTGCTTTCAATGTGTCCCATAGATTCCGATATGTTGTGTCTGTGTTTTCATTTAACTCTAGGAATTTTTTAATTTCCTCCTTGATGTCTTCTAAAACCCATTGATCACTCAGCAACCTATTGTTCATTCTCCAGGTGATGCTTGATTTTTCCTTTCTTCTTTTATCATTGATTTTCAGTTTCATTCCATTATTATCAGATAAGATGCATGGTATTATCTCTACCCCTTTGTATTGTCTAAGAGTTGCCCTGTGACATAGTATATGGTCAATTTTTGAGAAGGTTCCATGTGCTGCTGAGAAAAAAGTGTAGCTACTTGATGTTGGGTGGTATAGTCTATATATGTCAATTAAGTCTAGGTTGTTAATTGTGTTATTGAGTTCTATAGTTTCCTTATTTAACTTTTGTTTGGAAGATCTGTCCAGTGGTGAGAGAGGTGTGTTGAAGTCTCCCATGATTACTGTATGGTGGTCTATTAGACTCTTGAACTTGAGAAGAGTTTGCTTGATGAACATGGCTGCTCCGTTATTTGGGGCATATATATTTATGATTGTTATGTCTTGTTGGTATATGGTTCCCTTGAGCAGTATGAAGTGTCCTTCTTTATCCCTTTTGATTAGCTTTGGCTTGAAATCTATTTTATTAGATATGAGTATGGACACTCCTGCTTGTTTCCGTGGTCCATATGAGTGATATGATTTTTCCCAACCTTTCACCTTCAGTCTATGTATATCTTTTCCTATCAAATGCTTCTCCTGTAGACAGCATATTATTGGGTCTTGTTTTTTGATCCATTCTACTAGCCTGTGTCTCTTAATTGGTGAGTTTAAGCCATTAACATTTAGGGTTATTATTGAGATATGGTTTGTTCTTCTATCCATATTTGTTTATTGATGTTACTAAACCTGATTTGTTATCCTCTTTGACTACTTTCCCCCCTTTACTGTCCTACCTCCCATTGTTGGTTTTCAATGTTATTTTCCATTTCCTCTTCCTGTAATGTTTTGCCAAGGATTTTTTGAAGAGATGGTTTTCTAGCTGCGAATTCTTTTAACTTTTGTTTATCGTGGAAGGTTTTAATTTCATCTTCTAACCTGAAGCTTAATTTCGCCGGATACAAGATTCTTGGTTGGAATCCATTTTCTTTAAGCGTTTGAAATATGTTATTCCAGGATCTTCTAGCTTTTAGAGTCTGTGTTGAGAGATCAGCTGTTATTCTGATTGGTTTACCCCTAAATGTAATCTGCTTCCTTTCCCTTGTAGCTTTTAAAATTCTCTCCTTGTTCTGTATGTTGGACATCTTCATTATAATGTGTCTTGGTGTGGATCTCTTATGATTTTGCACATTCGGCGTCCTGTAGGCTTCTAGGATTTGGGATTCTGTCTCATTCTTCAAGTCTGGGAAGTTTTCTTGTATTATTTCACTGAATAGATTGCTTAATCCTTTGGTTTGGAGCTCTGTGCCTTCCTGTATCCCAATGACTCTTAAGTTAGGTCTTTTGATATTATCCCATAGCTCTTGAATGTTCTGCTCATGGTTTCTTAGTAGACTTGCTGAGCTATCTATGTTCTTTTCAAATTGAAATACTCTGTCTTCATTGTCTGATGTTCTATCTTCTAAGTGATCCACTCTGCTGGTAGTATTCTCAATTCAGTTTTTAAGTTGGTTTATTGTTTCCTGCATTCCTAGTATTTCTATTTGTTTGTTTTTTATTACCTCTATCTCCCTGTGAAATTGATCTTTAACTTCCTGGATTTGTTTGTCAATGTGATCTTTCATTGTCTGATTTTGCTGTCTCATGTCTTCCTTGAGACTCCAGATCATCTGAATCATGTATGTCCTGAGCTCTCTATCTGACATTCCATCTGTTGCAGCTATTACCTCTTCTAAAGTTGAGTTGACCTGCATTGCCTGTGGTCCTTTCTTTCCTTGTCGTTTCATACTGCTGGCGTTTCTTTCTGCTTGGTGAAATTGTTGTGTCTTTGATATTTTCCCCCTCTATTTATTTATATTGCTCTTGTATAGTTGAAAAATCACCCTTGCAGGGCAGGTAGTGGCTGTGATCCTCCTCCAATTAGTGTGATCCGTCTACCATGCTGGCAGGCCCTAGGTCTGCTTTGCTGGTCGGTCAAAGGTCCACCTACCCAGCAGGCGCCAGGGGCACCTGTGTCACTCCATAGGTTGCTGGGCCTAACCTCCCGATGGGTTGCAGGTTGGCTTCGCTTGCAGGCACTGGGGGAGGGGCCGGTTCCGCCCCTCAGCAGGCTTTGGGCCAGCTCTGCTCCTGTTCACAGTCCCGCCTACCTGCAGACACTGGGGGAGGGGACGGGCCTAGCCCTCAGCCGTCCGCCGCTGGACCTGTCCTAGTGGGTCCGGTCCGCGTTCCCCGCCGGCACGTGTAGCTGCAGTCCCTTGGCTGGTTGCTGGGCCTGACCCGCCCGCCCGTGGCTTGCAGGTTCGCCTCGCTTGCAGGCACTGGGGAAGGGGCCGGTTCCGCCCCTCAGCAGGCTTTGGGCCAGCTCTGCTCCTGTTCACAGTCCCGCCTACCTGCAGACACTGGGGGAGGGGACGGGCCTAGCCCTCAGCCGTCCGCCGCCGGACCTGTCCTTGTGGGTCCGGTCAGCGTTCCCCGCCGGCGCGTGTAGCTGCAGTCCCTTGGCTGGTTGCTGGGCCTGACCCGCCCGCCCGTGGCTTGCAGGTTCGCCTTGCTTGCAGGCTAGCATAAATTTTAATAACATGCCTTCTGACGCAGGAGAAATTCAGTCTGTACTGGTTATGACATCTGATAGACACATTTTAGTTACTAAAAAATTTTAAAATTTTATAAAAATGACTCTAAAATAATGGTTTTGAAACTTTGTTCCCAGGAGCCCTAGGTTCTCCTCTGACTACTGCATTAGGGGATGGGAATGAGGCAGGTGGGCTTGGAGAATACCACCAATTTTATGTGCATTATATACTAATCTTTCTGTCTGATTTTAGTGAAATAAAATTAATAAGCTTCTCACACATGTGGAATTTAAATAATTGGCCTAATGATATTTTTAATACAAAATTCTAAAGATGGCTGAGAAGGCACTGTGTTTAAGGATGAATTAGAGATTGTTTTCCTATCTATTTACTTGCATTACATATTTGGCCACTATAGAAATGTAGGTTTATAATTCCTATAATGATGTCATTCTGTTAACTGCCTCTCATATTTTTAATCAACTTTATTTAGGGTATATATACATACACACTCATTTGTATATATATATCCTATATTAGAATACATGTCCTATTTATTAGGGTATTATATATATATGTATATAAAAACTGATCCATGTAAAGTATCTTATTTGAATATATATGCAACTATAAAACTACCTGTCGTATATAAACCCATGAAAACAAGGCCACAATCAACATACAGAACATTTTCTATATCACCAAAAGTTTTCTTGTGCCCCTCTATAGCCAATCTCTTCCTTTACCTTGGGGTGATCGTCTCTTTTCTATCATTGTAGATTAATTTTCATTTTTAAGAATTTGATATAGATGAGATCATATAGGATGCATTTATTTTTTACCCTACCTTTTTCATTCAGCAGATTGATTTTTCAGATTCATTCATGTTTTTGTATGTATCAGTTTTTTTAACAGATTTATTACTTGGATATATAACAATGTTTTTATCCATTTATTGGCTAAATGACATTTTCCCATTTAAAAATATATACATAAAGCTATTATGAACATTTGTGTTAAAGTCTTTGTGAGACTATCTGCTTACATCTCTCTTGGTAAATGCTTAGTTGTGGAATGACCACAGGTATACATTTAACTTTTTGGGAAACTGACAGTTTTACAAAGTGGTTGTACAATTGTACATTCCCAGTAACAGCATGTGAGAGTCCCACTTGTCTCACCAATGGTTGATCCTGTCAGGCTTACAATGTTAGCCATTCCCTGGGTGTATAGAAGTATTTCATTGTGACTTTAATTTTCCTGATGACAAATGCAGTTGAGCATATTTGTATGTGTTGGGAAAGTCTATTCATCTCTTTTGTCCATTTTTGGGTATTTTGCTTTTCATAATTGAGTTATAAAATTTATGTGCATAAGATACAAGATCTTAGATGTATGAATTGTGAATATTTTCTACCATTTGGTGGCTTACTTTTTTTCTCTCCATATTTATAATATTTTTGCTTTATATATAGGTATCATTTTATTTCACATATTTAGTGCTCTTAGATTTCAAGCAGTAATTGCTGTATGTATACCAGTCTAAGAGAACTCTGTTGTTATTTTATTCTTAGAGCAAATTTTTTTCATCTTTTCAGTTTTAAGTCTTCAGGTTTATGTCTTTTAGAAATTTAATAAAATTGAAATTTAAAAAAAATGCAATGTAAAAAATCAAAGTGATAGAGTACCAGGGATCCCAGCAGCCTGCAGCAGGGCCCCGGAGATCCAGGCCAACTGATTCGCGTGGCCTGCCCTGCGGCTACAGAAGGCGTGGCGCCTCAGTGAAGCCATTAATTAGCAAGCACGGAGGTTAGGGAAGGCCATTAGGTGGAATCCCACCAGCCAAGCCCACACGGACCCTTGGGCCGAGCACGGGATCTCAGAAGGGGAAGGAAGCGGTACAGTCCCATCCCCCACAGCGGACACTCCACCGAGGCAGTCAGCGGCCACCATCTGGGAAAGCTGAAGGATACACCGCCACTCTCCTTCAGAGTGCAACATCAAAACAGCGGACACTCCATCCAGGCAGTCAGCGGCCACCATCCGGGAAAGCTGAAGAATACACCACCACTCTCCAACAGCTTGCAACATCAAAACAGCCAGCAGCAGGACCCCGGAGATCCAGGCCAACTGATTCGCGCGGCCTGCCCCGCAGCTACAGAAGGTGTGGCGCCTCAGAGAAGCCATTAATTAGCAAGCAGGGAGGTTAGGGACTGCCATTAGGTGGAATCCCGCCAGCCAAGCCCACCGCCCACGCCCGGAACAGGCCCAGCGACCTGCCAGCATTGTAGTCACGACACCCCAATTGGAATAGGGACAGAGCAGAGCCGGCTTCCACTCCCGGAACAGGCCCAGAGAGCCGCCAGCATGGTAGACACGTCACCCCAATTGGAGTAGGGGCACAGCCGCCGCCCGCACCTGCAAGGGAGACTTTTCAAGTATACAAGAGCAACATAAATAAATAGGGGGTAAATTTCAAAACACAACAGTTGCACCAAGCAGAAAGAAACGCGAGCAGTATGAAAAGACAAGGAAAGAAAGGACCACAAGCAATGCAGGTCAACTCAACTTTAGAAGAGGTAATAGCTGCAACAGATGGAATATCAGATAAAGAGTTCAGGATATATATGCTTCAGATGATCTGGAGTCTCAAGGAAGACATGAGACAGCAAAATCAGACAATGAAAGATCACATTGACAAACAAATCCAGGAAGTAAAAGATCAATTTCACAGGGAGATAGAGGTAATAAAAAACAAACAAATTGAAATTCTAGAAATGCAGGAAACAATAAACCAACTTAAAAACTCAATTGAGAATACTACCAGCAGAGTAGATCACTTAGAAGAGAGAACATCAGACAATGAAGACAAAGTATTTCAACTGGAAAAGAACATAGACAGCTCAGCAAGTCTGCTAAGAAACCATGAGCAGAACATCCAAGAATTATGGGACAATATCAAAAGACCAAATTTAAGAGTCATTGGGATACAGGAAGGCACAGAGCTCCATCCCAAAGGAATAAGCAGTCTATTCAGTGAAATAATACAAGAAAACTTCCCAGAATTGAAGATTGAGACAGAATCCCAAATCCTAGAAGCCTACAGGACGCCGAATGTGCAAAATCTTAAGAGATCCACACCTAGACACATTATAATGAAGATGTCCAACATACAGAATAAGGAGAGAATTTTAAAAGCTGCAAGAGAAAGAAAGCAGATTACATTTAGGGGTAAACCAATCAGGATAACAGCTGATCTCTCGACACAGACTCTGAAAGCTAGAAGATCCTGGAATAACATATTTCAAACACTGAAAGACAATGGGCTCCAACCAAGAATCTTGTATCCGGCGAAATTAAGCTTCAGGTTAGAAGATGAAATTAAAACCTTCCACAATAAACAAAAGTTAAAAGAATTCGCAGCTAGAAAACCATCTCTTCAAAAAATCCTTGGCAAAACATTACAGGAAGAGGAAATGGAAAATAACATTGAAAACCAACAATGGGAGGTAGGACAGTAAAGGGGGGAAAGTAGTCAAAGAGGATAACAAATCAGGTTTAGTAACATCAATAAACAAATATGGATAGAAGAACAAACCATATCTCAATAATAACCCTAAATGTTAATGGCTTAAACTCACCAATTAAGAGACACAGGCTAGTAGAATGGATCAAAAAACAAGACCCAACAATATGCTGTCTACAGGAGACGCATTTGATAGGAAAAGATATACATAGACTGAAGGTGAAAGGTTGGGAAAAATCATATCACTCATATGGACCACGGAAACAAGCAGGAGTGTCCATACTCATATCTAATAAAATAGATTTCAAGCCAAAGCTAATCAAAAGGGATAAAGAAGGACACTTCATACTGCTCAAGGGAACCATACACCAACAAGACATAACAATCATAAATATATATGCCCCAAATAATGGTGCAGCTGTGTTCATCAAGCAAACTCTTCTCAAGTTCAAGAGTCTAATAGACCAACATACAATAATCATGGGAGACTTCAACACACCTCTCTCACCACTGGACAGATCTTCCAAACAAAAGTTAAATAAGGAAACTATAGAACTCAATAACACAATTAACAACCTAGACTTAATTGACATATATAGACTATACCACCCAACATCAAGTAGCTACACTTTTTTCTCAGCAGCACATGGAACCTTCTCAAAAATAGACCATATACTATGTCACAGGGCAACTCTTAGACAATACAAAGGGGTAGAGATAATACCATGCATCTTATCTGATAATAATGGAATGAAACTGAAAATCAATGATAAAAGAAGAAAGGAAAAATCAAGCATCACCTGGAGAATGAACAATAGGTTGCTGAGTGATCAATGGGTTTTAGAAGACATCAAGGAGGAAATTAAAAAATTCCTAGAGTTAAATGAAAACACAGACACAACATATCGGAATCTATGGGACACATTGAAAGCAGTTCTAAGAGGAAAATTCATTGCTTGGAGTTCATTCCTCAAAAAAAGAAAAAACCAACAAATAAATGATCTCATACTTCATCTCAAAAGCCTAGAAAAAGAAGAGCAAAACAACAGCAAAAGAAGTAGAAGGCAAGAAATAATTAAAATCAGAGCTGAAATTAATGAAATTGAAACAAAAGAAACAATTGAAAAAATTGACAAAACTAAAAGCTGGTTCTTTGAAAAAATAAATAAAATTGACAGACCCTTAGCCATGCTAACAAAGAGAAGAAGAGAGAGAACCCAAATTACTAGCATACGGGATGAAAAAGGCAATATCACAACAGACACTTCAGAAATACAGAAGATAATCAGAAATTACTTTGAATCCTTATACTCCAATAAAATAGAAGATAGTGAAGGCATAGATAAATTCCTTGAGTCCTATGATCTGCCCAGATTGAGCCAGGAGGATATAGACAACCTAAACAGACCAATATCAATTGAGGAAATAGAAGAAACCATCAAAAGACTACCAACTAAGAAAAGCCCAGGACCGGATGGGTATACAGCAGAGTTTTACAAAACCTTTAAAGAGGAACTAACACCAATACTTTTCAAGCTATTTCAGGAAATAGAAAAAGAGGGAGAACTTCCAAATTCATGCTACGAGGCCAACATCACCCTGATTCCGAAACCAGACAAAGACACATCAAAGAAGGAAAACTACAGACCAATATCTCTAATGAACCTTGACGCAAAAATCCTCAATAAAATTCTGGCGAATCGGATTCAAATACATATCAAAAAAATTATACATCATGATCAAGTAGGATTCATCCCTGGGATGCAAGGCTGGTTTAATATACGGAAATCAATAAATGTTATTCACCACATCAATAGACTTAAAAATAAGAACCATATGATCATCTCAATAGATGCAGAAAAAGCATTCGACAAAGTACAGCATCCCTTTATGTTCAAAACACTAGAAAAATTAGGGATAATAGGATCATACCTCAACATTGTAAAAGCAATCTATGATAAGCCACAGGCCAGCATCATTCTGAATGAAGAAAAATTGAAGGCATTCCCTCTAAGATCTGGTACAAGACAGGGATGCCCTCTCTCACCACTTCTGTTCAACATAGTCCTCGAAACACTGGCCAGAGCAATTAGACAGTCAAAAGAAATTAAAGGCATAAAAATAGGAAAAGAAGAACTTAAATTATCACTATTTGCAGATGATATGATTCTATACCTAGCAGACCCAAAAGGGTCTACAAAGAAGCTATTAGAGCTAATAAATGAATTCAGCAAAGTGGCAGGATATAAGATCAATACGCATAAATCAAAGGCATTCCTGTATATCAGCGACAAATCCTCTGAAACGGAAATGAGGACAACTACTCCATTCACAATATCCCCCCCAAAAATAAAATACTTGGGAATCAACCTAACAAGAGAGGTGAAAGATTTATACAATGAAAATTACAGAACCCTAAAGAAAGACATAGAAGAAGACCTTAGAAGATGGAAAAATATACCCTGCTCATGGATAGGCAGAACTAACATCATCAAAATGGCGATATTACCAAAAGTTCTCTATAAGTTCAATGCAATGCCAATCAAAATCCCAACAGCATATCTTGTAGAAATAGATAAAAGAATCATGAAATTCATATGGAATAATAAAAGGCCCAGAATAGCAAAAACAATACTAAGCAGGAAGTGTGAATCAGGCGGTATAGCGATACCAGACTTCAAACTATACTACAGAGCAATAGTAACAAAAACAGCATGGTACTGGTACCAAAACAGGCGGGTGGACCAATGGTACAGAATAGAGGACACAGTAACCAATCCACAAAACTACAACTATCTTATTTTTGATAAAGGGGCTAAAAGCATGCAATAGAGGAAAGATAGCATCTTCAACAAATGGTGCTGGGAAAACTGGAAATCCATTTGCACCAAAATGAATCTGAATCCCTATCTCTCGCCGTGCACACAAGTTAACTCAAAATGGATCAAGGAGCTTGATATTAAATCAGAGATACGGCATCTGATAGAAGAAAAAGTTGGTTATGATCTACACGCTGTGGGATCGGGCTCCAAATTCCTCAATAGGACACCCATAGCGCTAGAGTTAACAAATAGAATCAACAAATGGGACTTACTCAAACTAAAAAGTTTTTTCTCAGCAAAAGAAACAATAAGAGAGATAAACAGGGAGCCTACATCCTGGGAACAAATCTTTACTCCACACACTTCAGATAGAGCCCTAATAACCAGAATATACAAAGAACTCAAAAAATTAGACAATAAGATAACAAATAACCCAATCAATAAATGGGCAAAGGACCTGAACAGACACTTCTCAGAGGAGGACATACAATCAATCAACAAGTACATGAAAAAATGCTCACCATCGCTAGCAGTCAGAGAAATGCAAATCAAAACTACCCTAAGATACCATCTCACTCCAGTAAGACTGGCAGCCATTAGGAAGTCAGACAACAATAAGTGCTGGCGAGGATGTGGGGAAAAGGGCACTCTTGTTCATTGCTGGTGGGACTGCAAATTGGTGCAGCCAATTTGGAAAGCAGTATGGAGATTTCTCGGAAAGCTGGGAATGGAACCACCATTTGACCCAGCTATTCCCCTTCTCGGTCTATTCCCTAAAGCCCTAACAAGAGCATGCTACAGGGACACTGCTACATCGATGTTCATAGCAGCTCAATTCACGATAGCAAGACTGTGGAACCAGCCTAGATGCCCTTCAATAGATGAATGGATAAAAAAATGTGGCATTTATACACTATGGAGTATTACTCTGCATTAAAAAATGACAAAATCATAGAATTTGGAGGGAAATGGATGGCATTAGAGCAGATTATGCTAAGTGAACCTAGTCAATCTTTAAAAAACAAATACCAAATGACTCCTTTGATATAAGGGGTGTAAACAAGGACAGGGTAGGGAGGAAGAGCTTGAGAAGAATATTTACAGTAAACAGGGATGAGAGGTGGGAGGGAAAGTGAGTGAGAAGGGAAATTGCATGGAAATGGAAGGCGATCCTCAGGGTTATACAAAATGTCATATAAGAGGAAAGGAGGGGTAAGACAAGATAATACAAATGGAAGAAATGATTTACAGTAGAAGGGGTAGAGATAGAAGAGGGGAGGGGAGGGGGGATAGTAGAGAATAGGACAGACAACAGAATACATCAGACACTAGAAAGGCAATATGTCAATCAATGGAAGGGTAACTGATGTGATACAGCAATTTGTATACGGGGTAAAAGCGGGAGTTCATAATCCACTTGAATCAAACCGTGTAATATGATGTATTAAGAACTATGTAATGTTATGAACGACCAATAAAAAAAAATGCAATGTGAAGATACTTATTTTTCAATATTAGCTTAAACCATATACTTACTGTCAAGATGAACACTGGGTGATTTATATATGATTATTTTTAAAGTTTGGTTCAATATTCTATTGTTTTTCCTATATATTTATCATATTTTATATGTTTTATCATATTTTCAGTGATTTGAAAGTTATGGCCTATTCTATAATCTAATATTTTGTTTTAAAATATATTAAGTATAGCATCTCAGTAATTTAGTATCAAGAATGGATTACTAGCAATTAAAACTATGAAAATATTTCTCATCATATAGTTCAAAGAAGCTTTTCTCAACTCTGAATTAATCCCTTTTTCCTATACGTTCTTTAGACTTAGATTGTTTCTGAATTATTTTAGATATTTTTCAATATTTTCAATGATTATATGATCCTTTACTAATCTTAGAGTAGTAACTACTTGTGTTTAGTGTTTATAAAATGGTATTTAATATCATTTCTTTATGCTTGCTTGAAATTCTTATTTAATATAGCTTGGTTATACCAATTAATGTAATTTGTGTATATGTGTATTTAAGGAGGAATATATTAATGTAATACTTTCAGTACTTGATTATCCGAAAAAGACTTCAGTTGCTTTCACACATTAATTAAGCTTACCTATTCAGAGAATTAGTAGATCTTATCTTTAAATGAATGTCTGTTATTTATCATACCTAAGAAAATACTGAGAATTTTTTTGATTGTTATTTTTTCTTTGTGTTTGACATTGAGATAAAGTGTGTGGTTAATAGTAGTCAATAATACCATATGATTAATACTGTAGGATATAGAACTATATGATAGGACCATTTTCAAATTATTGAATAATAGAATCCTATCAAATCATTATTCAAATCTGTGTTCCCGCAGCAAGTGTTCTAACCTTTTCCCACAATTTCATCTGCTATCAGAAATACAAATAAATAAATAAATAATAAAAACCCTCAAACACTTTATTTAACTAAGACTTGGCCAGAGTTCATTTATTTTTACCTTTTGAGTAATATTTTTATGGTTTACATTTTCATATTTTTAGTGCACATTATAGTTGTACATGTTGATGGGATTTATTGTTACACTGGGTTTTACTGGGGATAGCAGAGAGATTATTACTTTGGCCCAGCACATCAGTAAATATTCCAATCAATCAAAATTACAGACATTTCAGGGGTGGAGAGTTGCTTTCTCTAGACAGCCATAGTATCTGAATTCTAGATGTTGCACAAGACTTCTTTGAAAAAAGAGTTTAGAATGTGGAATAGCATTTTTTCTGCAATTGTAAAAGAGGAGGATTTTTTTTGGTTTGTTTTTCCTTAACATGCAGATACCTTGTTCAATAGTAATCAGGAGAAACTGTGGTGGGATTCTATTAGCACTAGAGAGTATCTAAGTAGCTAAAAACTGAAAAGGGAAAAAGTCAAAGTAGGATTATTTTCAAAATGGAAATGCTTTGCTGCTGTAGGTTTTTGGTTTTCAAAAATAACAGTAATGTCTAGGCTGGCCCTTTATTATTTTTCTTCATTTATAGCTTTGCTTTTTCTCTCACAAATTCACCTTGCTATTTGTCTGCATTCTGAGAGTTTTAAGTTTGTCTTCTACATCATATCCCGATTACATTTTCAGCAATGTCAAATATGCTCTTTATTGATTTCACTATCAATTCTAATGTTACATTTGAATTTCTGTCCTTTCTAATACTATCCAGTATCCATCTCATTTCTGCTTCTCTTTTTGTTTTAGTAGCTTTTGTGCAATATGAATTCTTTTGAATTTTTCTGCCATTTTCCATAGTATGATATCAAATAAAGACTTTTACTCTCCTTATTAAGGGCTGCATTCTCTTTTATTGTTGTGAAATCTACAAATAACTCATTTTAGTCCTTTCTTAAAAAAAAAAAAAAAAGATAGGCGTGTGTATAGAGGCAGTATTTGTTAGTCTACTATCTGGTTAGTTTGACCTGTCTTCCTGCTTTTTCATCTGTGAATTAATGCAGCCCCTCCTTTCCTATAGCACACCCCTAAGTTTACATCCCCAAATGAAATTCCTGCTGATTTTCCTGCTGTGATGCTGCAAGATTGAGGAAATCTTCTTGTTCTCCTGCTTCTTGGTTGTCTATTCTTTCTAGAGTGTTCCTATGAGAACTCATTGTCATCTTCTCCTTATCAGTATCAGCACACACAAGCCCCTCCCCCAGAGGGCAATGATTCCATGGCTCTGTCACTTCTGCTCCATCTTACTATCAAGCTGTTACTCAAGATGTGGTGCTCATCTTGCTTGATTCCACAGTTGGTTATGTCATGACCCCAAGGACTTAGAATAACCAAATAGTGACACAGAAGAGTCACTGGTGAGGATGGAAAGGATAAGAAATGCCTTTGTCTCTCTCAAAAAGTTATTTTGCATAGAAGTGGTGGTACTTCTTCTTTTATGGTCAGAGACCTGCTCTGAAGTCAGGATCTGCAGAGTGTTGGGTGGAAATTTCCTTGTGTCTTTTTCTGGCTCTTCTGTTTCCGAGATATTTTCTCCCTTTTTCAAAGTCAAAATTCCTCTGGGTGTATTGTGAGCAGCTGTTTAATATTACCTGTGCTGCTCTACTTTGCATTTCTCAGGCTTGTATATGAATATTTTAATAAATGGATGAAGGAAGGAGAAACAGATTCCTTTTGCTATCTGTCTGGAGCTGCCACATAGGAGCTGAGCGCCCCCTAGCTTTGAGCAATGGAAATGTGGAGACTGGCTACCCTAACTGGGAAGCAGGTGGACCCCATCTCCACTGAGCAGAGGAGCTCAGCATTGGGAGTGGGCATTACCCAATGGAGTGGGCTGCCTTCTTGTTCCTTTGTAATAATACCCCTGACCTTCTTTAGAAAGAACATTCCATGGAACCTCTCTTTGTGTGTCCCCCCTATATAAGAATAAAGAATTCAGGCGGTGCTTTCTCTTTCAAAGAGACTCCTAAGATCGAGAGCCATCCCCTGGATTTGGAAAAGGTACTTCTGTGGGCTTGCATGTTTCTTCGTTTTCTTCAGTTACTGAAGAGTCAGAGCTTGTGAACCCAGCATAGGTCACCAGCTCAGATAGATGGCAATAGCTATCTGCTTTCAAAATCAAGGACTCTGACAGTGTTAGAAAGTTACTGACTCATGGGTTACAAAGTAACTGCCCCATCTCTTTTTGACCTTGCTACCACAGATAGGACTATACATTCAACCAGAGCCAAGAGAAGCCCTAGGAAGCATTTAAAGATACCAGATAACTTCCTTAGGATTTTGACCTACGATACACCATTACATGGTGGCACATGAGATAACTAACAGACATTTATGAAACTCGCCAATCGGTGATGATTCCAAGCAATTGAATTTAGATTGTTATTTTTAGAGCAAGAAAGAGAGGGTCATTAGACATTTTGTTTTCTTGCTGAAAAAAACAGTAGATATAAAAATTGTTTGCAGGAGTCAGAAATAGATCTTAATGACATGTAAATTTGGTGAGTAAAAACTTTGATGTAGTCTGAAGTAAATGCTGGTATCTATTGTTATTATACATAGGTGTACAAAATAGAACATAATAAGGACATGCTGAAAGTTTGGGAAACTGTTTGCATGGCCAGATGCTATGTTATACCTTTTTAGGAAGTATGATGTAGAGACGGGAACCTTGAAAATAGCTTGGATGAGTCTGTTTTTCTGTTCATACCCATCCCAACATAGTTATCTATAACTATTGGTACAAGAGGTATAAAGATGAGAGAAAATAAAATATGTCAAATTTTTGGTAATAGAATGATACTATTGAGACTATTTAAGGACTCAAGAGTATATAATCTCATTTTTGCAAATTATAGCCAATCCTAGCTTAGAACTTAATGATCTCCAGTTCCATCCATGTTGTCACATCCCTTTTTATGACTGAATAGTATTCCATTGTGTACGTGTATCACATTTTCTTCATTCATTGATCAGTTGATGGACATTTTGGTGGTTTTCATTTCTTAGCTATTGTGAATAGTGCTGCAATCAACTGGGAATGTAGATGCCTCTTCAACTCAGTGATTTCGTTTCTTCTAGATGTGTACCTAGTACCGAGATTGCTGGACCATATGGCCCTCAGGAAAACTGTTGCAAATCCCAGGAAACTGACTATACCTATTCTTGTCTATACTTGGAAAGTACCTGTGGTGCCTTCCAGAAAAGAACAGTGCTAGAAGTTTTCTTCAGTAAACAGTGTTGGAAAGGATGGGACAATTAATCTGGTTCCCTTTATTTTTCAAATGTGGAAATTGGAACTGGGCAAGTGAAGCAACTTCCCCAAGATCCTGCATGAGTTTGCGTACATACCCTGGGCATCAACCTGACTCTCCTGCCTTGTAGTTAGCACCCTTCCATTTGGCCACACTTTATTTTTGCTGGGAGGATCCATCAGGGACAGAAACACAGAGTTGCCTAGGTTATTAAATATGGCCACATTAATTTGAGAAAGTAAATGAACAGTTAATTATGGGAAAGAGAATGCCTTCCGTGGATTTTTAGGATGAACAAAGAAGAGGCAAGAAGAGACAACTTTGTTCTGACCTTGGTTTTTCAAGTCTTCCTTATATCTGATAGTGTCCAGAGAATTTCTTAAATCCTCACATAATAACTTTATTTTTTAAGTGAGCAATAGTATAATCCTTAAATGGAAAAATATAAATTCCTGTTTTTAAGCATTTTATGTTTTAAAGTTTAAATTGTGTATTTTTAACTAATACATAAAAACATAAAGTTGTACTTATTAATGGAGTACTGGGTAATGCTTTAATACAAGTGTGCACTGTGTGGTGTTTAAGTCAATATCTATATCCTCACACATTTCTCATTTCTTCATGTTAAAAACTTTCAAAATACTTTTTCTAGTTCTTTGAAACATATAGTACATTATTGGTATCTCTAGGAACCCAGTAGTAAACTAGAACCTCTTGCTCCTCTCTATTTGTAACTTAGTACCCATTAATCAGCCTTTCTTCATCCCTAACTCCCTGCTATTCTCCCTGGGATTTGTTAATTTTACTCTCAAATTTTGTGAGACTGACTTTTTTTAGATTCCACATAGGAGTGAGATCATCTGGTATTTATCTTTCTGACATATTTATGTTAATGTGAATATTTCCAGTGTCGTCTATGTCATTGTGTCCCTTTTTGTAGCTGAATAGTATTCCATTATACACATGTACCACATTTTATTTATCTATTCATCAGTTGATGGATGTGGGTTGTTATAATTTATTAGCTATTATGAAAAGTGCTGCAGTAAGCATATCAGATATCTCTTTGATATAGTGATTTTATCTCCTTTGAATATATACCTGGTAGTGGGATTGCTAGATCATATAGTAGTTATAGTTTTAATTTTTAGAGAAAGTTCTCTTCTGTTTTACCTAAAGGCTATACTAATTTATATTTCTATGAATGGCAGCAAGGGTTCCCCTTCTCCATATCCTTGCCAGAACTTGTGATCATGTTTTTTTGATCAGAGCCATTCTTATTGGGGTGAGTTAATATTTCATTTTGGTTTTGATTTGCATTTCTTTATTAGTGATGTTGAGCATTTTTTGTATACTGTTGATCCTTTGTATGTCTTTTCTTGAGAAATGTCTATTTCAGGTCTATGGCCATTTTAAAATTGAGATATTATTGAATTTTTTTATGTATTTTGGCTGTGAACCCCTTGTAAAATGTATAGTTATTAAATATTTTTTTTACCATCCTGCAAGTTCTGTCCTCACTGTTAATTGTTACCCTTGCTGTGCAGAAGCTTTTTGTTTGATATAATCCCATTTATCTGTTTTTGCTTTTATTTCCTGTGCTGTTTTAGATTCTAGTCCAAAAAATTCTTGCCCATTCCAGTGTTGTGAGATGTTTGTGCCATGTTTTTCACTAGTAGTTTGGGTTAGTCAAGGTTGTGGTTTGGATATGAGGTGTCTCCCCAAAGTCCTGTTAACACAGGAATGGTGGGTGGTGAAGTGATTGGACTGAGAGAGCTGTCACCTAATCTGTCCACTCTAGTTTGAATGGAAGGACTGTGTGGTAACTGTTGGCAGGTGGGGTGTGCATGGAGGCACTGGGTCACTGACCTGGAAATTTAGTTCTTCCGCAGCCTGTTCCCTCTCTCTTTCCTGATTCTGCTGTCAGCTGAGCAGCTTTCCACCCCTGGGCCCTCCTGTGATGTGCTAGCTCACCTTGAGCCCAGAACACTGGAGTTGGCCATCTGTGGACTGAGACTTCTGAATCCATGAGCCCCAAATAACCTTTCTGTCCTCTAAGTTGATCTTGTCATGTAACTTGGTCAGAAAGAAAAAAAAAAAGCTGAAAAAAAAAAAACCAGTGGGCTCTTCATGTCTATGACAAAAAGGAAGAAAGGTTTATTTTGATTCATGGTTTCAGTCCAGGTTTTGGCAGCTCCATTGCTTACTGAGGGCAGAACAACATGGTAAAATGGTGTGGCAGAGAATAGATGCTCAGCTCATGGAAGACGGGAAGGAGTTGGGAGAGGGGCCAGCAACAAGATATAGTTACCAAGGGCATGCCTCCAATGACCTACTTCCTCCGTCCATACCCCACCTGCCTCCAGTTTCTACCACCTTCCAGTAGTCCACTCATCTATTGATGGATTAATCCACTGATGAGGCCTGAGTCCTCAAGATCCAGTCACTTCCTAGAAGCCCACTTCTGAACATGGTTGCACTGAGGCAAGCCGTCCACACATGAGTCTTCAGAGGATACGTCATATCCAAACCATAACATAGTTTCATATGTTAAAGTCTTTGATCCGTTTGAGTTGATTTTTGTAACTGGTGAGGGACAGAGTCTAGTTTAATCCTTCCACATGTGGCTATCCAATTTTCCCAGGACCATTTTACTGAAAAGACTGTCTTTTCTCAAATATGTATTTTAAAATAACTTAGGAAGAATTGGTATTAGTTCTTGTTTTATTTTACTTATTTCATTTTTTGTGGTGCTGGAAGTAGAATACAGGGCTTCAATCTTGACTCATTCTTTTTGGGTTTTTCTGGATTCCTTCTTTTTACCTGTTATTGATCTGTTCAGCTTTTCTATTTCTTCATGGTTGAGTCCTGATAAGAAAGATGTGCCTAGAAATTTGTCCGTTTCTTCTAAGTCATGAACTGTGTTGATGTATAGTCATTCATAATCTCTAATGATGCCTTCTATTTCTATAGCATCAGCCAGCTAACCCTAACTCTTGAAAGAAGAACTAACGCTAATCCTCTTATTTATTCTCTTATTTCAATCTTTCTTAGTATGGCTAAAGGCTTTTTTTTTTCTTTGATCTTTTGTGTTTTTCTTTTTTCAGTCTCATTTTACTTTTTTCTATTTTGATCTTTATTATTTACCTCTATTACTATGGACTTGGATTGCTCTTATTTGTCTAGTTCCTTGAAATGCAGCAATAGGTTATTTGAGATCTTCCTTTTTTTGTTTTTTTTAGACATAGCTGTTGATTACTATAAACTTTCCTCTTTGTAGTACTTTTGCTATATCACATAGGTTTGGAATTTTGTATCTCTATTTTCATTCATTTCAAGAAATGTTTAAATTTCCTTTTTGATTTCTACCTGATCCATTAGTTGTTTAGAGGAAAATTGGTTAGTTTCCATGTATTTGTATAGCCTCAATATTTTTCTTATTATTGGTTCTAGTTTTATTGCATTGTGGTCAGAAAAATAAATAGTGATTTCAGTGTTTCAAAATTTGTTGAGTTTTTTATTTTTGTGGCCTATTATGTGACCTACACTTGAGAATGTTCCATGTGCTGATGAGAAGTATTTGTATGTTTTAGCTGTTGGATGGAATGTTTTATAGATGTCTATTAGGTCCACTTGATCAAGGGTGCAGTTGAACTCTTCTGTCTTTGTTCATTTTCTATCTGTTCAGTGTTAAAGTGGGGTTTTGCACCCAACTAATATTGTATTGGGGAGCCTTTCCTCTCCCTTAAGGTTTATTTGTATTTGCTTTATATATTTGGGTGCTCTGATTTGGGTGCATAAGTACTAGAAATTGTTATTTCTTCTAGCCAAATTAACTTTTATCATTGTATAATAACCTTCCTTTCTCTTTTTATTTCTTTTGATTGAAAGGCTGTTCTGTCTGATATAAATAGGGTCATTCCTGGTTTTGTTTTTTGGAGTCTATTTGCATGTAATATCTTATTTCATCTCTTCACTTTCAGTCTGTGCATCCCTAGAGGTGAAGTGCATCTCCTGTAAGCAACGCAAAGCCGGGTCATGTTTTTAAATCTATTTAGTCCATCTATGTCTTATAATTGGAAAATCTTATCCATTTCATTCAAGATAATCATAAATATGTGAGGCCTTACTACAGCTGTTTAGAAACCTGTTTTCTAGTTTTATCGTGGTTCCTTCCCCTCTATCCCTTACTCTTAGTCTTTTCTTGTTATTAAGTAATTTACTGTAGCAGTATATTTTCATTCCTTTTTATTTTCAGTTTGTCTACTATAGATTTTTGCTTTGTGTTACTAGAAGGCTTATACAACACATCTTTTGATTATAACATGCTATTTTCAAATGATAGCAACTTAATATGACTATAAAGATCAGAACAGAAACAACACAGAGATTATTTTTCATTGTTTCACTTTCATGCTAGAAATAGAAATGATTTAGGTACCATATTCACCATATTAGAACATTCTAAATTTGTGCAATTACTATTTTATATCTTTCCATGTTTACCTCTTACTCATTAACATCTATTTCTTTCAGTTTGAAGAATTCCCTTTAGCATTTCTTGTAAAAAGAGGTCTGGTATAAATATTTTCTCTCAGTTTTTATTTTTAATGGAATATCTTTATTTCTCCTTCATTTGCAAAGGATCATTTTGCTTGGTATGGTATTCTTGCTTGGCCCTTATTTTACTGTCAGTAAAGGAAGACCCATGCCACTCTTCCCTGGCCTATAAGGTTTCTATTGAAACTATTCAATATGTGTTAAGCTGCAGATAGTTGTAGATCCATAAATATCAGGGAGATAGTAAGCAAAGGTTTATAACAAGAAATCTGAAGGCACATGACAAGAAACCAGTATTTGGTTTGGGACTCAAGTAAGCCACACAGCCCTAAAGCTCTCCATTTCTCAGTTCTGACATCCTTGGCTTGGAGTTAACATCAGCAGGTGTTGCCCTGACCTGCCTGAAGTAATTCCAAGGTTCACATGCAAACGACAACCTCCACAGTAGAAAAAGACATGTCTCCCAGAATGTCACTTTATTATTGGTGGGAACCTTTCCTGAAACGAACCCAGAAAGTGTGGAATGGCTGTGTCATACAGGAGGCATGTACATAACTTTCTAAGAAACTGCCTACTAGTTTTTTTCAAAGTGGTTGCATCTTTTTATATTCCCATAAGCAGAGTGCATGAATTCTAATATTTTCACATTCTCTTCAAAACTTGGTTTGGTTACCCTCCCCCCATTTTTTAAAAAATTTAGTTTTAGGCATTTTGAATAGGTACATAGTAGTACTACGTTAAGGTGTTAAGTTGCATATCCATAAACACTAATGATGTTGAGTTTTCCATGCATCTTTTGATAACTTGGATTGTTTTCTTACTATTATGTTTTGAAAGCTGTTCTGTTTACAAGTCATTTATCAAATATGTGACTCACATATTTTCTCCCCGTCTGTGGCTTGTATTTTATCTCTCTGGATTTATTTCTGTATTTGATGTCTAATTTAGTTCCATCTTGGTCAGAGAACATACCTCATATGACTTGAATCCTTTTAAATTTATTGAAACTTGTTTTAGAAGCCGAATATTGTCTGGATTAGTAAGTGCTTTATACCTTCATGAAACAAGGCATATTCTGCTGAGGCTGGGTCTGCTGCGTGTGCCCTGCACACTGTCCCTTTGTCTTTTAGGGTTTCCTCATACCAATGTGCTGGTCAGTACTTAGGTGATGACCTCCTGAAAGTTTTTACCCATCTCAGAAGATGGTACATTACAAAACTTTCTTCATTTGAAACTTTTCTCTCTCAATTCAGATCCCGGCTATTCCTTTCTAGAAGGTTAGCTCCTCCATCTCTCTCTCTCCCCCCCTCCCGTGTGTGTGTGTGTGTGTGTGTGTGTGTGTGTGTTTGTGTGTATCATTTTCTCAGCAGTACCATGCCTCCTTTTTCACCCCTTAAAAGTCTCCTTGGAAGTCCCATGCTAGTGCTTGAAGTATTTTACATTTCCCTTATTCATCTTCTTTTCTCATATATTTTCAAACTTCTTTGTTGCCACCTGTTACAGCTGTTCCAGTTTTTCTAAAAGGGGATTTTAAAATCTATCACTGTATAGACTCTATTTGAAGCACAAAGTTTCCTCAAACCAATTGGGCCCTCAATGTTATTCAGCTTGATAGTTATTAAGGGCTATTAAAAGGGTCAGTGATTAAAGCAATGACTCAATAGATAATTAAAGGACAGGTAGTTGGCACTTAGTGTATGATAAAGATGGTACTTGCACATCAGTGCAGAAAAGATAGACTATTATTATGAAATATTGTGGGAATAACTGGGCAGTACTAGCTCCACCTAGAAAAATATCGTCATCAAATTTCACATATACTAGAATAACTTCAAATTAGAGAAAAATTTAAGTTGATAAAGAAAATTGTAAGAGTCTTCTGAAAACTTGGAGAGAATTTATTTTATAACCTTGGATTGGGAAAGACCTTCCTAGATATGACTCAAAATTCAGAACCATAAAATAGTCAATAATTGTATTACATAAAAAAACTTCAACATAGGAAAAATACAATAAACCAAATGTGAGTTCTGAGAATTGGCAGATGGAAGAAAGAAGCTGGTTTAAGTATTTTTTTTTACATTTTAAAAAATTTCAATCACGTGAGTCTATTATTAATCCAAACTTAAGTATGAAGATGGTCCGTATTTGTTTCCTAGAGTTAGCTCTGTCTGGAGGAGTAGCTCACTGAGTTCTTTTCTTTCGGTTGGTTTCTCTGGGCTCAGTTCATGAGTGTTTTACTTATAATTGGAAATTCCATTCTTCCTCATTTCAACCAAAAAGTATTCCCTTTTTTGCTTTTTTCTTTCTACTGGCCCTGTTATTTGATGATATCACATAGGTTGTTTCCTCTAATCTGTAGACCAGAGGTGAGCCCAGTAGTCTGCAAATGAGTGAAACAATGTAAGAAATTTTAAAATATCCTTAGGGATTGTAGTTATAATAAGAGCGGTGGGAAGAGGGGGATAAAACGGACAGCAGCAGCAATGAAACAGAAGATGACGTACTGAAGAGGAACAAAGAATTTTCCAGAAACCATGCTAACTTTCTGTGTGCATTGCTGCCAAAAGGAATAGGTGAGTATTCTGAGTGAAGAAGAGGAGGAGAGGGGAACTAAGTGTGAGTGGTCTGTGAATCAGAGCAAGCCAGGAGAGTGTGGTCCATGGACAAACGGAGAAGATGGTTCATTGAGGAAACTGTGAGAATGGTCAGCTACTCTTGAGGCTTGAGGGAATGAAAGAGAAAGGATCACTACTAGATTTGGCAACATAGAGGGACCTGGTGATTTTGTGAAGTCTCAGTGCATTGTGGAGGGTGGTTGCCTGATTGGAAAGAGTTGAGGGGAGAGTGAATGAGGAGGAGAAGTGGGAGGAGGAGGTGGTAAGACTGCATCTACAGGCAGTTCTTGTGAGATGTTCCTCCACAAATTAGAGCAGAGAACAGTTCTAGTAGCCAAAGATACCTGCCTTCTGCCCAGTTACCAGGCTGTGAGGAGAGCCATAGCCAAGGTTATAGATTAGTGTCTCTTCCTTCCATGGGATGGAGCAAATGAGGAAAGGAGGAGAGAAGGGTTGGCAGCTTTTCAAATTCTGCTCACTCCTGGCGATGACATGAAATATTAACTTGTGTGATAAAGTATTTCTGAAGGTTGTAGTCACTGGAGACAAGGAAAAACAGAACGGCTTATTCTAATACTTAGCATCAGTAAATAATTTATTTTAATTTCTTTAAGAAAAAGACTTTTTTTCTTGAAAATTAAATATGTTATCCACTAAGACAAACATTGTCACATATCAGACTTGTGGGATAACTTGTCATTTTCATTATGTCACAGTTTGGTGCCAAAACAAAAACGCTTTTCTTGGAAGAAGAGAACATTTTAGAGCCAAATGGTAGAATCATTTTCATTTTCTTCAACTGAATTCAGCATCATATTTTTCTTTTTTTCTTAATAGTGGTAAAATTCTGGTCAGCTTTATTTTCGTCAGTTTTGGGTGTTATTCCATAAAATATTGCTTGAAAACTTTCTTAAAATTTATCTTCTGCAAAGAGAGGATTTTGAGACTTTTTTAAAAAATAATTTTTTATCAGTGTTTTAATTAACCACTGTGCGTGTAATGCCACCAGGCCCCAGGTGGAGGTTACAGAATTGCAGAGTAGACGAGACATCATTAGAGTTTGCAGCCACCCTGGCCCAATAGGCAGGTAGTCTTTAAGTCATGGAGAAAAGTCATCCATCTTTTCCTTTAACAGTAGAGCAGTGTCATTTAATTATAAATTGCCATGTTGTGTAACATTGTAGACATAAAATTATTTTAGGGCTGAATAAATATCTCCCTATAAGGGATTTTCAGATTTTATTTTCAGGAAAAAAATGCTTGGTAGGTCTACTCCTTTTCTTTGCTTTTTGTAGCTATAAAATTTTGTGTTTATATAGTGTTCCTTAATAATCTCTACATCTCTTATTTGTTTGGTAGGAGATTGTGGTTGTTTTCATCAATTTGTTCTGTGTTTGCCTCCACTGGTATAATTTTGTAATTTCTTTTTATCAATACATCCTAGGTATTGTCTACTTTGGTTTTCAAAATTCTAAGTATAAATTATTCTTAATAATAAATTTTTGTTAAAAAATTGCTTGAAAACTTTTACATCATTTATAAACAACTGTCTAGACGAGATTGATTTGATCTAAAGAAATAATGATTAAAATTATATGAAAAGACAAATACATGAAGTTAAAGTTTTTATTCAAGGACACTTTTTTAAATGAGGGAAAACATTATTTCCATTTGTTTAAAGTTGCTCTTTAATTATTTATCTTCTAAAGAGTTTTTCTTTTCCTGGATAAAATTGCAAAAACTAATAACTATCAATCAGTACATTAACTTGTTGTAATGTTCTGCTCTTAAACACATTTTGTTATTAAGATATTTTTGAAATATCTTGGCTTCTCTTTTTCTGACTTTTAAGTTGTTTAATTGCAATATGTGTTTTGTCTCACAGTGATTCTCAATAGTATGCTCATGAAATAAAAGATCCGTTTTCTTTGCAAAGAGCATTTTTTTAAACTGGAAATTTTCAAATGTACATGAAATAGACATAATAGTACAATAAATCTCCATTTGCTTGTCACTGTTTCATCATTTGTCCTGGTTTTGAACCATTTTCAGAATACATGCATCCTTTGATTTCCTTTGCTGAAAAATTGGAAAGGAAACCTCACATTGTGTCATTTTGCTCCTATGTATGTCAATATCCATCTCTGAAGTCTTCCTGTGCTGATCAGAATTGCTTGGTGTTATGTAACACCTATTCCACAGTCAGATATCTCCAGTTATCAGTAACAGTCATTTTACAGTTAGTTTTCTTGGGTCAGGACCCAAACAAGGTTCACATACCCACTTGGCTGTTCTTTCTCTTTAATCTCTTTCTCCCTCCCTCCTTTCTACCTTCTGCGGGTGATTCATTTCAGAAAATTCTTTAGCGTGTTTTCCCTCTGGATTGATCTGCTTGCTTCTTTGTGGTGATGTTTAACATGTACTCTCTTCTGCTTTTTTAGTAAATGGGAAATGCCTAACAGGCTTGAATTCTGGTTCCCCGCTTTGGCAGGAGTGCCTCCTAGGCAGGACTGTGTGCTTCACGTCTTACACCACTGTCAGATGCAGTGTCTGGGTTTCCCACCTTTAAGGACACTGAGATTGAGGTTTGATTTGGGTGATGAAGTTGGTCCTTCCTTCATAATTCTTCCATTGTACTTTTATCCCTTGCCTTTCTTTGAAGGTGACTGTTCCATGAGTTGTAAAATAATGATCTTCTAATTCTACTTTTTGCTTGAATTCTTTTGTAAAGTATAACTTTTCTCATTAACTAGGCTACATGTTTACCCCGAAATATATCTCTTCTGGGAAAGGTAGAATAAATGTTTAATTCTTTAAATCCTCCTCATTTTATTGGACAGTTTGGGGCTCACACTTTCTCTGTAGAGCCCTGAGCTGCATGTTGGGAGAAATAACTGACCAGTCTCCTTTGGCACTAGACCCAGCCAGTGAGTACTTGATTAGAACATTGCCATGGGGTTCGCAGGCCTAACAGATTGATTCCAGCTGTCTCTGATGACGTTTCTGAAATTATACTCCAGGTCGTATTGAAAAACTGGTAGGTTTTGGTGATTTTTCAGCACTTATTTAAGATTGCTTGCTAGGTTCTAATGGCCTGATAGATCAAGTCTGCGTCATGTTCTTTCACCAGACAGCTGCTCCTTCCGTTATGATGGATTACAACACAATAAATCCATTGTTAAGTTGAAAATATTATAAATCAAAAACCATTTGATGCACCTAACCTATGGAACATCAGATCTCAGCCTAATGTACCTTAAATGTGCTCAAAACACATTAGTTAGGCAGAATCATCTAACACAAACCCTATTTTATAATGAAGTGTTGAATATCTCATGTAACTTATTGAATGCTGTACTAAAAGTGAAACACAGGTGAGTGGTATGAGTCCTCATCGTGAATGCACACAGCTGAAAGCACATTGGGCCTGCAGAATGTTTGACACATTGAACTAAAATTAATTTCTGAGTGATGAGGATGTTGCAGGGACAGGTCATCGATATCTGACTAGGAGCTGCAGCTGTTGCCCAGCATCTTGAGAGAGTGCTGTTCTGCCTATGACTAGCCTGGAAAAAAAATCAAAGTTCAAAGTATGCTTTCTACTAAGCGTGTGTTGCATTTGCACCATTGTAAAGTGAAAAATTCATAAGTCAAACCATCATAAGTCAAGGACCTTCTGTACTATCACAGCTTGTAAACACTGACTTATTTGATTGACATTCTTTCCCACTAGATCACAATGTCTGGAGAAGACAGACTGATCTGTTTGGCATCCCAGTTGAAATAGCCAGGGCTTTTTAAGAGATAGAAATTCAATTTAAACTGTATGTAATACGGAGGGAAATTGAAAGGCCATTGCTCATAGGACTTGAAAGAAACTGTATGGCCAATTAGCTGCTCTTGGGAGTCTAAGAGTTCAGCTGGGCTGGTAAGTCCTCAGCACTCAGGTGTTTCTTCTCACCTCCAATTGACAGCTTCAATTGTGATGGTGGCCATGGCAAATAGCAGCTCAGCGATCCTGACTTTTCAACATCGAAGCTCTCATTGGCCTGAGACATGTGATCCTCTCTTTACCAGTTACTGTCTCCAGGGGAAGAGGTGGCTCTGGCTGACCACTGGGTGGGGTGAGGGGTAGAGCATCCATTCCTGTGTATGAATGGGGAGAACAGTGATGGGCAGTCCCCACACAGGTAGGGAGCATTGTTATCCAAAAAGAGAATGTTTGCTGCCTCCGTGAAATAAGATATCTACTCTACATTTGTATGTACAGCACCCAGGAGAGTGTTCGCAGATGGCAGATGTTTGACAAAATAATGATAATAATGATGTAATTAACAACTATTGCTTGCTTTCTTGCAACACATTTGGTTTGCAGAAATAATCTATTTTGAGAACAGAATCTATAACATCAAGCTTTTACTAGAAATATGGGTTCTCCAGCTCTTGAAATTTTTTACCTAAAATTTCTGTGCTTTTTTTTTTTTAAAGCCCACTCTGCTCTAGCCCTTACACATTCTCAAAGGTAATATTTTAAGTCTTTTTAATCACACAAATAAATTTCTCTAGTACTCAAAGTGCTAAGTCATGAGGGCCTACAGACCTCGGCTATCTCAGTGTGTATTCAAGCACTGGATCCTTTCCTGTTGATTGTGGTACTTGGCCACTTTTCTGAGCTTCAGCATACATGAAAACTAAGCCAAATAAAACTTTGCCTTTTCACCTTCATTCAGAAGTGATTTTTTTTCACATTAATAGATTTCTTTTTCCCCACCATAGCAATAAAAGACATTATAAAAAGTTTTTCATCACTGTTTTCTGACCTAATATATAACACCCATCCCAGATGGATAATTACAACCCCCTGATAATTGATATTTCAGCTTGACTTAAGTGCATCTAGTAAGAAATTATGAGCCTAAGGTTTTTTAAAAAATATTTATCATATTTATTCAGCTAACTTAAAACTGTGGAACTCTCTAAGAAGAAACGGTGCTTTCCATCAGTGGCAAAAATGTGTAGTGCTTCTTTTTTTAATGCTCATCTATCCACAACCTGATGTAATTTCTTTTTTTTATTAATAAGTACATTAGTAAAATATTTCATATAAGGTTTGGGGCCTGTTTGCCTTGAATAATTGTTCTTCATTTTTAAATGTCTACTTGGAATCTTTAACATCACCATGAAAAATTATGTGGAATTACCTTAAGAAGTTTTGGTAAATACTAAGAATATCTTTAACAGATCATGCTCTGAACCATTTGTTGATGTATGTCATGAAGGAAATTTCACATTTAAAAGATAATGAGGTGTGGAATTTATCGTCCCCTTCTTTCCCATCGTGGTAAATGTTCATCAAGTTGATAATGAAATCTGCAGCAACATCACGTTGTTTTGTGGCATTAGAGGCAGGAGAATTTGGAAGCCAATATGCAGTTCATTTAACTTGTGCCCACGCCATCTGCTTATCTGCATTACTCAGCCAGCCAGCCTGCTTCTTTCTCCCAGAGTCTACAAAGATGATTAACCTGGATGAAGATTCCTGGCAGCTTCAATTCACTTCCTGAATCTTCCACACCATCCAGAATTCCCTGGTGGAGCCTGGCAGGATATTTGGAAAGGCAAAGAGGCTCTTTTGGCCAGGCAGAGAGTTGACTTAAATTTTAGCTACTGAACCACCACCAGGGAGAATGAGTTCAGGGTTCTAGGCTCATAATACGTAATGTCTAGCCCCCTAGAAATTATCATATAGAGCAACCAAGAAGGGGACATTCTGGTCTTGACCATCTCTTTTCTTTATTCTGTAGCAGTAGAAATAGTAGAATTCAACCAAGTTGAAGGTACCAACAAATTCTTTGTTATCAAAGTCACTTGGAGGATAGGACAAGTGATGTTTATCCCCTTCTGTTCCTGACTCATATCAGAGACAACCTGGGTACCAGAATTTTTACTCTGTTGAAAGATAGAGGCTAGGCTTGTTAATATACCCTGGGATATTACTCTATTATATGGGGTCTGCTAGGACTACAGTGGCAATTTGCCCTGGTGACACTGAATCTTCTCTGGTTGAACCACAATGTCTGGCCTTCAATTTGTACCATGACTATGAATCAGGGAGCTGCCATGACATCCTCTTTTGTGAGTAGGGTTTTAGTCATCATGTCTGCTTGACCTTTGGACTGTGCGCTGCTGGGAACCATCCAATTGACCAAGTCAAAATCAAAGAGCAGTATACAAACTAATGATAGAATAATCCCCCTGTGAATCAGAGAGAAAAATTCCCTTCTTAACAAGAGGTCCTAGGAATGAAATCTTCTCTTGCCCTTTTATTCTGGTTCTGAGCCCTCTACCACAGTGCATACCAATCCTTCACAGGTATATCAGTTAGCAATTCATGACAGTCATGAAATGCCTTGTGTATAATCCAACATTTCTGACATTAGGCATTTGTTTTCTTTCTTCATTACTAATTGTGGAGAAAATATTTTTTTCTGATGAAAGTTTCCCAATTAAAAAAAAAGGAAGGAAGGAAGAAAAAAGAGAGGTCTGAGATTGCATAAAATAACCATAGAGCAGGGGATGGTTTTAAGATAAAAACTGGAACATTAAGCTTGGAGGAGGGTATTTGTAGTGTAGAACACAATATGTGGATTTAAATGACATTCTTCCACACAACTACCCTGACTCACTCTTAATATCATGAAGTCAGTGGTGTCTGCTTTAGGTGCCCCCCAACTTTCCTAGGGTAGCCCCAGGTCTCTCCTCCTGATCTTTTCCCAGGGGACTCGGGCACCCCCTGAGAATGTTGTACCCCAGGGCCATCCCTTTTACCAAAACCTGAACCTCTTCCTCTCTTTCCTTAGTCCTATGCCATCTTCTAAACCACTACAGCCACTGTCTGGCTACCTAGTAACTACCCAAAGGTTTGAGAGGATGGGTTCTTTGTTTCTTACCCCGCTCTATTCAGAGGACACCAGGATGACAATGGTGTTGACACAATAAAAGGGCACATAAATGGTGGTATATCACAATGTTCACCTCCTTAATCCAACAGATTTAGCTACAAGTTTTGAGATCAAGCAGTGTTTATTAACTACCTCTTTGCTACTCAAAGCGTGGTCTGTCCCAACAGCATTGCCATCTGGATGCTTATTAGAAATTCAGTCTTACCCCAAAACCAGATCTACTGAATCAGAATCCACTTTTTAATATGATCCCAAAGTTAATTATTATTCCTATTAAAGATCAAAAGACATCAGTCCATTCTGTAGTAAGTTTCAGTAAAAAATAAGTGTCTAATTGAGTCAGGCTTATGATACACATTGAGGAGTGGGGAAGGGTCCTGACACAGGTGAGGATATGAAAAATCTCACATGGCACAATGGCGCTCAGAATTTCATGTGCATAAGAATCATCTGGAAGGTTTATTAAATCATGGATGGCTGGTTTAGGGTTTCTGAGTTAGTAGGTCTGGGTGGAGCTTGAGAATTTGCATTTCTAACAAATTCCCAGGTGGTGCTGATTTTGCTATTGGAAAGTTTAAAGCATACTTTGAAAACTGCTGACGTACACTGGCGTGCATAAAGGAAGCAGTCTATGTTTGGTGAGACCCCTTTGTGCCAGGGACTCTATAAGGCCCTTAGAAGCCTAACATTAGTGTTTAAAGACAACTCTCTGAACTGTGGATGAACTTGTTTGGGTCACATGGCTTCTCTGAACTTCTACACCTGTCAAAATAAAGAAAGGGTGAGGTGCTTTCTATCATATCATTCATTTCTACAATTCTGTGTTTATGTCTTTTTAGTGATTTGTTGAGACCTAAGTCAAAGCAACAATTCCCCTTTGGGGATCTGAGATCCAGGGGTTGGGGATGTTAGTTGGTACATATTTGGGGCAGTCAAAGAGTTTTTGTTTCTCTCCAAGTTGGCCAGCATTGCCCCTGCAGATGGAACAAGCCCTACCCTATTCCTATCAGCAAGTCTAATATTTCAGCAGTGTGAAATATCTTGGAACTAAAGCACAGAGAGGACTCAGTGTGTTTGGAACGCAATCCTATAGTTTGTATCTATTGGATTTCTACCAAACATGAAAAACACATCATAGTGTACCCACAGTGTGAATTACCGCATTAACACCCAATTTGCTTAGATCAGGTGTCAATGTCCAGGAATAAGCATGCTCAGGAATTTGGTCTCTCTATTGCTAGGTTTGGGGGGTTAAAACTGAATCTGTGTTCTAATAACATTTTACTTCTGCTGTGTGAGTGAGCAGATCAGGTAACAGGCATGAGAGTCAATTCTGGTCGTTGGTGTCAAGGCTCATACATGTTTAAGCACCTTCACCATGTCAACCTGAAATGTTACCAGTTCTCTGGTTAAGGAGATATCCCTGCAGAGAAAAGAGACCTGAAGAGTCAGGTTAAACCTTTCTGAGTTGGGAACAGGAAGAGAAGTGGACATTGTTATATCAGAATAGCTGAGAAGTGAAGGGAGAACTATGGATTTGTGAAGATGAAAATTAAGATTTAGGATAGAGGGGCTGGAGCTGGGGCTCAGTGGCAGAGTGCTTGCCTTGCATGTGTGAGGCACTGGGTTCGGTCCTCAGCACCACATAAAAGCAAACCAATAAAGGCATGTTGTCCATCTACAACTACAAAAAAAAAAAAAAAAGATTTAGGGGAGAGGATGCTTCAGTGTGCAAAGAACAAAAATGAGAAACTGATAAAGGAACAGTGTGGTAATCTGTGGTTATTTGATACTTTTTGAGAGAGAGAAAGAGAATTTTTAATATTTATTTTTAGTTTTCGGCGGACACAACATCTATATTTGTATGTGGTGCTGAGGATTGAACCTGGGCCGCACTCATGCCAGGCGAGCGCGCTACCGCTTGAGCCACATCCCCAGCCCATTATTTGATACTTTTAAGGACCTAATGTCACTTGGACATTCATAACTGCTTCCTGCTATTTTTGCTTTGAATTCTCTTTCTCCTCCTTATTCTACTTTTATATATGAAAAAAATTAGAAATTTTGAAAAGTAAATTAAAATATCCTCTGGACTATGGAAAAATTCTTCAAGTTTTCCGGATTTATTTTACATTTTAAAACATAAATTTCAAAAACAGCCTCTGATCAAACTGAGAGGTAAGACATGGGGGGTCCAGTCGTTGCCACCTTCTGAAGTTCATAGGACATAGAAGCCTGGAATAAAATAGATTAAGTAACTGGGGTGATCCCACACAGCTCGGGGAGATGACACTCTACCTTCTTCCTAGGCCCTCTCGCCAGAACCCTGCTGCTTTACTTCTCAACTAAAAATAACCATCCTCTGTCCTACTTTTTTGTTATTAATATTTCTTAATTTATAAGGAATTTTCTCATTTCATGGCATCTTCTAAAAGCTTTAATATCCTGCTGCTGTGTATCTAAGTGAATTATGGGGAAAGCTGCCTTGTCTAATACCTGGCAATCCTATGGAAATCAGCATTTTGAATGTTCATCCTAAATAAAGCTATGGTCTATTAACTCAAATTAATTTGGAAAAGAAGGATTTAGACTGTGATGAATTTGGTGGTGTAAAGTCTAGACGAAGGAGGATATTTTATTCTGTCATAAAACTTCTACACATATTGCTGGAGACTTTGGCTTTCTGTTTGATGTTGAGAAATGCTGGGAAGTCAAGGTGGGTGTCTAGCATGACATCCGTTGACTTTTACTTATCTATCTTTTTACTAATTGGACAAGTAAGTCAAAAGCATGAAGATTTTTATACAAGTAATGCACCTACACTTCTGAGAACTTGGAATATGTAGAATAATATAAAAAAAGGAAGAAAAGGAATTAATCATGACTTCACAACTCAGAGGGCATCTGCGTTAACATTCTGGCATCTTCTCTGCAAGTCTTCCCTTTCTTATGTTTCTGTTGCTTACACTGTAAAATCTATTTTACATCTTTAAAGTTTTGAGACCTAGGGTCTCCTGGCTTCAACCAGGAGGCTTTGTGGTTAGATATATGCTCCAGCAGTCGGAGACAGTCATTTATTACCTGCAGTCTGTTATCAGGTAAATAACACTATTGCATTTTTTGTTGTTTTAAAGACAGGCTGCTCAAGGTAAAGCAATTAAAAGGTAATACACATTTCTGTAACTCATTTCTTCATGCATTTACTTAGTTACTTATTACAAGTGGGAGTAGAATGATATGGCAGCAATCTTGGCCCCGGTGACATTGAGATGCACCAAATTGGACAATATTTTAGTGCAGAGGTACATGGTTTATTCTACAGGCAAGCACCTGTGTTCATTAGAGAACAGAACTGAGTTGTCAAAACCAACACTTGTCTTAACCTCAGTCTTGAGCACGGCCTTAGGGAATGTGAATCTCCTTTTTGAAATTCCCCATGCCTTAGCCCTCAAGACACCATCCTGAACCTCTGTTTTTCCCTACAGTCTTTCTTCCACTCAATCCCCTGCCTCCACTTTGCTTATTGACAGCTGCTTCCAAGGCTCAGGTTTTAGCTCTGTACTGCCTGCACTCTTTACTTATCCGATGCCATGGAGTCTCCTGGCTTCAACCATCAACCACTGCCTCTACAGAAGTTCATAAAGTTGTGTATCCAGTCAAGATTTACTTATGCTTATTTTATAAGACACCAGATACCTCTGCTGTGGGAGACCCTGAGGGGGAGTGACTGATAGACAAAAAATCCCCACTCTCGTGGAGCTTATGTTTTACAAGGAATAGACTGAAAATAGCCAAGTAAGCAATAAATTGTGTAATTTAAGATGGTGGTCAGTGCCTGGGCTAACCAATAATGCAGTGAACTCTGAGGAAAAGTGATGGATGTAACAAACACTATTTTGATAGGGTGGTCAGTGAAACCCTCTCTAGAGGCAATATTGGAACTGAGACCTACAATGAGAGGAAGACTGTAAAAATCTTGGGGCCTAACATCCAGACAAATTTTAAAAACCTAGTGCAAAGGTCCTTCATGAAAAAGACCTTCACATGTTCAGTGAACCAATATGTAATTGTAATTGTAGTAATTTCTATAAAAGTAGGGAATACTATGAAAAAAGTAGGGAATACTATGAAAGCATCCAAAAGAGGAACCTCACATTAATAACAGATAAAATCTTCATTGTCAGTATATATTATTTTATAGTATGTTTATTTATAACTGCATTCTATTTTATGATTACCATATGCTCAACTAATCCTCTTTTCAAAAATTGAATTCCATGAAATAATTCTTTTTTAATGAGAGGACTATCTTGAAAGAAAAGCACCAGGCAAGGGTACATAAGGAAGCAGCATAAAAATGCTGGCTGAAAACTTATTGTGGGTGGGAAATCACCACCAGGGAACTCTGCTCCTCCTCTAATAGTTATGGAATTGTTGCAGGGGTGTTGTTCCTGTTTCTTCAAATACACTCTAAGATTATTTCTCTAATTTTGAAATAATTTAACTGAAAAATAGCAAAGATAGTACAGAGTTCCCAGTTCTCTTTTGTCAATAGCTTACAAAACTATCCTCCATTTCTCAAGACTAAGAACCCTATATTGGTATGGTACACTACTCTTGTATGCCCTCAAAACTTTATTAGGATTTTACTATCATTCCTTCTAATATCCAGATTTTATATCCAGTATTTATAATAATATATAATAGCAACATAGAAATATATAGTAATAAATAACAGTAATATAGACATTACTATAATAATTATATATATAATCCATTATTACACTATTATTGTTAGTCAAATTATTCTTTTTGTCCATTGGCAGCTCTTCCAAGTTGGCTCCTTTGTTCTATTATTATTATTATTATTAGGTGCTGGGGATTGAACCCAGGACCTTGTGCATCCGAGGCAGGCACTCTACCAACTAAGCTATATCCCCAGACCATTCCTTTATTATTTTTTTAATACTTTCTTTCTTACTTACTTTCTTGCTGCTTCAGACTCATTGTCTCTTCTCTGCACAGACTTTAGAATCACATTTATACAAAGATCTCTATTACTTCTGTTGGAAAATCTTACAGAAAACCCCATATTTGGTAACCAACAATCTTTGGTCAATCATTTACATGTCTATTATGGTTTGGATATGAGGTGTCCCCCCAAAAAGCTATTGTATTAATTCTGAAATATTCAGAGTTGAAATGATTAGATCATGAGAGCTGTAACCTAATCAGTCAATCCTTGTAGATGGGGAGGTGGGTCACTGGGGGTGTGTCTTAGAAGGGTTTGGTCTTCCTGGCCCCTCCTACTTGTTCTCTCCGCTTTCCAGCCACCAAGAAGAGAGAGTGCTCTCTACCACACCCTTTTGTCATGGTTATCTGGCTCACCTTGAGCCCAGAGCAATGGAATTGGCACTCGATGAATGTTTGAAACTATGAGCCAAAATAAACTTTTTCTCCTTTAAGTTTTTCTTGTTAGGTATCTTGATCACAGCGACTGTAAATGTGCCTTGAGCTTACAATATGCACATATTTGTGACTACTCCTTAGAGTAAGTTCATAGAAGTAGAAATCATGGGTTAAAGGGAATGAAATATTAAAACAATTTTAATATATCATTTTGTCTTCTAGAAAGATTATACCTATTTAAATGGCTATAACAGTAATTTGTATTTTTGAACTTGATACCCAAGACAATCAATTTCTCTGCCAAATACAGATCTTGAGTTACATCCCCTGCCAACACACCAGCCTAACTACACTTATTTCTCACCTGTACTACTACTGAAATAAACTTGTAGCTAATCTCTTCTTCCTCTTCTCCCATTATCTGATTCACTCCTTAAAGAAAATTCAGAACAATGTTTTGAAAATACAAATAAATGAGATTACGTTATGCATGGGCTTCAAAATCACAAAGATCCCTAGTACTTTTGTTGGAAAATCTTACCTAAAACTCAAATTCTGGTAACCAGCAAGCTTTGGTCAATTATTTACATGTCTAGTGTGGTATGGATATGAGGTATCCCCCTAAAAGCTACTGTATTAATGCTGGAATATTCAGAGGTGAAATGATTAGATCATGAGAGCTGTCATCTGTCCATCTTTTAGGGGAATGGCTGGAGGAGATGGGTCACTGAGGGTGTGCTCAATGAACTTATAGTGAAATGAAAAGTCTTTAATGTGGCTATAAGCCCAGTGATTGTCCGGGTTCCATCTGCATCTCCCGTCTGTTTTTGTATCTTTGCCTCCCTCAGTACAATAGGCAAACATTGGTCTTCTTTCTTGTGTCCCAATTTAGGGTTTTTATATGAATTCTCTACTGCCTGGTATATACCCTGACCCATATAATAATATATTTCTGGTTATTCATTGGTTCTCAATTCCTTGATTTCTCATATAAGTTAATTCCATCTGAAAATTCTCTAATGGTTTCCTGTATAATAATACAGGAATTTTAAAAGAAATTCTTACAGGTTCAAATTAAACTTACATAATGGTTTCTGTAATATCCATCTCTCCAGTAGATTTTAAACCCATGGTAACAGGAAAAGTATCCAGATCGGTCAACCTCTAGAAGAACTCCTGAGTGACTTTGTAAGTGGCATCTTGATTCATGCACTAGAACATATTCTAGGAGAAAATCTACTTTACGTAAGATAGCATAAACCCTAATTCTTTTTCTTTTTTTGGTACTGGAGATTGAACTCAGGGGCACTCCGTCACTGAGCCACATCCCCAGCCCTATTTTGTATTTTATTTAGAGATAGTGTCTCACTGAGTTGTTTAGCATCTTGCCTTTGCTGAGGCTGGCTTTGAACTTGCAATCCTCTTGCCTCATCCTCCTGAGCTGCTGGGATCATAGGCATGACTGTACCCGGCTGAATGCCTCAATTCTTTATATTTGGAAGATCATGAATTGATATTTGGGAAGTGAAATGGATCTAGCGGTTCTGCAATTAGTATATGATTTTTGGGAAAATACTTTTTTGTTAATAAAGATTAAGACACACTTAACACCTATAGTTTACACTGGCAATTTGACCTTCAGAAAGACACTAATTTACATTTGGCAGTCTATTTGAGTATGCATTTTCCTACAGGTTTTCTGAGGCAGATTGTGGCTTCAGAAGATGGCTGAAACAATATTTCCCATCCTGGTGTGTCTTCAATGTGGCTTTGGCATTCCTCGAATCGAAGGTTGGGTGTGTTCTCTCCCTTTGAATCCAAATGGGGTTGTGACTTCAGCAGATTTGATGTTATGTGATTCCTGAGGCTAGGGCATAAAAGGTAATACAGCTTCTACCTGCTTCCCTGGGGATGCTCCACTTTGGAGGTCTGTGCCACTGTATGAGCAGAGAGCCAGGCTATAGTCCTAGATGCATTGTTGGCCAGCATCAGCCACAGGAGTTTATAGGTAGCAACACCTGAAAAGTGGTTCCTGTCCCAGCTGTAGAGGCCCCCACAGCTTTTAGGTCTAGCCAAATGACACCCAAGATGTTGTGGAGCAGAAACAGGCTACTCCACTGTGCCTTCTCACAATTCTTTGCCCACAGACTGGGTGATCAAGACAAAATAGTTGCTTTAAGCTGCCAAATTTGGGAGTGATTCATTATGTAACAATAGGAATTGAAAATATATACAATGTGATTTTCAATTTTTCTTACCTTTCCCAGCCTAAGAAGGAAAACTTAATTTGTATTTCTAATAATTTAGAATAACTTACCAAGTATTTAAATCGAATTTAATTTTAGTACTAATAAATTCAAAGACTGCTTTATGTGAGTATTAACTAATTATTTCTCTTTTGGCCTCATTGTTATTGTATTCCCACTTTTGAATAGATCTTTTCCTTTGGGGTTTTGTGAGACTTTTTTGTGGGGAGGGTACCAGGCACTCAACCACTCAGCCACATCCCCAACCCTATTTTGTATTTTATTTAGAGACAGGGTCTCACTGAGTTGCTTAGTGCCTCACTTTAGCTGAGGCTAGATTTGAACTCTCAATCCTCCTGCCTCAGCCTCCCAAGCACTGGGATTACAGGCGTGTACCACCACACCTAGATTTTAAAACTTTAAAAAAAATTTTTATTTGATATGCATGACAGTAGGGAGTATTTTGACATACATACATGATTATGAGACTTTTTTTTTACATAGGTTCCAAATATTTTGTTGTGGTCTTTTGTTGTTTATGATATTATTTATTTGTATTCTTTGAATTCAGAACTTGACTGTTTTATAGTTGATCTCTCTAGGATACTCATGACCTCTGAGTCATTGTCTCTCTCATTCCAAGATAATTAAATTTACTCTCTACTGCTGTGTTTAAGAACATAGTGTTTCATCAAGTAAGAAAAGGGTCCCTTGTAACTCTGAACTTTTCAGAAAATTTTATTAGACTTTGATTAAATGTATTTTAGTAAAGCTTA